>NW_027315746.1:36940826-37510826 GCF_026437365.1 Eucyclogobius newberryi | reverse complement strand
CGCATCAAGCGCACAGAGTTTGTAATGATGCTGCTCTTCTCCACCTGCAGTCGCATTAAGCGCACAGTTTGTAATGATGCTGCTCTTCTCCACTTGCAGTTGCATCAAGCGCAGAGTTTGTATTGATGCTGCTCTTCTCCACCTGCAGTCGCATCAAGCGCACAGAGTTTGTAATGATGCTGCTCTTCTCCACCTGCAGTTGCATCAAGCGCACAGAGTTTATATTCATGCTGCTTTTTTCCGCCTGCAGTGGCATCAAGTGCACAGAGTTTGTTATGATGCTGCTCTTCTCCACCTGCAGTCGCATCGAGCGCACAGAGTTTGTAATGATGCTGCTCTTCTCCACCTGCAGTCGCATCAAGCGCACAGAGTTTGTTTTGATGCTGCTCTTCTCCACCTGCAGTTGCATCAAGCGCACAGAGTTTGTAATGATGCTGCTCTTCTCCACCTGCAGTCGCATCAAGCGCACATAGTTTGTAATGATGCTGCTCTTCTCCACCTGCAGTCGCATCAAGCGCACAGAGTTTGTTTTGATGCTGCTTTTCTCCACCTGCAGTTGCATCAAGCGCACTAAGTTTGTATTGACGCTGCTCTTCTCCACTTGCAGTCGCATCAAGCGCACAGTTTGAAATGATGCTGCTCTTCTCCACCTGCAGTCGCATCAAGCGCACAGAGTTTATATTCATGCTGCTTTTTTCCGCCTGCAGTGGCATCAAGCGCACTAAGTTTGTATTGACGCTGCTCATCTCCACTTGCAGTCGCATCAAGTGCACAGAGTTTGTTATGATGCTGCTCTTCTCCACCTGCAGTCGCATCGAGCGCACAGAGTTTGTTTTGATGCTGCTCTTCTCCACCTGCAGTTGCATCAAGCGCACAGTTTGAAATGATGCTGCTCCTTTCCACCTGCAGTCGCATCAAGCGCACAGAGTTTGTAATGATGCTGCTCTTCTCCACCTGCAGTCGCATCAAGCGCACAGAGTTTGTAATGATGCTGCTCTTCTCCACTTGCAGTTGCATCAAGCGCAGAGTTTGTATTGATGCTGCTCTTCTCCACCTGCAGTCGCATCAAGCGCACAGAGTTTGTAATGATGCTGCTCTTCTCCACTTGCAGTCGCATCAAGCGCATAGAGTTTGTGTTGATGCTGCTCTTCTCCACTTGCAGTTGCATCAAGCGCAGAGTTTGTATTGATGCTGCTCTTCTCCACCTGCAGTCGCATCAACCGCACAAAGTTTGAAATTATGCTGCTCTTCTCCACCTGCAGTCGCATCAAGCGCACAGAGTTTGTAATGATGCTGCTCTTCTCCACATGCAGTCGCATCAAGCGCAAAGAGTTTGTAATGATGCTGCTCACCTCCACCTGCAGTCGCATCAAGCGCAAAGAGTTTGTAATGATGCTGCTCTTCTCCACCTGCAGTCGCATCAAGTGCACAGAGTTTGTTATGATGCTGCTCTTCTCCACCTGTAGTCGCATCAACCGCACAAAGTTTGTAATGAAGCTGCTCTTCTCCACCTGCAGTCGCATCAAGCGCACAGAGTTTGTAATGATGCTGCTCTTCTCCACATGCAGTCGCATCAAGCGCAAAGAGTTTGTAATGATGCTGCTCTTCTCAACCTGCAGTCGCATCAAGCGCACAAAGTTTGAAATGATGATGCTCTTCTCCACCTGCAGTCGCATCAAGCGCAGAGAGTTTGTAATGATGCTGCTCTTCTCCACCTGCAGTCGCATCAAGCGCACAGTTTGTAATGATGCTGCTCTTCTCCACTTGCAGTTGCATCAAGCGCAGAGTTTGTAATGATGCTGCTCTTCTCCACTTGCAGTTGCATCAAGCGCACAGAGTTTATATTCATGCTGCTATTTTCCACCTGCAGTGGCATCAAGTGCACAGAGTTTGTTATGATGCTGCTCTTCTCCACCTGCAGTCGCATCAAGCGCACAGAGTTTGTAATGATGCTGCTCTTCTCCACATGCAGTCGCATCAAGCACAAAGAGTTTGTAATGATGCTGCTCATCTTAACCTGCAGTCACATCAAGCGCACAAAGTTTGAAATGATGATGCTCTTCTCCACCTGCAGTCGCATCAAGCGCACAGAGTTTGTAATGATGCTGCTCTTCTCCACCTGCAGTCGCATCAAGCGCACAGTTTGTAATGATGCTGCTCTTCTCCACTTGCAGTTGCATCAAGCGTAGAGTTTGTATTGATGCTGCTCTTCTCCACCTGCAGTCGCATCAAGCGCACAGAGTTTGTAATGATGCTGCTCTTCTCCACCTGCAGTTGCATCAAGCGCACAGAGTTTATATTCATGCTGCTTTTTTCCACCTGCAGTGGCATCAAGCGCAAAGAGTTTGTAATGATGCTGCTCTTCTCCACCTGCAGTCGCATCAAGCGCACAGAGTTTGTAATGATGCTGCTCTTCTCCACCTGCAGTCGCATCAAGCGCAAAGAGTTTGTAAAGATGCTGCTCTTCTCCACCTGCAGTCGCATCAACCGCACAAAGTTTGTAATGATGCTGCTCTTCTCCACCTGCAGTCGCATCAAGTGCACAGAGTTTGTAATGATGCTGCTCTTCTCCACATGCAGTCGCATCAAGCGCAAAGAGTTTGTAATGATGCTGCCCTTCTCAACCTGCAGTCGCATCAAGCGCACAAAGTTTGAAATGATGATGCTCTTCTCCACCTGCAGTCGCATCAAGCGCACAGAGTTTGTAATGATGCTGCTCTTCTCCACCTGCAGTCGCATCAAGCGCACAGAGTTTGTAATGATGCTGCTCTTCTCCACCTGCAGTCGCATCAAGCGCACAGTTTGTAATGATGCTGCTCTTCTCCACTTGCAGTTGCATCAAGCGCAGAGTTTGTATTGATGCTGCTCTTCTCCAACTGCAGTCGCATCAAGCGCACAGAGTTTGTAATGATGCTGCTCTTCTCCACCTGCAGTTGCATCAAGCGCACAGAGTTTATATTCATGCTGCTTTTTTCCGCCTGCAGTGGCATTAAGTGCACAGAGTTTGTTATGATGCTGCTCTTCTCCACCTGCAGTCGCATCGAGCGCACAGAGTTTGTAATGATGCTGCTCTTCTCCACCTGCAGTCGCATCAAGCGCACAGAGTTTGTTTTGATGCTGCTCTTCTCCACCTGCAGATGCATCAAGCGCACTAAGTTTGTAGTGACGCTGCTCTTCTCCACTTGCAGTCGCATCAAGCGCACAGTTTGAAATTATGCTGCTCTTCTCCACCTGCAGTCGCATCAAGCGCACAGAGTCTATATTCATGCTGCTTTTTTCCGCCTGCAGTGACATCAAGTGCACAGAGTTTGTTATGATGCTGCTCTTCTCCACCTGCAGTCGCATCGAGCGCACAGAGTTTGTAATGATGCTGCTCTTCTCCACCTGCAGTCGCATCAAGCGCACAGAGTTTGTTTTGATGCTGCTCTTCTCCACCTGCAGTTGCATCAAGCGCACAGAGTTTGTAATGATGCTGCTCTTCTCCACCTGCAGTCGCATCAAGCGCACAGAGTTTGTAATGATGCTGCTCTTCTCCACATGCAGTCGCATCAAGCACAAAGAGTTTGTAATGATGCTGCTCTTCTCCACCTGCAGTCGCATCAAGCGCACAGTTTGAAATGATGCTGCTCCTCTCCACCTGCAGTCGCATCAAGCGCACAGAGTTTGTAATGATGCTGCTCTTCTCCACCTGCAGTCGCATCAAGCGCACAGAGTTTGTAATGATGCTGCTCTTCTCCACTTGCAGTCGCATCAAGCGCACAGAGTTTGTGTTGATGCTGCTCTTCTCCACTTGCAGTTGCATCAAGCGCAGAGTTTGTATTGATGCTGCTCTTCTCCACCTGCAGTCGCATCAACCGCACAAAGTTTGTAATGATGCTGCTCTTCTACACCTGCAGTCGCATCAAGCGCACAGAGTTTGTAATGATGCTGCTCTTCTCCACATGCAGTCGCATCAAGCGCAAAGAGTTTGTAATGATGCTGCTCACCTCCACCTGCAGTCGCATCAAGCGCAAAGAGTTTGTAATGATGCTGCTCTTCTCCACCTGCAGTTGCATCAAGCGCACAGAGTTTATATTCATGCTGCTTTTTTCCGCCTGCAGTGGCATCAAGTGCACAGAGTTTGTTATGATGCTGCTCTTCTCCACCTGCAGTCGCATCGAGCGCACAGAGTTTGTAATGATGCTGCTCTTCTCCACCTGCAGTCGCATCAAAAGCACAGAGTTTGTTTTGATGCTGCTCTTCTCCACCTGCAGTTGCATCAAGCGCACAGAGTTTGTAATGATGCTGCTCTTCTCCACCTGCAGTCGCATCAAGCGCACAGAGTTTGTAATGATGCTGCTCTTCTCCACATGCAGTCGCATCAAGCACAAGGAGTTTGTAATGATGCTGCTCTTCTCCACCTGCAGTCGCATCAAGCGCACAGAGTTTGTTTTGATGCTGCTTTTCTCCACCTGCAGTTGCATCAAGCGCACTAAGTTTGTATTGACGCTGCTCTTCTCCACTTGCAGTCGCATCAAGCGCACAGTTTGAAATGATGCTGCTCTTCTCCACCTGCAGTCGCATCAAGTGCACAGAGTTTATATTCATGCTGCTTTTTTCCGCCTGCAGTGGCATCAAGTGCACAGAGTTTGTTATGATGCTGCTCTTCTCCACCTGCAGTCGCATCGAGCGCACAGAGTTTGTTTTGATGCTGCTCTTCTCCACCTGCAGTTGCATCAAGCGCACATTTTGAAATGATGCTGCTCCTTTCCACCTGCAGTCGCATCAAGTGCACAGAGTTTGTAATGATGCTGCTCTTCTCCACCTGCAGTCGCATCAAGCGCACAGAGTTTGTAATGATGCTGCTCTTCTCCACTTGCAGTTGCATCAAGCGCAGAGTTTGTATTGATGCTGCTCTTCTCCACCTGCAGTCGCATCAAGCGCACAGAGTTTGTAATGATGCTGCTCTTCTCCACTTGCAGTTGCATCAAGCGCAGAGTTTGTATTGATGCTGCTCTTCTCCACCTGCAGTCGCATCAACCGCACAAAGTTTGTAATGATGCTGCTCTTCTCCACCTGCAGTCGCATCAAGCGCACAGAGTTTGTAATGATGCTGCTCTTCTCCACATGCAGTCGCATCAAGCGCAAAGAGTTTGTAATGATGCTGCTCACCTCCACCTGCAGTCGCATCAAGCGCAAAGAGTTTGTAATGATGCTGCTCTTCTCCACCTGCAGTCGCATCAAGCGCACAGAGTTTGTAATGATGCTGCTCTTCTCCACCTGCAGTCGCATCAAGCACACAGTTTGTAATGATGCTGCTCTTCTCCACTTGCAGTCGCATCAAGCGCACAGAGTTTGTAATGATGCTGCTCTTCTCCACCTGCAGTCGCATCAAGCGCACAGAGTTTGTAATGATGCTGCTCTTCTCCACATTTAGTCGCATCAAGCACAAAGAGTTTGTAAAGATGCTGCTCTTCTCCACCTGCAGTCGCATCAACCGCACAAAGTTTGTAATGAAGCTGCTCTTCTCCACCTGCAGTCGCATCAAGCGCACAGAGTTTGTAATGATGCTGCTCTTCTCCACATGCAGTCGCATCAAGCGCAAAGAGTTTGTAATGATGCTGCTCTTCTCAACCTGCAGTCGCATCAAGCGCACAAAGTTTGAAATGATGATGCTCCTTTCCACCTGCAGTCGCATCAAGCGCACAGAGTTTGTAATGATGCTGCTCTTCTCCACCTGCAGTCGCATCAAGCGCACAGAGTTTGTAATGATGCTGCTCTTCTCCACTTGCAGTTGCATCAAGCGCAGAGTTTGTATTGATGCTGCTCTTCTCCACCTGCAGTCGCATCAAGCGCACAGAGTTTGTAATGATGCTGCTCTTCTCCACTTGCAGTTGCATCAAGCGCAGAGTTTGTATTGATGCTGCTCTTCTCCACCTGCAGTCGCATCAACCGCACAAAGTTTGTAATGATGCTGCTCTTCTCCACCTGCAGTCGCATCAAGCGCACAGAGTTTGTAATGATGCTGCTCTTCTCCACATGCAGTCGCATCAAGCGCAAAGAGTTTGTAATGATGCTGCTCACCTCCACCTGCAGTCGCATCAAGCGCAAAGAGTTTGTAATGATGCTGCTCTTCTCCACCTGCAGTCGCATCAAGCGCACAGAGTTTTTAATGATGCTGCTCTTCTCCACCTGCAGTCGCATCAAGCGCACAGTTTGTAATGATGCTGCTCTTCTCCACTTGCAGTCGCATCAAGCGCACAGAGTTTGTAATGATGCTGCTCTTCTCCACCTGCAGTTGCATCAAGCGCACAGAGTTTATATTCATGCTGCTTTTTTCCGCCTGCAGTGGCATCAAGTGCACAGAGTTTGTTATGATGCTGCTCTTCTCCACCTGCAGTCGCATCGAGCGCACAGAGTTTGTAATGATGCTGCTCTTCTCCACCTGCAGTCGCATCAAGCGCACAGAGTTTGTTTTGATGCTGCTCTTCTCCACCTGCAGTTGCATCAAGCGCACAGAGTTTGTAATGATGCTGCTCTTCTCCACCTGCAGTCGCATCAAGCGCACAGAGTTTGTAATGATGCTGCTCTTCTCCACATTTAGTCGCATCAAGCACAAAGAGTTTGTAAAGATGCTGCTCTTCTCCACCTGCAGTCGCATCAACCGCACAAAGTTTGTAATGAAGCTGCTCTTCTCCACCTGATGTCGCATCAAGCGCACAGAGTTTGTAATGATGCTGCTCTTCTCCACATGCAGTCGCATCAAGCGCAAAGAGTTTGTAATGATGCTGCTCTTCTCAACCTGCAGTCGCATCAAGCGCACAAAGTTTGAAATGATGATGCTCTTCTCCACCTGCAGTCGCATCAAGCGCACAGAGTTTGTAATGATGCTGCTCTTCTCCACCTGCAGTTGCATCAAGCGCACAGTTTGTAATGATGCTGCTCTTCTCCACCTGCAGTCGCATCAAGCGCACAGAGTTTGTAATGATGCTGCTCTTCTCCACCTGCAGTCGCATCAAGCGCAAAGAGTTTGTAAAGATGCTGCTCTTCTCCACCTGCAGTCGCATCAACCGCACAAAGTTTGTAATGATGCTGCTCTTCTCCACATGCAGTCGCATCAAGCGCAAAGAGTTTGTAATGATGCTGCTCTTCTCAACCTGCAGTCGCATCAAGCGCACAAAGTTTGAAATGATGATGCTCTTCTCCACCTGCAGTCGCATCAAGCGCACAGAGTTTGTAATGATGCTGCTCTTCTCCACCTGCAGTCGCATCAAGCGC
The DNA here is from genome assembly GCF_026437365.1 of Eucyclogobius newberryi. Lineage (NCBI taxonomy): Eukaryota > Metazoa > Chordata > Actinopteri > Gobiiformes > Gobiidae > Eucyclogobius > Eucyclogobius newberryi. Next base: position 37,503,569 of record NW_027315746.1, on the reverse strand, counting down.
ACAGTTTGTAATGATGCTGCTCTTCTCCACTTGCAGTTGCATCAAGCGCAGAGTTTGTATTGATGCTGCTCTTCTCCACCTGCACTCGCATCAAGCGCACAGAGTTTGTTATGATGCTGCTCTTCTCCACCTGCAGTCGCATCGAGCGCACAGAGTTTGTAATGATGCTGCTCTTCTCCACCTGCAGTCGCATCAAGCGCACAGAGTTTGTTTTGATGCTGCTCTTCTCCACCTGCAGTTGCATCAAGCGCACAGAGTTTGTAATGATGCTGCTCTTCTCCACCTGCAGTCGCATCGAGCGCACAGAGTTTGTAATGATGCTGCTCTTCTCCACCTGCAGTCGCATCAAGCGCACAGAGTTTGTATTGATGCTGCTCTTCTCCACCTGCAGTCGCATCAAGCGCACAGAGTTTGTAATGATGCTGCTCTTCTCCACTTGCAGTTGCATCAAGCGCAGAGTTTGTATTGATGCTGCTCTTCTCCACCTGCAGTCGCATCAACCGCACAAAGTTTGTAATGATGCTGCTCTTCTCCACCTGCAGTCGCATCGAGCGCACAGAGTTTGTAATGATGCTGCTCTTCTCCACCTGCAGTTGCATCAAGCGCAGAGTTTGTATTGATGCTGCTCCTCTCCACCTGCAGTCGCATCAAGCGCACAGAGTTTGTAATGATGCTGCTCTTCTCCACCTGCAGTCGCATCAAGCGCACAGAGTTTGTATTGATGCTGCTCTTCTCCACCTGCAGTCGCATCAACCGCACAAAGTTTGTAATGATGCTGCTCTTCTCCACCTGCAGTCGCATCAAGCGCACAGAGTTTGTAATGATGCTGCTCTTCTCCACATGCAGTCGCATCAAGCGCAAAGAGTTTGTAATGATGCTGCTCACCTCCACCTGCAGTCGCATCAAGCGCAAAGAGTTTGTAATGATGCTGCTCTTCTCCACCTGCAGTCGCATCAAGCGCACAGAGTTTGTAATGATGCTGCTCTTCTCCACCTGCAGTCGCATCAAGCGCACAGTTTGTAATGATGCTGCTCTTCTCCACTTGCAGTCGCATCAAGCGCACAGAGTTTGTAATGATGCTGCTCTTCTCCACCTGCAGTTGCATCAAGCGCACAGAGTTTATATTCATGCTGCTTTTTTCCGCCTGCAGTGGCATCAAGTGCACAGAGTTTGTTATGATGCTGCTCTTCTCCACCTGCAGTCGCATCGAGCGCACAGAGTTTGTAATGATGCTGCTCTTCTCCACCTGCAGTCGCATCAAGCGCACAGAGTTTGTAATGATGCTGCTCTTCTCCACCTGCAGTCGCATCAAGCGCACAGTTTGTAATGATGCTGCTCTTCTCCACTTGCAGTTGCATCAAGCGCAGAGTTTGTATTGATGCTGCTCTTCTCCACCTGCACTCGCATCAAGCGCACAGAGTTTGTTATGATGCTGCTCTTCTCCACCTGCAGTCGCATCGAGCGCACAGAGTTTGTAATGATGCTGCTCTTCTCCACCTGCAGTCGCATCAAGCGCACAGAGTTTGTTTTGATGCTGCTCTTCTCCACCTGCAGTTGCATCAAGCGCACAGAGTTTGTAATGATGCTGCTCTTCTCCACCTGCAGTCGCATCGAGCGCACAGAGTTTGTAATGATGCTGCTCTTCTCCACCTGCAGTCGCATCAAGCGCACAGAGTTTGTATTAATGCTGCTCTTCTCCACCTGCAGTCGCATCAAGCGCACAGAGTTTGTAATGATGCTGCTCTTCTCCACTTGCAGTTGCATCAAGCGCAGAGTTTGTATTGATGCTGCTCTTCTCCACCTGCAGTCGCATCAACCGCACAAAGTTTGTAATGATGCTGCTCTTCTCCACCTGCAGTCGCATCGAGCGCACAGAGTTTGTAATGATGCTGCTCTTCTCCACCTGCAGTTGCATCAAGCGCAGAGTTTGTATTGATGCTGCTCCTCTCCACCTGCAGTCGCATCAAGCGCACAGAGTTTGTATTGATGCTGCTCTTCTCCACCTGCAGTCGCATCAACCGCACAAAGTTTGTAATGATGCTGCTCTTCTCCACCTGCAGTCGCATCAAGCGCACAGAGTTTGTAATGATGCTGCTCTTCTCCACATGCAGTCGCATCAAGCGCAAAGAGTTTGTAATGATGCTGCTCACCTCCACCTGCAGTCGCATCAAGCGCAAAGAGTTTGTAATGATGCTGCTCTTCTCCACCTGCAGTCGCATCAAGCGCACAGAGTTTGTAATGATGCTGCTCTTCTCCACCTGCAGTCGCATCAAGCGCACAGTTTGTAATGATGCTGCTCTTCTCCACTTGCAGTCGCATCAAGCGCACAGAGTTTGTAATGATGCTGCTCTTCTCCACCTGCAGTTGCATCAAGCGCACAGAGTTTATATTCATGCTGCTTTTTTCCGCCTGCAGTGGCATCAAGTGCACAGAGTTTGTTATGATGCTGCTCTTCTCCACCTGCAGTCGCATCGAGCGCACAGAGTTTGTAATGATGCTGCTCTTCTCCACCTGCAGTCGCATCAAGCGCACAGAGTTTGTTTTGATGCTGCTCTTCTCCACCTGCAGTTGCATCAAGCGCACAGAGTTTGTAATGATGCTGCTCTTCTCCACCTGCAGTCGCATCAAGCGCACAGAGTTTGTAATGATGCTGCTCTTCTCCACATTTAGTCGCATCAAGCACAAAGAGTTTGTAAAGATGCTGCTCTTCTCCACCTGCAGTCGCATCAACCGCACAAAGTTTGTAATGAAGCTGCTCTTCTCCACCTGCAGTCGCATCAAGCGCACAGAGTTTGTAATGATGCTGCTCTTCTCCACATGCAGTCGCATCAAGCGCAAAGAGTTTGTAATGATGCTGCTCTTCTCAACCTGCAGTCGCATCAAGCGCACAAAGTTTGAAATGATGATGCTCTTCTCCACCTGCAGTCGCATCAAGCGCACAGAGTTTGTAATGATGCTGCTCTTCTCCACCTGCAGTTGCATCAAGCGCACAGTTTGTAATGATGCTGCTCTTCTCCACCTGCAGTCGCATCAAGCGCACAGAGTTTGTAATGATGCTGCTCTTCTCCACCTGCAGTCGCATCAAGCGCAAAGAGTTTGTAAAGATGCTGCTCTTCTCCACCTGCAGTCGCATAAACCGCACAAAGTTTGTAATGATGCTGCTCTTCTCCACCTGCAGTCGCATCAAGCGCACAGAGTTTGTAATGATGCTGCTCTTCTCCACATGCAGTCGCATCAAGCGCAAAGAGTTTGTAATGATGCTGCTCTTCTCAACCTGCAGTCGCATCAAGCGCACAAAGTTTGAAATGATGATGCTCTTCTCCACCTGCAGTCGCATCAAGCGCACAGAGTTTGTAATGATGCTGCACTTCTCCACCTGCAGTCGCATCAAGCGCACAGAGTTTGTAATGATGCTGCTCTTCTCCACCTGCAGTCGCATCAAGCGCACAGTTTGTAATGATGCTGCTCTTCTCCACTTGCAGTTGCATCAAGCGCAGAGTTTGTATTGATGCTGCTCTTCTCCACCTGCACTCGCATCAAGCGCACAGAGTTTGTAATGATGCTGCTCTTCTCCACCTGCAGTTGCATCAAGCGCACAGAGTTTATATTCATGCTGCTTTTTTCCGCCTGCAGTGGCATTAAGTGCACAGAGTTTGTTATGATGCTGCTCTTCTCCACCTGCAGTCGCATCGAGCGCACAGAGTTTGTAATGATGCTGCTCTTCTCCACCTGCAGTCGCATCAAGCGCACAGAGTTTGTTTTGATGCTGCTCTTCTCCACCTGCAGATGCATCAAGCGCACTAAGTTTGTAGTGACGCTGCTCTTCTCCACTTGCAGTCGCATAAAGCGCACAGTTTGAAATGATGCTGCTCTTCTCTACCTGCAGTCGCATCAAGCGCACAGAGTTTGTAATGATGCTGCTCTTCTCCACATGCAGTCGCATCAAGCACAAGGAGTTTGTAATGATGCTGCTCTTCTCCACCTGCAGTCGCATCAAGCGCACAGTTTGAAATGATGCTGCTCTTCTCCACCTGCAGTCGCATCAAGCGCACAGAGTTTGTACTGATGCTGCTCTTCTCCACCTGCAGTCGCATCAAGCGCACAGAGTTTGTAATGATGCTGCTCTTCTCCACTTGCAGTTGCATCAAGCGCAGAGTTTGTATTGATGCTGCTCTTCTCCACCTGCAGTCGCATCAAGCGCACAGAGTTTGTAATGATGCTGCTCTTCTCCTCTTGCAGTCGCATCAAGCGCACAGAGTTTGTGTTGATGCTGCTCTTCTCCACTTGCAGTTGCATCAAGCGCAGAGTTTGTATTGATGCTGCTCTTCTCCACCTGCAGTCGCATCAATCGCACAAAGTTTGTAATGGTGCTGCTCTTCTCCACCTGCAGTCGCATCAAGCGCACAGAGTTTGTAATGATGCTGCTCTTCTCCACCTGCAGTCGCATCAAGCGCACAGAGTTTGTTTTGATGCTGCTCTTCTCCACCTGCAGATGCATCAAGCGCACTAAGTTTGTAGTGACGCTGCTCTTCTCCACTTGCAGTCGCATCAAGCGCACAGTTTGAAATGATGCTGCTCTTCTCTACCTGCAGTCGCATCAAGCGCACAGAGTTTGTAATGATGCTGCTCTTCTCCACATGCAGTCGCATCAAGCACAAGGAGTTTGTAATGATGCTGCTCTTCTCCACCTGCAGTCGCATCAAGCGCACAGTTTGAAATGATGCTGCTCTTCTCCACCTGCAGTCGCATCAAGCGCACAGAGTTTGTAATGATGCTGCTCTTCTCCACCTGCAGTCGCATCAAGCGCAGAGTTTGTATTGATGCTGCTCTTCTCCACCTGCAGTCGCATCAAGCGCACAGAGTTTGTAATGATGCTGCTCTTCTCCACTTGCAGTCGCATCAAGCGCACAGAGTTTGTGTTGATGCTGCTCTTCTCCACTTGCAGTTGCATCAAGCGCAGAGTTTGTATTGATGCTGCTCTTCTCCACCTGCAGTTGCATCAAGCGCACAGAGTTTGTAATGATGCTGCTCTTCTCCACCTGCAGTCGCATCAACCGCACAAAGTTTGTAATGGTGCTGCTCTTCTCCACCTGCAGTCGCATCAAGCGCACAGAGTTTGTAATGATGCTGCTCTTCTCCACATGCAGTCGCATCAAGCGCAAAGAGTTTGTAATGATGCTGCTCACCTCCACCTGCAGTCGCATCAAGCGCAAAGAGTTTGTAATGATGCTGCTCTTCTCCACCTGCAGTGGCATCAAGTGCACAGTTTGTTATGATGCTGCTCTTCTCCACCTGCAGTCGCATCGAGCGCACAGAGTTTGTTTTGATGCTGCTCTTCTCCACCTGCAGTTGCATCAAGCGCACAGTTTGAAATGATGCTGCTCCTTTCCACCTGCAGTCGCATCAAGCGCACAGAGTTTGTAATGATGCTGCTCTTCTCCACCTGCAGTCGCATCAAGCGCACAGAGTTTGTAATGATGCTGCTCTTCTCCACTTGCAGTTGCATCAAGCGCAGAGTTTGTATTGATGCTGCTCTTCTCCACCTGCAGTCGCATCAAGCGCACAGAGTTTGTAATGATGCTACTCTTCTCCACCTGCAGTCGCATCAACCGCACAAAGTTTGTAATGATGCTGCTCTTCTCCACCTGCAGTCGCATCAAGCGCACAGAGTTTGTAATGATGCTGCTCTTCTCCACATGCAGTCGCATCAAGCGCAAAGAGTTTGTAATGATGCTGCTCACCTTCACCTGCAGTCGCATCAAGCGCAAAGAGTTTGTAATGATGCTGCTCTTCTCCACCTGCAGTCGCATCAAGCGCACAGAGTTTGTTTTGATGCTGCTCTTCTCCACCTGCAGTTGCATCAAGCGCACAGAGTTTGTAATGATGCTGCTCTTCTCCACCTGCAGTCGCATCAAGCGCACAGAGTTTGTAATGATGCTGCTCTTCTCCACATTTAGTCGCATCAAGCACAAAGAGTTTGTAAAGATGCTGCTCTTCTCTACCTGCAGTCGCATCAACCGCACAAAGTTTGTAATGATGCTGCTCTTCTCCACATGCAGTCGCATCAAGCGCACAGAGTTTGTAATGATGCTGCTCTTCTCCACATGCAGTCGCATCAAGCGCAAAGAGTTTGTAATGATGCTGCTCTTCTCCACCTGCAGTTGCATCAAGCGCACAGTTTGTAATGATGCTGCTCTTCTCCACCTGCAGTCGCATCAAGCGCACAGAGTTTGTAATGATGCTGCTCTTCTCCACCTGCAGTCGCATCAAGCGCAAAGAGTTTGTAAAGATGCTGCTCTTCTCCACCTGCAGTCGCATCAACCGCACAAAGTTTGTAATGATGCTGCTCTTCTCCACCTGCAGTCGCATCAAGCGCACAGAGTTTGTAATGATGCTGCTCTTCTCCACATGCAGTCGCATCAAGCGCAAAGAGTTTGTAATGATGCTGCTCTTCTCAACCTGCAGTCGCATCAAGCGCACAAAGTTTGAAATGATGATGCTCTTCTCCACCTGCAGTCGCATCAAGCGCACAGAGTTTGTAATGATGCTGCTCTTCTCCACCTGCAGTCGCATCAAGCGCACAGAGTTTGTAATGATGCTGCTCTTCTCCACCTGCAGTCGCATCAAGCGCACAGTTTGTAATGATGCTGCTCTTCTCCACTTGCAGTTGCATCAAGCGCAGAGTTTGTATTGATGCTGCTCTTCTCCACCTGCACTCGCATCAAGCGCACAGAGTTTGTAATGATGCTGCTCTTCTCCACCTGCAGTTGCATCAAGCGCACAGAGTTTATATTCATGCTGCTTTTTTCCGCCTGCAGTGGCATTAAGTGCACAGAGTTTGTTATGATGCTGCTCTTCTCCACCTGCAGTCGCATCGAGCGCACAGAGTTTGTAATGATGCTGCTCTTCTCCACCTGCAGTCGCATCAAGCGCACAGAGTTTGTTTTGATGCTGCTCTTCTCCACCTGCAGATGCATCAAGCGCACTAAGTTTGTAGTGACGCTGCTCTTCTCCACTTGCAGTCGCATCAAGCGCACAGTTTGAAATGATGCTGCTCTTCTCTACCTGCAGTCGCATCAAGCGCACAGAGTTTGTAATGATGCTGCTCTTCTCCACATGCAGTCGCATCAAGCACAAGGAGTTTGTAATGATGCTGCTCTTCTCCACCTGCAGTCGCATCAAGCGCAGAGTTTGTATTGATGCTGCTCTTCTCCACCTGCAGTCGCATCAAGCGCACAGAGTTTGTAATGATGCTGCTCTTCTCCACTTGCAGTCGCATCAAGCGCACAGAGTTTGTGTTGATGCTGCTCTTCTCCACTTGCAGTTGCATCAAGCGCAGAGTTTGTATTGATGCTGCTCTTCTCCACCTGCAGTTGCATCAAGCGCACAGAGTTTGTAATGATGCTGCTCTTCTCCACATGCAGTCGCATCAAGCGCAAAGAGTTTGTTATGATGCTGCTCTTCTCCACCTGCAGTCGCATCGAGCGCACAGAGTTTGTTTTGATGCTGCTCTTCTCCACCTGCAGTTGCATCAAGCGCACAGTTTGAAATGATGCTGCTCCTTTCCACCTGCAGTCGCATCAAGCGCACAGAGTTTGTAATGATGCTGCTCTTCTCCACCTGCAGTCGCATCAAGCGCACAGAGTTTGTAATGATGCTGCTCTTCTCCACATGCAGTCGCATCAAGCGCAAAGAGTTTGTTATGATGCTGCTCTTCTCCACCTGCAGTCGCATCGAGCGCACAGAGTTTGTTTTGATGCTGCTCTTCTCCACCTGCAGTTGCATCAAGCGCACAGTTTGAAATGATGCTGCTCCTTTCCACCTGCAGTCGCATCAAGCGCACAGAGTTTGTAATGATGCTGCTCTTCTCCACCTGCAGTCGCATCAAGCGCACAGAGTTTGTAATGATGCTGCTCTTCTCCACTTGCAGTTGCATCAAGCGCAGAGTTTGTATTGATGCTGCTCTTCTCCACCTGCAGTCGCATCAAGCGCACAGAGTTTGTAATGATGCTACTCTTCTCCACTTGCAGTCGCATCAAGCGCACAGAGTTTGTGTTGATGCTGCTCTTCTCCACTTGCAGTTGCATCAAGCGCAGAGTTTGTATTGATGCTGCTCTTCTCCACCTGCAGTCGCATCAACCGCACAAAGTTTGTAATGATGCTGCTCTTCTCCACATGCAGTCGCATCAAGCGCAAAGAGTTTTTAATGATGCTGCTCACCTCCACCTGCAGTCGCATCAAGCGCAAAGAGTTTGTAATGATGCTGCTCTTCTCCACCTGCAGTCGCATCAAGCGCACAGAGTTTGTAATGATGCTGCTCTTCTCAACCTGCAGTCGCATCAAGCGCACAAAGTTTGAAATGATGATGCTCTTCTCCACCTGCAGTCGCATCAAGCGCACAGAGTTTGTAATGATGCTGCTCTTCTCTACCTGCAGATGCATCAAGCGCACTAAGTTTGTAGTGACACTGCTCTTCTCCACTTGCAGTCGCATCAAGCGCACAGTTTGAAATTATGCTGCTCTTCTCCACCTGCAGTCGCATCAAGCGCACAGAGTTTATATTCATGCTGCTTTTTTCCGCCTGCAGTGGCATCAAGTGCACAGAGTTTGTTATGATGCTGCTCTTCTCCACCTGCAGTCGCATCGAGCGCACAGAGTTTGTAATGATGCTGCTCTTCTCCACCTGCAGTCGCATCAAGCGCACAGAGTTTTTTTTTATGCTGCTCTTCTCCACCTGCAGTTGCATCAAGCGCACAGAGTTTGTAATGATGCTGCTCTTCTCCACCTGCAGTCGCATCAAGCGCACAGAGTTTGTAATGATGCTGCTCTTCTCCACATGCAGTCGCATCAAGCACAAGGAGTTTGTAATGATGCTGCTCTTCTCCACCTGCAGTGGCATCAAGTGCACAGAGTTTGTTATGATGCTGCTCTTCTCCACCTGCAGTCGCATTGAGCGCACAGAGTTTGTTTTGATGCTGCTCTTCTCCACCTGCAGTTGCATCAAGCGCACAGTTTGAAATGATGCTGCTCCTTTCCACCTGCAGTCGCATCAAGCGCACAGAGTTTGTATTGATGCTACTCTTCTCCACCTGCAGTCGCATCAAGCGCACAGAGTTTGTAATGATGCTGCTCTTCTCCACTTGCAGTCGCATCAAGCGCACAGAGTTTGTGTTGATGCTGCTCTTCTCCACTTGCAGTTGCATCAAGCGCAGAGTTTGTATTGATGCTGCTCTTCTCCACCTGCAGTCGCATCAACCGCACAAAGTTTGTAATGATGCTGCTCTTCTCCACATGCAGTCGCATCAAGCGCAAAGAGTTTTTAATGATGCTGCTCACCTCCACCTGCAGTCGCATCAAGCGCAAAGAGTTTGTAATGATGCTGCTCTTCTCCACCTGCAGTCGCATCAAGCGCACAGAGTTTGTAATGATGCTGCTCTTCTCCACCTGCAGTCGCATCAAGCGCACAGTTTGTAATGATGCTGCTCTTCTCCACCTGCAGTCGCATCAAGCGCACAGAGTTTGTTTTGATGCTGCTCTTCTCCACCTGCAGTTGCATCAAGCGCACAGAGTTTGTAATGATGCTGCTCTTCTCCACATTTAGTCGCATCAAGCACAAAGAGTTTGTAAAGATGCTGCTCTTCTCCACCTGCAGTCGCATCAACCGCACAAAGTTTGTAATGAAGCTGCTCTTCTCCACCTGCAGTCGCATCAAGCGCACAGAGTTTGTAATGATGCTGCTCTTCTCCACATGCAGTCGCATCAAGCGCAATGAGTTTGTAATGATGCTGCTCTTCTCAACCTGCAGTCGCATCAAGCGCACAAAGTTTGTGTTGATGCTGCTCTTCTCCACTTGCAGTTGCATCAAGCGCAGAGTTTGTATTGATGCTGCTCTTCTCCACCTGCAGTCGCATCAACCGCACAAAGTTTGTAATGATGCTGCTCTTCTCCACATGCAGTCGCATCAAGCGCAAAGAGTTTTTAATGATGCTGCTCACCTCCACCTGCAGTCGCATCAAGCGCAAAGAGTTTGTAATGATGCTGCTCTTCTCCACCTGCAGTCGCATCAAGCGCACAGAGTTTGTAATGATGCTGCTCTTCTCCACCTGCAGTCGCATCAAGCGCACAGTTTGTAATGATGCTGCTCTTCTCCACCTGCAGTCGCATCAAGCGCACAGAGTTTGTTTTGATGCTGCTCTTCTCCACCTGCAGTTGCATCAAGCGCACAGAGTTTGTAATGATGCTGCTCTTCTCCACATTTAGTCGCATCAAGCACAAAGAGTTTGTAAAGATGCTGCTCTTCTCCACCTGCAGTCGCATCAACCGCACAAAGTTTGTAATGAAGCTGCTCTTCTCCACCTGCAGTCGCATCAAGCGCACAGAGTTTGTAATGATGCTGCTCTTCTCCACATGCAGTCGCATCAAGCGCAATGAGTTTGTAATGATGCTGCTCTTCTCAACCTGCAGTCGCATCAAGCGCACAAAGTTTGAAATGATGATGCTCTTCTCCACCTGCAGTCGCATCAAGCGCACAGAGTTTGTAATGATGCTGCTCTTCTCCACCTGCAGTCGCATCAAGCGCACAGTTTGTAATGATGCTGCTCTTCTCCACTTGCAGTTGCATCAAGCGCAGAGTTTGTAATGATGCTGCTCTTCTCCACCTGCAGTCGCATCAAGCGCACAGAGTTTGTTTTGATGCTGCTCTTCTCCACCTGCAGTTGCATCAAGCGCACAGAGTTTGTAATGATGCTGCTCTTCTCCACCTGCAGTCGCATCAAGCGCACAGAGTTTGTAATGATGCTGCTCTTCTCCACATTTAGTCGCATCAAGCACAAAAAGTTTGTAAAGATGCTGCTCTTCTCCACCTGCAGTCGCATCAACCGCACAAAGTTTGTAATGAAGCTGCTCTTCTCCACCTGCAGTCGCATCAAGCGCACAGAGTTTGTAATGATGCTGCTCTTCTCCACATGCAGTCGCATCAAGCGCAAAGAGTTTGTAATGATGCTGCTCTTCTCAACCTGCAGTCGCATCAAGCGCACAAAGTTTGAAATGATGATGCTCTTCTCCACCTGCAGTCGCATCAAGCGCACAGAGTTTGTAATGATGCTGCTCTTCTCCACTTGCAGTTGCATCAACCGCACAAAGTTTGTAATGATGCTGCTCTTCTCCACATGCAGTCGCATCAAGCGCTAAGAGTTTATAATGATGCTACTCACCTCCACCTGCAGTCGCATCAAGCGCAAAGAGTTTGTAATGATGCTGCTCTTCTCCACCTGCAGTCGCATCAAGCGCACAGAGTTTGTAATGATGCTGCTCTTCTCCACCTGCAGTCGCATCAAGCGCACAGTTTGTAATGATGCTGCTCTTCTCCACTTGCAGTCGCATCAAGCGCACAGAGTTTGTAATGATGCTGCTCTTCTCCACCTGCAGTTGCATCAAGCGCACAGAGTTTATATTCATGCTGCTTTTTTCCGCCTGCAGTGGCATCAAGTGCACAGAGTTTGTAATGATGCTGCTCTTCTCCACCTGCAGTCGCATCAAGCGCACAGAGTTTGTTTTGATGCTGCTCTTCTCCACCTGCAGTTTCATCAAGCGCACAGTTTGTAATGATGCTGCTCTTCTCCACCTGCAGTCGCATCAAGCGCACAGAGTTTGTAATGATGCTGCTCTTCTCCACATTTAGTCGCATCAAGCACAAAGAGTTTGTAAAGATGCTGCTCTTCTCCACCTGCAGTCGCATCAACCGCACAAAGTTTGTAATGAAGCTGCTCTTCTCCACCTGCAGTCGCATCAAGCGCACAGAGTTTGTAATGATGCTGCTCTTCTCCACATGCAGTCGCATCAAGCGCAAAGAGTTTGTAATGATGCTGCTCTTCTCAACCTGCAGTCGCATCAAGCGCACAAAGTTTGAAATGATGATGCTCTTCTCCACCTGCAGTCGCATCAAGCGCACAGAGTTTGTAATGATGCTGCTCTTCTCCACCTGCAGTCGCATCAAGCGCACAGTTTGTAATGATGCTGCTCTTCTCCACTTGCAGTTGCATCAAGCGCAGAGTTTGTAATGATGCTGCTCTTCTCCACTTGCAGTTGCATCAAGCGCACAGAGTTTATATTCATGCTGCTTTTTTCCACCTGCAGTGGCATCAAGTGCACAGAGTTTGTTATGATGCTGCTCTTCTCCACCTGCAGTCGCATCAAGCGCACAGAGTTTGTAATGATGCTGCTCTTCTCCACCTGCAGTCGCATCAAGCGCACAGTTTGTAATGATGCTGCTCTTCTCCACTTGCAGTTGCATCAAGCGCAGAGTTTGTATTGATGCTGCTCTTCTCCACCTGCAGTCGCATCAAGCGCACAGAGTTTGTAATGATGCTGCTCTTCTCCACCTGCAGTTGCATCAAACGCACAGAGTTTATATTCATGCTGCTTTTTTCCACCTGCAGTGGCATCAAGCGCAAAGAGTTTGTAATGATGCTGCTCTTCTCCACCTGCAGTCGCATCAAGCGCACAGAGTTTGTAATGATGATGCTCTTCTCCACCTGCAGTCGCATCAAGCGCACAGAGTTTGTAATGATGCTGCTCTTCTCCACCTGCAGTCGCATCAAGCGCACAGTTTGTAATGATGCTGCTCTTCTCCACTTGCAGTTGCAACAAGCGCAGAGTTTGTATTGATGCTGCTCTTCTCCACCAGCAGTCGCATCAAGCGCACAGAGTTTGTAATGATGCTGCTCTTCTCCACCTGCAGTCGCATCAAGCGCACAGAGTTTGTAATGATGCTGCTCTTCTCAACCTGCAGTCGCATCAAGCGCACAAAGTTTGAAATGATGATGCTCTTCTCCACCTGCAGTCGCATCAAGCGCACAGAGTTTGTAATGATGCTGCTCTTCTCCACCTGCAGTCGCATCAAGCGCACAGTTTGTAATGATGCTGCTCTTCTCCACTTGCAGTCGCATCAACCGCACAAAGTGTGTAATGATGCTGCTCTTCTCCACCTGCTGTCGCATCAAGCGCAAAGAGTTTGTAATGATGCTGCTCTTCTCCACCTGCAGTCGCATCAAGCGCACAGTTTGTAATGATGCTGCTCTTCTCCACTTGCAGTTGCATCAAGCGCAGAGTTTGTATTGATGAAGCTCTTCTCCACCTGCAGTCGCATCAAGCGCACAGAGTTTGTAATGATGCTGCTCTTCTCCACCTGCAGTTGCATCAAGCGCACAGAGTTTATATTCATGCTTCTTTTTTCCGCCTGCAGTGGCATTAAGTGCACAGAGTTTGTTATGATGCTGCTCTTCTCCACCTGCAGTCGCATCGAGCGCACAGAGTTTGTAATGATGCTGCTCTTCTCCACCTGCAGTCGCATCAAGCGCACAGAGTTTGTTTTGATGCTGCTCTTCTCCACCTGCAGATGCATCAAGCGCACTAAGTTTGTAGTGACGCTGCTCTTCTCTACTTGCAGTCGCATCAAGCGCACAGTTTGAAATGATGCTGCTCTTCTCCACCTGCAGTCGCATCAAGCGCACAGAGTTTATATTCATGCTGCTTTTTTCCGCCTGCAGTGGCATCAAGTGCACAGAGTTTGTTATGATGCTGCTCTTCTCCACCTGCAGTCGCATCGAGCGCACAGAGTTTGTAATGATGCTGCTCTTCTCCACCTGCAGTCGCATCAAGCGCACAGAGTTTGTTTTGATGCTGCTCTTCTCCACATGCAGTCGCATCAAGCGCACAGAGTTTGTAATGATGCTGCTCTTCTCCACCTGCAGTTGCATCAAGCGCACAGAGTTTGTAATGATGCTGCTCTTCTCCACCTGCAGTCGCATCAAGCGCACAGAGTTTGTAATGATGCTGCTCTTCTCCACCTGCAGTCGCATCAAGCGCACAGTTTGAAATGATGCTGCTCTTCTCCACCTGCAGTCGCATCAAGCGCACAGAGTTTGTAATGATGCTGCTCTTCTCCACCTGCAGTCGCATCAAGCGCACAGAGTTTGTAATGATGCTGCACTTCTCCACTTGCATCAAGCGCAGAGTTTGTATTGATGCTGCTCTTCTCCACCTGCAGTCGCATCAAGCGCACAGAGTTTGTAATGATGCTGCTCTTCTCCACATGCAGTCGCATCAAGCGCACAGAGTTTGTAATGATGCTGCTCTTCTCCACCTGCAGTTGCATCAAGCGCACAGAGTTTGTAATGATGCTGCTCTTCTCCACCTGCAGTCGCATCAAGCGCACAGAGTTTGTGTTGATGCTGCTCTTCTCCACTTGCAGTTGCATCAAGCGCAGAGTTTGTATTGATGCTGCTCTTCTCCACCTGCAGTCGCATCAACCGCACAAAGTTTGTAATGATGCTGCTCTTCTCCACCTGCAGTCGCATCAAGCGCACAGAGTTTGTAATGATGCTGCTCTTCTCCACATGCAGTCGCATCAAGCGCAAAGAGTTTGTAATGATGCTGCTCTTCTCCACATGCAGTCGCATCAAGCGCAAAGAGTTTGTAATGATGCTGCTCACCTCCACCTGCAGTCGCATCAAGCGCAAAGAGTTTGTAATGATGCTGCTCTTCTCCACCTGCAGTCGCATCAAGCGCACAGAGTTTGTTATGATGCTGCTCTTCTCCACCTGCAGTCGCATCGAGCGCACAGAGTTTATATTCATGCTGCTTTTTTCCGCCTGCAGTGGCATCAAGCGCACAGAGTTTGTTTTGATGCTGCTCTTCTCCACCTGCAGTCGCATCAAGCGCACAGAGTTTGTTTTGATGCTGCTTTTCTCCACCTGCAGTTGCATCAAGCGCACTAAGTTTGTATTGACGCTGCTCTTCTCCACTTGCAGTCGCATCAAGCGCACAGTTTGAAATGATGCTGCTCTTCTCCACCTGCAGTCGCATCAAGCGCACAGAGTTTATATTCATGCTGCTTTTTTCCGCCTGCAGTGGCATCAAGCGCACAGTTTGTTTTGATGCTGCTCTTCTCCACCTGCAGTTGCATCAAGCGCACAGAGTTTGTAATGATGCTGCTCTTCTCCACCTGCAGTCGCATCAAGCGCACAGAGTTTGTAATGATGCTGCTCTTCTCCACATGCAGTCGCATCAAGCGCAAAGAGTTTGTAATGATGCTGCTCTTCTCCACTTGCAGTCGCATCAAGCGCACCGTATGAAATGATGCTGCTCTTCTCCACCTGCAGTCGCATCAAGCGCACAGAGTTTGTAATGATGCTGCTCTTCTCCACTTGCAGTCGCATCAAGCGCACAGAGTTTGTGTTGATGCTGCTCTTCTCCACTTGCAGTTGCATCAAGCGCAGAGTTTGTATTGATGCTGCTCTTCTCCACCTGCAGTCGCATCAACCGCACAAAGTTTGTAATGATGCTGCTCTTCTCCACCTGCAGTCGCATCAAGCGCACAGAGTTTGTAATGATGCTGCTCTTCTCCACATGCAGTCGCATCAAGCGCAAAGAGTTTGTAATGATGCTGCTCACCTCCACCTGCAGTCGCATCAAGCGCAAAGAGTTTGTAATGATGCTGCTCTTCTCCACCTGCAGTCGCATCAAGCGCACAGAGTTTGTTATGATGCTGCTCTTCTCCACCTGCAGTCGCATCGAGCGCACAGAGTTTATATTCATGCTGCTTTTTTCCGCCTGCAGTGGCATCAAGCGCACAGAGTTTGTTTTGATGCTGCTCTTCTCCACCTGCAGTCGCATCAAGCGCACAGAGTTTGTAATGATGCTGCTCTTCTCCACATGCAGTCGCATCAAGCACAAAGAGTTTGTAATGATGCTGCTCTTCTCCACATGCAGTCGCATCAAGCACAAAGAGTTTGTAATGATGCTGCTCTTCTCCACCTGCAGTCGCATCAAGCGCACAGAGTTTGTTTTGATGCTGCTTTTCTCCACCTGCAGTTGCATCAAGCGCACTAAGTTTGTATTGACGCTGCTCTTCTCCACTTGCAGTCGCATCAAGCGCACAGAGTTTATATTCATGCTGCTTTTTTCCGCCTGCAGTGGCATCAAGTGCACAGAGTTTGTTATGATGCTGCTCTTCTCCACCTGCAGTTGCATCAAGCGCACAGTTTGAAATGATGCTGCTCCTTTCCACCTGCAGTCGCATCAAGCGCACAGAGTTTGTAATGATGCTGCTCTTCTCCACATGCAGTCGCATCAAGCGCAAAGAGTTTGTAATGATGCTGCTCTTCTCAACCTGCAGTCGCATCAAGCGCACAAAGTTTGAAATGATTATGCTCTTCTCCACCTGCAGTCGCATCAAGCGCACAGAGTTTGTAATGATGCTGCTCTTCTCCACCTGCAGTCGCATCAAGCGCACAGTTTGTAATGATGCTGCTCTTCTCCACTTGCAGTTGCATCAAGCGCAGAGTTTGTAATGATGCTGCTCTTCTCCACTTGCAGTTGCATCAAGCGCACAGAGTTTATATTCATGCTGCTTTTTTCCACCTGCAGTGGCATCAAGTGCACAGAGTTTGTTATGATGCTGCTCTTCTCCACCTGCAGTCGCATCAAGCGCACAGAGTTTGTAATGATGCTGCTCTTCTCCACATGCAGTCGCATCAAGCGCAAAGAGTTTGTAATGATGCTGCTCTTCTTAACCTGCAGTCACATCAAGCGCACAAAGTTTGAAATGATGATGCTCTTCTCCACCTGCAGTCGCATCAAGCGCACAGAGTTTGTAATGATGCTGCTCTTCTCCACCTCCAGTCGCATCAAGCGCACAGTTTGTAATGATGCTGCTCTTCTCCACTTGCAGTTGCATCAAGCGCAGAGTTTGTATTGATGCTGCTCTTCTCCACCTGCAGTCGCATCAAGCGCACAGAGTTTGTAATGATGCTGCTCTTCTCCACCTGCAGTTGCATCAAGCGCAGAGTTTATATTCATGCTGCTTTTTTCCACCTGCAGTGGCATCAAGCGCAAAGAGTTTGTAATGATGCTGCTCTTCTCCACCTGCAGTCGCATCAAGCGCAAAGAGTTTGTAAAGATGCTGCTCTTCTCCACCTGCAGTGGCATCAAGTGCACAGAGTTTGTTATGATGCTGCTCTTCTCCACCTGCAGTCGCATCAAGCGCACAGAGTTTGTAATGATGCTGCTCTTCTCCACATGCAGTCGCATCAAGCGCAAAGAGTTTGTAATGATGCTGCTCTTCTCCACCTGCAGTCGCATCAAGCGCACAGTTTGTAATGATGCTGCTCTTCTCCACTTGCAGTTGCATCAAGCGCAGAGTTTGTATTGATGCTGCTCTTCTCCACCTGCAGTTGCATCAAGCGCAGAGAGTTTATATTCATGCTGCTTTTTTCCGCCTGCAGTGGCATTAAGTGCACAGAGTTTGTTATGATGCTGCTCTTCTCCACCTGCAGTCGCATCGAGCGCACAGAGTTTGTAATGATGCTGCTCTTCTCCACCTGCAGTCGCATCAAGCGCACAGAGTTTGTTTTGATGCTTCTCTTCTCCACCTGCAGTTGCATCAAGCGCACAGAGTTTGTAATGATGCTGCTCTTCTCCACCTGCAGTCGCATCAAGCGCACAGTTTGTAATGCTGCTGCTCTTCTCCACATGCAGTCGCATCAAGCACAAAGAGTTTGTAATGATGCTGCTCTTCTCCACCTGCAGTCGCATCAAGCGCACAGTTTGAAATGATGCTGCTCTTCTCCACCTGCAGTCGCATCAAGCGCACAGAGTTTGTAATGATGCTGCTCTTCTCCACCTGCAGTCGCATCAAGCGCACAGAGTTTGTAATGATGCTGCTCTTCTCCACTTGCAGTTGCATCAAGCGCAGAGTTTGTATTGATGCTGCTCTTCTCCACCTGCAGTCGCATCAAGCGCACAGAGTTTGTAATGATGCTGCTCTTCTCCACTTGCAGTCGCATCAAGCGCACAGAGTTTGTGTTGATGCTGCTCTTCTCCACTTGCAGTTGCATCAAGCGCAGAGTTTGTATTGATGCTGCTCTTCTCCACCTGCAGTCGCATCAACCGCACAAAGTTTGTAATGATGCTGCTCTTCTCCACCTGCAGTCGCATCAAGCGCACAGAGTTTGTAATGATGCTGCTCTTCTCCAAATGCAGTCGCATCAAGCGCAAAGAGTTTGTAATGATGCTGCTCACCTCCACCTGCAGTCGCATCAAGCGCAAAGAGTTTGTAATGATGCTGCTCTTCTCCACCTGCAGTTGCATCAAGCGCACAGAGTTTATATTCATGCTGCTTTTTTCCGCCTGCAGTGGCATCAAGTGCACAGAGTTTGTTATGATGCTGTTCTTCTCCACCTGCAGTCGCATCGAGCGCACAGAGTTTGTAATGATGCTGCTCTTCTCCACCTGCAGTCGCATCAAGCGCACAGAGTTTGTTTTGATGCTGCTCTTCTCCACCTGCAGTTGCATCAAGCGCACAGAGTTTGTAATGATGCTGCTCTTCTCCACCTGCAGTCGCATCAAGCGCACAGAGTTTGTAATGATGCTGCTCTTCTCCACATGCAGTCGCATCAAGCACAAAGAGTTTGTAATGATGCTGCTCTTCTCCACCTGCAGTCGCATCAAGCGCACAGAGTTTGTAATGATGCTGCTCTTCTCCACATGCAGTCGCATCAAGCGCAAAGAGTTTGTAATGATGCTGCTCACCTCCACCTGCAGTCGCATCAAGCGCAAAGAGTTTGTAATGATGCTGCTCTTCTCCACCTGCAGTTGCATCAAGCGCACAGAGTTTATATTCATGCTGCTTTTTTCCGCCTGCAGTGGCATCAAGTGCACAGAGTTTGTTATGATGCTGTTCTTCTCCACCTGCAGTCGCATCGAGCGCACAGAGTTTGTAATGATGCTGCTCTTCTCCACCTGCAGTCGCATCAAGCGCACAGAGTTTGTTTTGATGCTGCTCTTCTCCACCTGCAGTTGCATCAAGCGCACAGAGTTTGTAATGATGCTGCTCTTCTCCACATGCAGTCGCATCAAGCACAAAGAGTTTGTAATGATGCTGCTCTTCTCCACCTGCAGTCGCATCAAGCGCAGAGAGTTTGTTTTGATGCTGCTTTTCTCCACCTGCAGTTGCATCAAGCGCACTAAGTTTGTATTGAGGCTGCTCTTCTCCACTTGCAGTCGCATCAAGCGCACAGTTTGAAATGATGCTGCTCTTCACCACCTGCAGTCGCATCAAGCGCACAGAGTTTATCTTCATGCTGCTTTTTTCCGCCTGCAGTGGCATCAAGTGCACAGAGTTTGTTATGATGCTGCTCTTCTCCACCTGCAGTCGCATCGAGCGCACAGAGTTTGTTTTGATGCTGCTCTTCTCCACCTGCAGTTGCATCAAGCGCACAGTTTGAAATGATGCTGCTCCTTTCCACCTGCAGTCGCATCAAGCGCACAGAGTTTGTAATGATGCTGCTCTTCTCCACATGCAGTCGCATCAAGCGCAAAGAGTTTGTAATGATGCTGCTCACCTCCACCTGCAGTCGCATCAAGCGCAAAGAGTTTGTAATGATGCTGCTCTTCTCCACCTGCAGTCGCATCAAGCGCACAGAGTTTGTAATGATGCTGCTCTTCTCCACCTGCAGTCGCATCAAGCGCACAGTTTGTAATGATGCTGCTTTTCTCCACTTGCAGTCGCATCAAGCGCACAGAGTTTGTAATGATGCTGCTCTTCTCCACTTGCAGTTGCATCAAGCGCAGAGTTTGTATTGATGCTGCTCTTCTCCACCTGCAGTCGCATCAAGCGCACAGAGTTTGTAATGATGCTGCTCTTCTCCACTTGCAGTCGCATCAAGCGCACAGAGTTTGTGTTGATGCTGCTCTTCTCCACTTGCAGTTGCATCAAGCGCAGAGTTTGTATTGATGCTGCTCTTCTCCACCTGCAGTCGCATCAACCGCACAAAGTTTGTAATGATGCTGCTCTTCTCCACCTGCAGTCGCATCAAGCGCACAGAGTTTGTAATGATGCTGCTCTTCTCCAAATGCAGTCGCATCAAGCGCAAAGAGTTTGTAATGATGCTGCTCACCTCCACCTGCAGTCGCATCAAGCGCAAAGAGTTTGTAATGATGCTGCTCTTCTCCACCTGCAGTTGCATCAAGCGCACAGAGTTTATATTCATGCTGCTTTTTTCCGCCTGCAGTGGCATCAAGTGCACAGAGTTTGTTATGATGCTGTTCTTCTCCACCTGCAGTCGCATCGAGCGCACAGAGTTTGTAATGATGCTGCTCTTCTCCACCTGCAGTCGCATCAAGCGCACAGAGTTTGTTTTGATGCTGCTCTTCTCCACCTGCAGTTGCATCAAGTGCACAGAGTTTGTAATGATGCTGCTCTTCTCCACCTGCAGTCGCATCAAGCGCACAGAGTTTGTAATGATGCTGCTCTTCTCCACATGCAGTCGCATCAAGCACAAAGAGTTTGTAATGATGCTGCTCTTCTCCACCTGCAGTCGCATCAAGCGCACAGAGTTTGTAATGATGCTGCTCTTCTCCACATGCAGTCGCATCAAGCGCAAAGAGTTTGTAATGATGCTGCTCTTCTCCACCTGCAGTTGCATCAAGCGCACAGAGTTTATATTCATGCTGCTTTTTTCCGCCTGCAGTGGCATCAAGTGCACAGAGTTTGTTATGATGCTGTTCTTCTCCACCTGCAGTCGCATCGAGCGCACAGAGTTTGTAATGATGCTGCTCTTCTCCACCTGCAGTCGCATCAAGCGCACAGAGTTTGTTTTGATGCTGCTCTTCTCCACCTGCAGTTGCATCAAGCGCACAGAGTTTGTAATGATGCTGCTCTTCTCCACCTGCAGTCGCATCAAGCGCACAGAGTTTGTAATGATGCTGCTCTTCTCCACATGCAGTCGCATCAAGCACAAAGAGTTTGTAATGATGCTGCTCTTCTCCACCTGCAGTTTTAATCAAGCGCAGAGAGTTTGTTTTGATGCTGCTTTTCTCCACCTGCAGTTGCATCAAGCGCACTAAGTTTGTATTGAGGCTGCTCTTCTCCACTTGCAGTCGCATCAAGCGCACAGTTTGAAATGATGCTGTTCTTCACCACCTGCAGTCGCATCAAGCGCACAGAGTTTATCTTCATGCTGCTTTTTTCCGCCTGCAGTGGCATCAAGTGCACAGAGTTTGTTATGATGCTGCTCTTCTCCACCTGCAGTCGCATCGAGCGCACAGAGTTTGTTTTGATGCTGCTCTTCTCCACCTGCAGTTGCATCAAGCGCACAGTTTGAAATGATGCTGCTCCTTTCCACCTGCAGTCGCATCAAGCGCACAGAGTTTGTAATGATGCTGCTCTTCTCCACATGCAGTCGCATCAAGCGCAAAGAGTTTGTAATGATGCTGCTCACCTCCACCTGCAGTCGCATCAAGCGCAAAGAGTTTGTAATGATGCTGCTCTTCTCCACCTGCAGTCGCATCAAGCGCACAGAGTTTGTAATGATGCTGCTCTTCTCCACCTGCAGTCGCATCAAGCGCACAGTTTGTAATGATGCTGCTTTTCTCCACTTGCAGTCGCATCAAGCGCACAGAGTTTGTAATGATGCTGCTCTTCTCCACCTGCAGTCGCATCAAGCGCACAGAGTTTGTTTTGATGCTGCTCTTCTCCACCTGCAGTTGCATCAAGCGCACAGAGTTTGTAATGATGCTGCTCTTCTCCACCTGCAGTCGCATCAAGCACACAGAGTTTGTAATGATGCTGCTCTTCTCCACATTTAGTCGCATCAAGCACAAAGAGTTTGTAAAGATGCTGCTCTTCTCCACCTGCAGTCGCATCAACCGCACAAAGTTTGTAATGAAGCTGCTCTTCTCCACCTGCAGTCGCATCAAGCGCACAGAGTTTGTAATGATGCTGCTCTTCTCCACATGCAGTCGCATCAAGCGCAAAGAGTTTGTTAAAATGCTGCTCTTCTCAACCTGCAGTCGCATCAAGCGCACAAAGTTTGAAATGATGACGCTCTTCTCCACCTGCAGTCGCATCAAGCGCACAGAGTTTGTAATGATGCTGCTCTTCTCCACCTGCAGTCGCATCAAGCGCACAGTTTGTAATGATGCTGCTCTTCTCCACTTGCAGTTGCATCAAGCGCAGAGTTTGTAATGATGCTGCTCTTCTCTAATTGCAGTTGCATCAAGCGCACAGAGTTTATATTCATGCTGCTTTTTTCCACCTGCAGTGGCATCAAGTGCACAGAGTTTGTTATGATGCTGCTCTTCTCCACCTGCAGTCGCATCAAGCGCACAGAGTTTGTAATGATGCTGCTCTTCTCCACATGCAGTCGCATCAAGCGCAAAGAGTTTGTAATGATGCTGCTCTTCTCCACCTGCAGTCACATCAAGCGCACAAAGTTTGAAATGATGATGCTCTTCTCCACCTGCAGTCGCATCAAGCGCACAGAGTTTGTAATGATGCTGCTCTTCTCCACCTGCAGTCGCATCAAGCGCACAGTTTGTAATGATGCTGCTCTTCTCCACTTGCAGTTGCATCAAGCGCAGAGTTTGTATTGATGCTGCTCTTCTCCACCTGCAGTCGCATCAAGCGCACAGAGTTTGTAATGATGCTGCTCTTCTCCACCTGCAGTTGCATCAAGCGCACAGAGTTTATATTCATGCTGCTTTTTTCCACCTGCAGTGGCATCAAGCGCAAAGAGTTTGTAATGATGCTGCTCTTCTCCACCTGCAGTCGCATCAAGCGCACAGAGTTTGTAATGATGCTGCTCTTCTCCACCTGCAGTCGCATCAAGCGCAAAGAGTTTGTAAAGATGCTGCTCTTCTCCACCTGCAGTGGCATCAAGTGCACAGAGTTTGTTATGATGCTGCTCTTCTCCACCTGCAGTCGCATCAAGCGCACAGAGTTTGAAATGATGATGCTCTTCTCCACCTGCAGTCGCATCAAGCGCACAGAGTTTGTAATGATGCTGCTCTTCTCCACCTGCAGTCGCATCAAGCGCACAGTTTGTAATGATGCTGCTCTTCTCCACTTGCAGTTGCATCAAGCGCAGAGTTTGTATTGATGCTGCTCTTCTCCACCTGCAGTCGCATCAAGCGCACAGAGTTTGTAATGATGCTGCTCTTCTCCACCTGCAGTTGCATCAAGCGCACAGAGTTTATATTCATGCTGCTCTTCTCCACCTGCAGTCGCATCAAGCGCACAGAGTTTGTAATGATGCTGCTCTTCTGGTGGAGAAGAGCAGCATCATTACAAACTCTGTGCGCTTGATGCGACTGCAGGTGGTGCAGTCGCATCAAGCGCAAAGAGTTTGTAAAGATGCTGCTCTTCTCCACCTGCAGTCGCATCAACCGCACAAAGTTTGTAATGATGCTGCTCTTCTCCACCTGCAGTCGCATCAAGCGCACAGAGTTTGTAATGATGCTGCTCTTCTCCACATGCAGTCGCATCAAGCGCAAAGAGTTTGTAATGATGCTGCTCTTCTCAACCTGCAGTCGCATCAAGCGCACAAAGTTTGAAATGATGATGCTCTTCTCCACCTGCAGTCGCATCAAGCGCACAGAGTTTGTAATGATGCTGCTCTTCTCCACCTGCAGTCGCATCAAGCGCACAGAGTTTGTAATGATGCTGCTCTTCTCCACCTGCAGTCGCATCAAGCGCACAGTTTGTAATGATGCTGCTCTTCTCCACTTGCAGTTGCATCAAGCGCAGAGTTTGTATTGATGCTGCTCTTCTCCAACTGCAGTCGCATCAAGCGCACAGAGTTTGTAATGATGCTGCTCTTCTCCACCTGCAGTTGCATCAAGCGCACAGAGTTTATATTCATGCTGCTTTTTTCCGCCTGCAGTGGCATTAAGTGCACAGAGTTTGTTATGATGCTGCTCTTCTCCACCTGCAGTCGCATCGAGCGCACAGAGTTTGTAATGGTGCTGCTCTTCTCCACCTGCAGTCGCATCAAGCGCACAGAGTTTGTTTTGATGCTGCTCTTCTCCACATTTAGTCGCATCAAGCACAAAGAGTTTGTAAAGATGCTGCTCTTCTCCACCTGCAGTCGCATCAACCGCACAAAGTTTGTAATGAAGCTGCTCTTCTCCACCTGCAGTCGCATCAAGCGCACAGAGTTTGTAATGATGCTGCTCTTCTCCACATGCAGTCGCATCAAGCGCAAAGAGTTTGTAATGATGCTGCTCTTCTCCACCTGCAGTCACATCAAGCGCACAAAGTTTGAAATGATGATGCTCTTCTCCACCTGCAGTCGCATCAAGCGTACAGAGTTTGTAATGATGCTGCTCTTCTCCACCTGCAGTCGCATCAAGCGCACAGTTTTCTAATGATGCTGCTCTTCTCCACTTGCAGTTGCATCAAGCGCAGAGTTTGTATTGATGCTGCTCTTCTCCACCTGCAGTCGCATCAAGCGCACAGAGTTTGTAATGATGCTGCTCTTCTCCACCTGCAGTTGCATCAAGCGCACAGAGTTTATATTCATGCTGCTTTTTTCCACCTGCAGTGGCATCAAGCGCAAAGAGTTTGTAATGATGCTGCTCTTCTCCACCTGCAGTCGCATCAAGCGCACAGAGTTTGTAATGATGCTGCTCTTCTCCACCTGCAGTCGCATCAAGCGCAAAGAGTTTGTAAAGATGCTGCTCTTCTCCACCTGCAGTGGCATCAAGTGCACAGAGTTTGTTATGATGCTGCTCTTCTCCACCTGCAGTCGCATCAAGCGCACAGAGTTTGTAATGATGCTGCTCTTCTCCACATGCAGTCGCATCAAGCGCAAAGAGTTTGTAATGATGCTGCTCTTCTTAACCTGCAGTCACATCAAGCGCACAAAGTTTGAAATGATGATGCTCTTCTCCACCTGCAGTCGCATCAAGCGCACAGAGTTTGTAATGATGCTGCTCTTCTCCACCTGCAGTCGCATCAAGCGCACAGTTTGTAATGATGCTGCTCTTCTCCACTTGCAGTTGCATCAAGCGCAGAGTTTGTATTGATGCTGCTCTTCTCCACCTGCAGTCGCATCAAGCGCACAGAGTTTGTAATGATGCTGCTCTTCTCCACCTGCAGTTGCATCAAGTGCACAGAGTTTATATTCATGCTGCTCTTCTCCACCTGCAGTCGCATCAAGCGCACAGAGTTTGTAATGATGCTGCTCTTCTGGTGGAGAAGAGCAGCATCATTACAAACTCTGTGCGCTTGATGCGACTGCAGGTGGTGCAGTCGCATCAAGCGCAAAGAGTTTGTAAAGATGCTGCTCTTCTCCACCTGCAGTCGCATCAACCGCACAAAGTTTGTAATGATGCTGCTCTTCTCCACCTGCAGTCGCATCAAGCGCACAGAGTTTGTAATGATGCTGCTCTTCTCCACATGCAGTCGCATCAAGCGCAAAGAGTTTGTAATGATGCTGCTCTTCTCAACCTGCAGTCGCATCAAGCGCACAAAGTTTGAAATGATGATGCTCTTCTCCACCTGCAGTCGCATCAAGCGCACAGAGTTTGTAATGATGCTGCTCTTCTCCACCTGCAGTCGCATCAAGCGCACAGAGTTTGTAATGATGCTGCTCTTCTCCACCTGCAGTCGCATCAAGCGCACAGTTTGTAATGATGCTGCTCTTCTCCACTTGCAGTTGCATCAAGCGCAGAGTTTGTATTGATGCTGCTCTTCTCCAACTGCAGTCGCATCAAGCGCACAGAGTTTGTAATGATGCTGCTCTTCTCCACCTGCAGTTGCATCAAGCGCACAGAGTTTATATTCATGCTGCTTTTTTCCGCCTGCAGTGGCATTAAGTGCACAGAGTTTGTTATGATGCTGCTCTTCTCCACCTGCAGTCGCATCGAGCGCACAGAGTTTGTAATGATGCTGCTCTTCTCCACCTGCAGTCGCATCAAGCGCACAGAGTTTGTTTTGATGCTGCTCTTCTCCACCTGCAGATGCATCAAGCGCACTAAGTTTGTAGTGACGCTGCTCTTCTCCACTTGCAGTCGCATCAAGCACACAGTTTGAAATTATGCCGCTCTTCTCCACCTGCAGTCGCATCAAGCGCACAGAGTTTATATTCATGCTGCTTTTTTCCGCCTGCAGTGGCATCAAGTGCACAGAGTTTGTTATGATGCTGCTCTTCTCCACCTGCAGTCGCATCGAGCGCACAGAGTTTGTAATGATGCTGCTTTTCTCAACCTGCAGTCGCATCAAGCGCACAGAGTTTGTTTTGATGCTGCTCTTCTCCACCTGCAGTTGCATCAAGCGCACAGAGTTTGTAATGATGCTGCTCTTCTCCACCTGCAGTCGCATCAAGCGCACAGTTTGTAATGATGCTGCTCTTCTCCACATGCAGTCGCATCAAGCACAAAGAGTTTGTAATGATGCTGCTCTTCTCCACCTGCAGTCGCATCAAGCGCACAGTTTGAAATGATGCTGCTCTTCTCCACCTGCAGTCGCATCAAGCGCACAGAGTTTGTAATGATGCTGCTCTTCTCCACCTGCAGTCGCATCAAGCGCACAGAGTTTGTAATGATGCTGCTCTTCTCCACTTGCAGTTGCATCAAGCGCAGAGTTTGTATTGATGCTGCTCTTCTCCACCTGCAGTCGCATCAAGCGCACAGAGTTTGTAATGATGCTGCTCTTCTCCACTTGCAGTCGCATCAAGCGCACAGAGTTTGTGTTGATGCTGCTCTTCTCCACTTGCAGTTGCATCAAGCGCAGAGTTTGTATTGATGCTGTTCTTCTCCACCTGCAGTCGCATCAACCGCACAAAGTTTGTAATGATGCTGCTCTTCTCCACCTGCAGTCGCTTCAAGCGCACAGAGTTTGTAATGATGCTGCTCTTCTCCACATGCAGTCGCATCAAGCGCAAAGAGTTTGTAATGATGCTGCTCACCTCCACCTGCAGTCGCATCAAGCGCAAAGAGTTTGTAATGATGCTGCTCTTCTCCACCTGCAGTTGCATCAAGCGCACAGAGTTTATATTCATGCTGCTTTTTTCCGCCTGCAGTGGCATCAAGTGCACAGAGTTTGTTATGATGCTGCTCTTCTCCACCTGCAGTCGCATCGAGCGCACAGAGTTTGTAATGATGCTGCTCTTCTCCACCTGCAGTCGCATCGAGCGCACAGAGTTTGTTTTGATGCTGCTCTTCTCCACCTGCAGTTGCATCAAGCGCACAGAGTTTGTAATGATGCTGCTCTTCTCCACCTGCAGTCGCATCAAGCGCACAGAGTTTGTTATGATGCTGCTCTTCTCCACATGCAGTCGCATCAAGCACAAAGAGTTTGAAATGATGCTGCTCCTTTCCACCTGCAGTCGCATCAAGCGCACAGAGTTTTAATGATGCTGCTCTTCTCCACCTGCAGTCGCATCAAGCGCACAGAGTTTGTAATGATGCTGCTCTTCTCCACTTGCAGTTGCATCAAGCGCAGAGTTTGTATTGATGCTGCTCTTCTCCACCTGCAGTCGCATCAAGCGCACAGAGTTTGTAATGATGCTACTCTTCTCCACTTGCAGTCGCATCAAGCGCACAGAGTTTGTGTTGATGCTGCTCTTCTCCACTTGCAGTTGCATCAAGCGCAGAGTTTGTATTGATGCTGCTCTTCTCCACCTGCAGTCGCATCAACCGCACAAAGTTTGTAATGATGCTGCTCTTCTCCACCTGCAGTCGCATCAAGCGCACAGAGTTTGTAATGATGCTGCTCTTCTCCACAAGCAGTCGCATCAAGCGCAAAGAGTTTGTAATGATGTTGCTCACCTCCACCTGCAGTCGCATCAAGCGCAAAGAGTTTGTAATGATGCTGCTCTTCTCCACCTGTAGTCGCATCAAGCGCACAGAGTTTGTAATGATGCTGCTCTTCTCCACCTGCAGTCGCATCAAGCGCACAGTTTGTAATGATGCTGCTCTTCTCCACTTGCAGTCGCATCAAGCGCACAGAGTTTGTAATGATGCTGCTCTTCTCCACATGCAGTCGCATCAAGCACAAAGAGTTTGAAATGATGCTGCTCCTTTCCACCTGCAGTCGCATCAAGCGCACAGAGTTTTAATGATGCTGCTCTTCTCCACCTGCAGTCGCATCAAGCGCACAGAGTTTGTAATGATGCTGCTCTTCTCCACTTGCAGTTGCATCAAGCGCAGAGTTTGTATTGATGCTGCTCTTCTCCACCTGCAGTCGCATCAAGCGCACAGAGTTTGTAATGATGCTACTCTTCTCCACTTGCAGTCGCATCAAGCGCACAGAGTTTGTGTTGATGCTGCTCTTCTCCACTTGCAGTTGCATCAAGCGCAGAGTTTGTATTGATGCTGCTCTTCTCCACCTGCAGTCGCATCAACCGCACAAAGTTTGTAATGATGCTGCTCTTCTCCACCTGCAGTCGCATCAAGCGCACAGAGTTTGTAATGATGCTGCTCTTCTCCACAAGCAGTCGCATCAAGCGCAAAGAGTTTGTAATGATGCTGCTGACCTCCACCTGCAGTCGCATCAAGCGCAAAGAGTTTGTAATGATGCTGCTCTTCTCCACCTGCAGTCGCATCAAGCGCACAGAGTTTGTAATGATGCTGCTCTTCTCCACCTGCAGTCGCATCAAGCGCACAGTTTGTAATGATGCTGCTCTTCTCCACTTGCAGTTGCATCAAGTGCAGAGTTTGTAATGATGCTGCTCTTCTCCACTTGCAGTTGCATCAAGCGCACAGAGTTTATATTCATGCTGCTCTTCTCCACATGCAGTCGCATCAAGCGCAAAGAGTTTGTAATGATGCTGCTCTTCTTAACCTGCAGTCACATCAAGCGCACAAAGTTTGAAATGATGATGCTCTTCTCCACCTGCAGTCGCATCAAGCGCACAGAGTTTGTAATGATTTTGCTCTTCTCCACCTGCAGTCGCATCAAGCGCACAGTTTGTAATGATGCTGCTCTTCTCCACTTGCAGTTGCATCAAGCGCAGAGTTTGTATTGATGCTGCTCTTCTCCACCTGCAGTCGCATCAAGCGCACAGTTTGTAATGATGCTGCTCTTCTCCACTTGCAGTTGCATCAAGCGCAGAGTTTGTATTGATGCTGCTCTTCTCCACCTGCAGTCGCATCAAGCGCACAGAGTTTGTAATGATGCTACTCTTCTCCACTTGCAGTCGCATCAAGCGCACAGAGTTTGTGTTGATGCTGCTCTTCTCCACTTGCAGTTGCATCAAGCGCAGAGTTTGTATTGATGCTGCTCTTCTCCACCTGCAGTCGCATCAACCGCACAAAGTTTGTAATGATGCTGCTCTTCTCCACCTGCAGTCGCATCAAGCGCACAGAGTTTGTAATGATGCTGCTCTTCTCCACAAGCAGTCGCATCAAGCGCAAAGAGTTTGTAATGATGCTGCTCACCTCCACCTGCAGTCGCATCAAGCGCAAAGAGTTTGTAATGATGCTGCTCTTCTCCACCTGCAGTCGCATCAAGCGCACAGAGTTTGTAATGATGCTGCTCTTCTCCACCTGCAGTCGCATCAAGCGCACAGTTTGTAATGATGCTGCTCTTCTCCACTTGCAGTCGCATCAAGCGCACAGAGTTTGTAATGATGCTGCTCTTCTCCACCTGCAGTTGCATCAAGCGCACAGAGTTTATATTCATTCTGCTTTTTTCCGCCTGCAGTGGCATCAAGTGCACAGAGTTTGTTTTGATGCTGCTCTTCTCCACCTGCAGTTGCATCAAGCGCACAGAGTTTGTAATGATGCTGCTCTTCTCCACCTGCAGTCGCATCAAGCGCACAGAGTTTGTAATGATGCTGCTCTTCTCCACATTTAGTCGCATCAAGCACAAAGAGTTTGTAAAGATGCTGCTCTTCTCCACCTGCAGTCGCATCAACCGCACAAAGTTTGTAATGAAGCTGCTCTTCTCCACATGCAGTCGCATCAAGCACAAAGAGTTTGAAATGATGCTGCTCCTTTCCACCTGCAGTCGCATCAAGCGCACAGAGTTTTAATGATGCTGCTCTTCTCCACCTGCAGTCGCATCAAGCGCACAGAGTTTGTAATGATGCTGCTCTTCTCCACTTGCAGTTGCATCAAGCGCAGAGTTTGTATTGATGCTGCTCTTCTCCACCTGCAGTCGCATCAAGCGCACAGAGTTTGTAATGATGCTACTCTTCTCCACTTGCAGTCGCATCAAGCGCACAGAGTTTGTGTTGATGCTGCTCTTCTCCACTTGCAGTTGCATCAAGCGCAGAGTTTGTATTGATGCTGCTCTTCTCCACCTGCAGTCGCATCAACCGCACAAAGTTTGTAATGATGCTGCTCTTCTCCACCTGCAGTCGCATCAAGCGCACAGAGTTTGTAATGATGCTGCTCTTCTCCACAAGCAGTCGCATCAAGCGCAAAGAGTTTGTAATGATGCTGCTGACCTCCACCTGCAGTCGCATCAAGCGCAAAGAGTTTGTAATGATGCTGCTCTTCTCCACCTGCAGTCGCATCAAGCGCACAGAGTTTGTAATGATGCTGCTCTTCTCCACCTGCAGTCGCATCAAGCGCACAGTTTGTAATGATGCTGCTCTTCTCCACTTGCAGTTGCATCAAGTGCAGAGTTTGTAATGATGCTGCTCTTCTCCACTTGCAGTTGCATCAAGCGCACAGAGTTTATATTCATGCTGCTCTTCTCCACATGCAGTCGCATCAAGCGCAAAGAGTTTGTAATGATGCTGCTCTTCTTAACCTGCAGTCACATCAAGCGCACAAAGTTTGAAATGATGATGCTCTTCTCCACCTGCAGTCGCATCAAGCGCACAGAGTTTGTAATGATTTTGCTCTTCTCCACCTGCAGTCGCATCAAGCGCACAGTTTGTAATGATGCTGCTCTTCTCCACTTGCAGTTGCATCAAGCGCAGAGTTTGTATTGATGCTGCTCTTCTCCACCTGCAGTCGCATCAAGCGCACAGTTTGTAATGATGCTGCTCTTCTCCACTTGCAGTTGCATCAAGCGCAGAGTTTGTATTGATGCTGCTCTTCTCCACCTGCAGTCGCATCAAGCGCACAGAGTTTGTAATGATGCTACTCTTCTCCACTTGCAGTCGCATCAAGCGCACAGAGTTTGTGTTGATGCTGCTCTTCTCCACTTGCAGTTGCATCAAGCGCAGAGTTTGTATTGATGCTGCTCTTCTCCACCTGCAGTCGCATCAACCGCACAAAGTTTGTAATGATGCTGCTCTTCTCCACCTGCAGTCGCATCAAGCGCACAGAGTTTGTAATGATGCTGCTCTTCTCCACAAGCAGTCGCATCAAGCGCAAAGAGTTTGTAATGATGCTGCTCACCTCCACCTGCAGTCGCATCAAGCGCAAAGAGTTTGTAATGATGCTGCTCTTCTCCACCTGCAGTCGCATCAAGCGCACAGAGTTTGTAATGATGCTGCTCTTCTCCACCTGCAGTCGCATCAAGCGCACAGTTTGTAATGATGCTGCTCTTCTCCACTTGCAGTCGCATCAAGCGCACAGAGTTTGTAATGATGCTGCTCTTCTCCACCTGCAGTTGCATCAAGCGCACAGAGTTTATATTCATTCTGCTTTTTTCCGCCTGCAGTGGCATCAAGTGCACAGAGTTTGTTTTGATGCTGCTCTTCTCCACCTGCAGTTGCATCAAGCGCACAGAGTTTGTAATGATGCTGCTCTTCTCCACCTGCAGTCGCATCAAGCGCACAGAGTTTGTAATGATGCTGCTCTTCTCCACATTTAGTCGCATCAAGCGCACAGTTTGTAATGATGCTGCTCTTCTCCACTTGCAGTTGCATCAAGTGCAGAGTTTGTAATGATGCTGCTCTTCTCCACTTGCAGTTGCATCAAGCGCACAGAGTTTATATTCATGCTGCTCTTCTCCACATGCAGTCGCATCAAGCGCAAAGAGTTTGTAATGATGCTGCTCTTCTTAACCTGCAGTCACATCAAGCGCACAAAGTTTGAAATGATGATGCTCTTCTCCACCTGCAGTCGCATCAAGCGCACAGAGTTTGTAATGATTTTGCTCTTCTCCACCTGCAGTCGCATCAAGCGCACAGTTTGTAATGATGCTGCTCTTCTCCACTTGCAGTTGCATCAAGCGCAGAGTTTGTATTGATGCTGCTCTTCTCCACCTGCAGTCGCATCAAGCGCACAGAGTTTGTAATGATGCTGCTCTTCTCCACCTGCAGTTGCATCAAGCGCACAGAGTTTATATTCATGCTGCTTTTTTCCACCTGCAGTGGCATCAAGCGCAAAGAGTTTGTAAAGATGCTGCTCTTCTCCACCTGCAGTCGCATCAACCGCACAAAGTTTGTAATGATGCTGCTCTTCTCCACCTGCAGTCGCATCAAGCGCACAGAGTTTGTAATGATGCTGCTCTTCTCCACATGCAGTCGCATCAAGCGCAAAGAGTTTGTAATGATGCTGCTCTTCTCAACCTGCAGTCGCATCAAGCGCACAAAGTTTGTAATGATGCTGCTCTTCTCCACCTGCAGTCGCATCAAGCGCACAGAGTTTGTTATGATGCTGCTCTTCTCCACCTGCAGTCGCATCGAGCGCACATAGTTTGTAATGATGCTGCTCTTCTCCACCTGCAGTCGCATCAAGCGCACAGAGTTTGTTTTGATGCTGCTCTTCTCCACCTGCAGATGCATCAAGCGCACTAAGTTTGTAGTGACGCTGCTCTTCTCCACTTGCAGTCGCATCAAGCGCACAGTTTGAAATTATGCTGCTCTTCTCCACCTGCAGTCGCATCAAGCGCACAGAGTTTATATTCATGCTGCTTTTTTCCGCCTGCAGTGGCATCAAGTGCACAGTTTGTTATGATGCTGCTCTTCTCCACCTGCAGTCGCATCGAGCGCACAGAGTTTGTAATGATGCTGCTCTTCTCCACCTGCAGTCGCATCAAGCGCACAGAGTTTGTTTTGATGCTGCTCTTCTCCACCTGCAGTCGCATCAAGCGCACAGAGTTTGTAATGATGCTGCTCTTCTCCACATTTAGTCGCATCAAGCACAAAGAGTTTGTAAAGATGCTGCTCTTCTCCACCTGCAGTCGCATCAAGCGCACAGTTTGTAATGATGCTGCTCTTCTCCACTTGCAGTTGCATCAAGCGCAGAGTTTGTATTGATGCTGCTCTTCTCCACCTGCAGTCGCATCAAGCGCACAGAGTTTGTAATGATGCTGCTCTTCTCCACCTGCAGTTGCATCAAGCGCACAGAGTTTATATTCATGCTGCTTTTTTCCACCTGCAGTGGCATCAAGCGCAAAGAGTTTGTAAAGATGCTGCTCTTCTCCACCTGCAGTCGCATCAACCGCACAAAGTTTGTAATGATGCTGCTCTTCTCCACCTGCAGTCGCATCAAGCGCACAGAGTTTGTAATGATGCTGCTCTTCTCCACATGCAGTCGCATCAAGCGCAAAGAGTTTGTAATGATGCTGCTCTTCTCAACCTGCAGTCGCATCAAGCGCACAAAGTTTGTAATGATGCTGCTCTTCTCCACCTGCAGTCGCATCAAGCGCACAGAGTTTGTAATGATGCTGCTCTTCTCCACCTGCAGTCGCATCAAGCGCACAGTTTGTAATGATGCTGCTCTTCTCCACTTGCAGTTGCATCAAGCGCAGAGTTTGTATTGATGCTGCTCTTCTCCACCTGCAGTCGCATCAAGCGCACAGAGTTTGTTTTGATGCTGGTCTCTCCACCTGCAGTCGCATCAAGCGCACAGAGTTTGTAATGATGCTGCTCTTCTCCACCTGCAGTCGCATCAAGCGCACAGAGTTTGTAATGATGCTGCTCTTCTCCACATGCAGTCGCATCAAGCGCAAAGAGTTTGTAATGATGCTGCTCTTCTCAACCTGCAGTCGCATCAAGCGCACAAAGTTTGAAATGATGATGCTCTTCTCCACCTGCAGTCGCATCAAGCGCACAGAGTTTGTAATGATGCTGCTCTTCTCCACCTGCAGTCGCATCATGCGCACAGTTTGTAATGATGCTGCTCTTCTCCACTTGCAGTTGCATCAAGCGCAGAGTTTGTATTGATGCTGCTCTTCTCCACCTGCAGTCGCATCAAGCGCACAGAGTTTGTAATGATGCTGCTCTTCTCCACCTGCAGTTGCATCAAGCGCACAGAGTTTATATTCATGCTGCTTTTTTCCACCTGCAGTGGTATCAAGCGCACAGAGTTTGTAATGATGCTGCTCTTCTCCACCTGCAGTCGCATCAAGCGCACAGAGTTTGTAATGATGCTGCTCTTCTCCACCTGCAGTTGCATCAAGCGCACAGAGTTTATATTCATGCTGCTTTTTTCCACCTGCAGTGGCATCAAGCGCAAAGAGTTTGTAATGATGCTGCTCTTCTCCACCTGCAGTCGCATCAAGCGCACAGAGTTTGTAATGATGCTGCTCTTCTCCACCTGCAGTCGCATCAAGCGCAAAGAGTTTGTAAAGATGCTGCTCTTCTCCACCTGCAGTCGCATCAACCGCACAAAGTTTGTAATGATGCTGCTCTTCTCCACCTGCAGTCGCATCAAGCGCACAGAGTTTGTAATGATGCTGCTCTTCTCCACCTGCAGTCGCATCAAGCGCAAAGAGTTTGTAATGATGCTGCTCTTCTCAACCTGCAGTCGCATCAAGCGCACAAAGTTTGAAATGATGATGCTCTTCTCCACCTGCAGTCGCATCAAGCGCACAGAGTTTGTAATGATGCTGCTCTTCTCCACCTGCAGTCGCATCAAGCGCACAGAGTTTGTAATGATGCTGCTCTTCTCCACCTGCAGTCGCATCAAGCGCACAGTTTGTAATGATGCTGCTCTTCTCCACTTGCAGTTGCATCAAGCGCAGAGTTTGTATTGATGCTGCTCTTCTCCACCTGCAGTCGCATCAAGCGCACAGAGTTTGTAATGATGCTGCTCTTCTCCACCTGCAGATGCATCAAGCGCACTAAGTTTGTAGTGACGCTGCTCTTCTCCACTTGCAGTCGCATCAAGCGCACAGTTTGAAATTATGCTGCTCTTCTCCACCTGCAGTCGCATCAAGCGCACAGAGTTTATATTCATGCTGCTTTTTTCCGCCTGCAGTGGCATCAAGTGCACAGAGTTTGTTATGATGCTGCTCTTCTCCACCTGCAGTCGCATCGAGCGCACAGAGTTTGTAATGATGCTGCTCTTCTCCAGCTGCAGTCGCATCAAGCGCACAGAGTTTGTTTTGTTGCTGCTCTTCTCCACCTGCAGTTGCATCAAGCGCACAGAGTTTGTAATGATGCTGCTCTTCTCCACCTGCAGTCGCATCAAGCGCACAGAGTTTGTAATGATGCTGCTCTTCTCCACATGCAGTCGCATCAAGCACAAAGAGTTTGTAATGATGCTGCTCTTCTCCACCTGCAGTCGCATCAAGCGCACAGTTTGAAATGATGCCGCTCTTCTCCACCTGCAGTCGCATCAAGCGCACAGAGTTTGTAATGATGCTGCTCTTCTCCACCTGCAGTCGCATCAAGCGCACAGAGTTTGAAATGATGCTGCTCTTCTCCACTTGCAGTTGCATCAAGCGCAGAGTTTGTATTGATGCTGCTCTTCTCCACCTGCAGTCGCATCAAGCGCACAGAGTTTGTAATGATGCTGCTCTTCTCCACTTGCAGTCGCATCAAGCGCACAGAGTTTGTGTTGATGCTGCTCTTCTCCACTTGCAGTTGCATCAAGCGCAGAGTTTGTATTGATGCTGTTCTTCTCCACCTGCAGTCGCATCAACCGCACAAAGTTTGTAATGATGCTGCTCTTCTCCACCTGCAGTCGCATCAAGCGCACAGAGTTTGTAATGATGCTGCTCTTCTCCACTTGCAGTCGCATCAAGCGCACAGAGTTTGTGTTGATGCTGCTCTTCTCCACTTGCAGTTGCATCAAGCGCAGAGTTTGTATTGATGCTGTTCTTCTCCACCTGCAGTCGCTTCAAGCGCACAGAGTTTGTAATGATGCTGCTCTTCTCCACCTGCAGTCGCATCAAGCGCACAGAGTTTGTAATGATGCTGCTCTTCTCCACTTGCAGTTGCATCAAGCGCAGAGTTTGTATTGATGCTGTTCTTCTCCACCTGCAGTCGCATCAAGCGCAAAGAGTTTGTAATGATGCTGCTCACCTCCACCTGCAGTCGCTTCAAGCGCACAGAGTTTGTAATGATGCTGCTCTTCTCCACATGCAGTCGCATCAAGCGCAAAGAGTTTGTAATGATGCTGCTCACCTCCACCTGCAGTCGCATCAAGCGCAAAGAGTTTGTAATGATGCTGCTCTTCTCCACCTGCAGTTGCATCAAGCGCACAGAGTTTATATTCATGCTGCTTTTTTCCGCCTGCAGTGGCATCAAGTGCACAGAGTTTGTTATGATGCTGCTCTTCTCCACCTGCAGTCGCATCGAGCGCACAGAGTTTGTAATGATGCTGCTCTTCTCCACCTGCAGTCGCATCAAGCGCACAGAGTTTGTTTTGATGCTGCTCTTCTCCACCTGCAGTTGCATCAAGCGCACAGAGTTTGTAATGATGCTGCTCTTCTCCACCTGCAGTCGCATCAAGCGCACAGAGTTTGTAATGATGCTGCTCTTCTCCACATGCAGTCGCATCAAGCACAAAGAGTTTGAAATGATGCTGCTCCTTTCCACCTGCAGTCGCATCAAGCGCACAGAGTTTTAATGATGCTGCTCTTCTCCACCTGCAGTCGCATCAAGCGCACAGAGTTTGTAATGATGCTGCTCTTCTCCACTTGCAGTTGCATCAAGCGCAGAGTTTGTATTGATGCTGCTCTTCTCCACCTGCAGTCGCATCAAGCGCACAGAGTTTGTAATGATGCTGCTCTTCTCCACTTGCAGTCGCATCAAGCGCACAGAGTTTGTGTTGATGCTGCTCTTCTCCACTTGCAGTTGCATCAAGCGCAGAGTTTGTATTGATGCTGCTCTTCTCCACCTGCAGTCGCATCAACCGCACAAAGTTTGTAATGATGCTGCTCTTCTCCACCTGCAGTCGCATCAAGCGCACAGAGTTTGTAATGATGCTGCTCTTCTCCAGCTGCAGTCGCATCAAGCGCACAGAGTTTGTTTTGTTGCTGCTCTTCTCCACATGCAGTCGCATCAAGCACAAAGAGTTTGTAATGATGCTGCTCTTCTCCACCTGCAGTCGCATCAAGCGCACAGTTTGAAATGATGCCGCTCTTCTCCACCTGCAGTCGCATCAAGCGCACAGAGTTTGTAATGATGCTGCTCTTCTCCACCTGCAGTCGCATCAAGCGCACAGAGTTTGAAATGATGCTGCTCTTCTCCACTTGCAGTTGCATCAAGCGCAGAGTTTGTATTGATGCTGCTCTTCTCCACCTGCAGTCGCATCAAGCGCACAGAGTTTGTAATGATGCTGCTCTTCTCCACTTGCAGTCGCATCAATCGCACAGAGTTTGTGTTGATGCTGCTCTTCTCCACTTGCAGTTGCATCAAGCGCAGAGTTTGTATTGATGCTGTTCTTCTCCACCTGCAGTCGCATCAACCGCACAAAGTTTGTAATGATGCTGCTCTTCTCCACCTGCAGTCGCATCAAGCGCACAGAGTTTGTAATGATGCTGCTCTTCTCCACTTGCAGTCGCATCAAGCGCACAGAGTTTGTGTTGATGCTGCTCTTCTCCACTTGCAGTTGCATCAAGCGCAGAGTTTGTATTGATGCTGTTCTTCTCCACCTGCAGTCGCTTCAAGCGCACAGAGTTTGTAATGATGCTGCTCTTCTCCACCTGCAGTCGCATCAAGCGCACAGAGTTTGTAATGATGCTGCTCTTCTCCACTTGCAGTCGCATCAAGCGCACAGAGTTTGTGTTGATGCTGCTCTTCTCCACTTGCAGTTGCATCAAGCGCAGAGTTTGTATTGATGCTGTTCTTCTCCACCTGCAGTCGCTTCAAGCTCACAGAGTTTGTAATGATGCTGCTCTTCTCCACATGCAGTCGCATCAAGCGCAAAGAGTTTGTAATGATGCTGCTCACCTCCACCTGCAGTCGCATCAAGCGCAAAGAGTTTGTAATGATGCTGCTCTTCTCCACCTGCAGTTGCATCAAGCTCACAGAGTTTGTAATGATGCTGCTCTTCTCCACATGCAGTCGCATCAAGCGCAAAGAGTTTGTAATGATGCTGCTCACCTCCACCTGCAGTCGCATCAAGCGCAAAGAGTTTGTAATGATGCTGCTCTTCTCCACCTGCAGTTGCATCAAGCGCACAGAGTTTATATTCATGCTGCTTTTTTCCGCCTGCAGTGGCATCAAGTGCACAGAGTTTGTTATGATGCTGCTCTTCTCCACCTGCAGTCGCATCGAGCGCACAGAGTTTGTAATGATGCTGCTCTTCTCCACCTGCAGTCGCATCAAGCGCACAGAGTTTGTTTTGATGCTGCTC
Source organism: Eucyclogobius newberryi (assembly GCF_026437365.1). Classification (NCBI taxonomy): domain Eukaryota; kingdom Metazoa; phylum Chordata; class Actinopteri; order Gobiiformes; family Gobiidae; genus Eucyclogobius; species Eucyclogobius newberryi. The sequence goes on along the minus strand of NW_027315746.1, from coordinate 37,465,349 downwards.
TTCTCCACCTGCAGTTGCATCAAGCGCACAGAGTTTGTAATGATGCTGCTCTTCTCCACCTGCAGTCGCATCAAGCGCACAGAGTTTGTAATGATGCTGCTCTTCTCCACATGCAGTCGCATCAAGCACAAAGAGTTTGAAATGATGCTGCTCCTTTCCACCTGCAGTCGCATCAAGCGCACAGAGTTTTAATGATGCTGCTCTTCTCCACCTGCAGTCGCATCAAGCGCACAGAGTTTGTAATGATGCTGCTCTTCTCCACTTGCAGTTGCATCAAGCGCAGAGTTTGTATTGATGCTGCTCTTCTCCACCTGCAGTCGCATCAAGCGCACAGAGTTTGTAATGATGCTGCTCTTCTCCACTTGCAGTCGCATCAAGCGCACAGAGTTTGTGTTGATGCTGCTCTTCTCCACTTGCAGTTGCATCAAGCGCAGAGTTTGTATTGATGCTGCTCTTCTCCACCTGCAGTCGCATCAACCGCACAAAGTTTGTAATGATGCTGCTCTTCTCCACCTGCAGTCGCATCAAGCGCACAGAGTTTGTAATGATGCTGCTCTTCTCCACAAGCAGTCGCATCAAGCGCAAAGAGTTTGTAATGATGCTGCTCACCTCCACCTGCAGTCGCATCAAGCGCAAAGAGTTTGTAATGATGCTGCTCTTCTCCACCTGCAGTCGCATCAAGCGCACAGAGTTTGTAATGATGCTGCTCTTCTCCACCTGCAGTCGCATCAAGCGCACAGTTTGTAATGATGCTGCTCTTCTCCACTTGCAGTCGCATCAAGCGCACAGAGTTTGTAATGATGCTGCTCTTCTCCACCTGCAGTTGCATCAAGCGCACAGAGTTTATATTCATTCTGCTTTTTTCCGCCTGCAGTGGCATCAAGTGCACAGAGTTTGTTATGATGCTGCTCTTCTCCACCTGCAGTCGCATCGAGCGCACAGAGTTTGTAATGATGCTGCTCTTCTCCACCTGCAGTCGCATCAAGCGCACAGAGTTTGTTTTGATGCTGCTCTTCTCCACCTGCAGTTGCATCAAGCGCACAGAGTTTGTAATGATGCTGCTCTTCTCCACCTGCAGTCGCATCAAGCGCACAGAGTTTGTAATGATGCTGCTCTTCTCCACATTTAGTCGCATCAAGCATAAAGAGTTTGTAAAGATGCTGCTCTTCTCCACCTGCAGTCGCATCAACCGCACAAAGTTTGTAATGAAGCTGCTCTTCTCCACCTGCAGTCGCATCAAGCGCACAGAGTTTGTAATGATGCTGCTCTTCTCCACCTGCAGTCGCATCAAGCGCACAGTTTGTAATGATGCTGCTCTTCTCCACTTGCAGTTGCATCAAGCGCAGAGTTTGTAATGATGCTGCTCTTCTCCACTTGCAGTTGCATCAAGCGCACAGAGTTTATATTCATGCTGCTTTTTTCCACCTGCAGTGGCATCAAGTGCACAGAGTTTGTGATGATGCTGCTCTTCTCCACCTGCAGTCGCATCAAGCGCACAGAGTTTGTAATGATGCTGCTCTTCTCCACATGCAGTCGCATCAAGCGCAAAGAGTTTGTAATGATGCTGCTCTTCTTAACCTGCAGTCACATCACGCGCACAAAGTTTGAAATGATGATGCTCTTCTCCACCTGCAGTCGCATCAAGCGCACAGAGTTTGTAATGATGCTGCTCTTCTCCACCTGCAGTCGCATCAAGCGCACAGTTTGTAATGATGCTGCTCTTCTCCACTTGCAGTTGCATCAAGCGCAGAGTTTGTATTGATGCTGCTCTTCTCTACCTGCAGTCGCATCAAGCGCACAGAGTTTGTGATGATGCTGCTCTTCTCCACCTGCAGTTGCATCAAGCGCACAGAGTTTATATTCATGCTGCTTTTTTCCACCTGCAGTGGCATCAAGCGCAAAGAGTTTGTAAAGATGCTGCTCTTCTCCACCTGCAGTTGCATCAAGCGCACAGAGTTTATATTCATGCTGCTTTTTTCCACCTGCAGTGGCATCAAGCGCACAGTTTGTAATGATGCTGCTCTTCTCCACTTGCAGTTGCATCAAGCGCAGAGTTTGTATTGATGCTGCTCTTCTCCACATGCAGTCGCATCAAGCGCACAGAGTTTGTAATGATGCTGCTCTTCTCCACCTGCAGTTGCATCAAGCGCACAGAGTTTATATTCATGCTGCTTTTTTCCGCCTGCAGTGGCATTAAGTGCACAGAGTTTGTTATGATGCTGCTCTTCTCCACCTGCAGTCGCATCGAGCGCACAGAGTTTGTAATGATGCTGCTCTTCTCCACCTGCAGTCGCATCAAGCGCACAGAGTTTGTTTTGATGCTGCTCTTCTCCACCTGCAGATGCATCAAGCGCACTAAGTTTGTAGTGACGCTGCTCTTCTCCACTTGCAGTCGCATCAAGCGCACAGTTTGAAATTATGCTGCTCTTCTCCACCTGCAGTCGCATCAAGCGCACAGAGTTTATATTCATCCTGCTTTTTTCCGCCTGCAGTGGCATCAAGTGCACAGAGTTTGTTATGATGCTGCTCTTCTCCACCTGCAGTCGCATCGAGCGCACAGAGTTTGTAATGATGCTGCTCTTCTCCACCTGCAGTCGCATCAAGCGCACAGAGTTTGTAATGATGCTGCTCTTCTCCACCTGCAGTTGCATCGAGCGCACAGAGTTTGTAATGATGCTGCTCTTCTCCACCTGCAGTCGCATCAAGCGCACAGAGTTTGTAATGATGCTGCTCTTCTCCACCTGCAGTCGCATCAAGCGCACAGTTTGTAATGATGCTGCTCTTCTCCACTTGCAGTCGCATCAAGCGCACAGAGTTTGTAATGATGCTGCTCTTCTCCACCTGCAGTTGCATCAAGCGCACAGAGTTTATATTCATGCTGCTTTTTTCCGCCTGCAGTGGTATCAAATGCACAGAGTTTGTAATGATGCTGCTCTTCTCCACCTGCAGTCGCATCAAGCGCACAGAGTTTGTTTTGATGCTGCTCTTCTCCACCTGCAGTTGCATCAAGCGCACAGAGTTCGTAATGATGCTGCTCTTCTCCACCTGCAGTCGCATCAAGCGCACAGAGTTTGTAATGATGCTGCTCTTCTCCACATTTAGTCGCATCAAGCACAAAGAGTTTGTAAAGATGCTGCTCTTCTCCACCTGCAGTCGCATCAACCGCACAAAGTTTGTAATGAAGCTGCTCTTCTCCACCTGCAGTCGCATCAAGCGCACAGAGTTTGTAATGATGCTGCTCTTCTCCACATGCAGTCGCATCAAGCGCAAAGAGTTTGTAATGATGCTGCTCTTCTCAACCTGCAGTCGCATCAAGCGCACAAAGTTTGAAATGATGATGCTCTTCTCCACCTGCAGTCGCATCAAGCGCACAGAGTTTGTAATGATGCTGCTCTTCTCCACCTGCAGTCGCATCAAGCGCACAGTTTGTAATGATGCTGCTCTTCTCCACTTGCAGTTGCATCAAGCGCAGAGTTTGTATTGATGCTGCTCTTCTCCACCTGCAGTCGCATCAAGCGCACAGAGTTTGTAATGATGCTGCTCTTCTCCACCTGCAGTCGCATCAAGCGCACAGAGTTTATATTCATGCTGCTTTTTTCCACCTGCAGTGGCATCAAGCGCACAGAGTTTGTAATGATGCTGCTCTTCTCCACCTGCAGTCGCATCAAGCGCAAAGAGTTTGTAAAGATGCTGCTCTTCTCCACCTGCAGTCGCATCAACCGCACAAAGTTTGTAATGATGCTGCTCTTCTCCACCTGCAGTCGCATCAAGCGCACAGAGTTTGTAATGATGCTGCTCTTCTCCACATGCAGTCGCATCAAGCGCAAAGAGTTTGTAATGATGCTGCTCTTCTCAACCTGCAGTCGCATCAAGCGCACAAAGTTTGAAATGATGATGCTCTTCTCCACCTGCAGTCGCATCAAGCGCACAGAGTTTGTAATGATGCTGCTCTTCTCCACCTGCAGTCGCATCAAGCGCACAGTTTGTAATGATGCTGCTCTTCTCCACTTGCAGTTGCATCAAGCGCAGAGTTTGTATTGATGCTGCTCTTCTCCACCTGCAGTCGCATCAAGCGCACAGAGTTTGTAATGATGCTGCTCTTCTCCACCTGCAGTTGCATCAAGCGCACAGAGTTTATATTCATGCTGCTTTTTTCCACCTGCAGTGGCATCAAGCGCAAAGAGTTTGTAATGATGCTGCTCTTCTCCACCTGCAGTCGCATCAAGCGCACAGAGTTTGTAATGATGCTGCTCTTCTCCACCTGCAGTCGCATCAAGCGCAAAGAGTTTGTAAAGATGCTGCTCTTCTCCACTTGCAGTTGCATCAAGCGCAGAGTTTGTATTGATGCTGCTCTTCTCCACCTGCAGTCGCATCAAGCGCACAGAGTTTGTAATGATGCTGCTCTTCTCCACCTGCAGTCGCATCAAGCGCACAGAGTTTGTAATGATGCTGCTCTTCTCCACATGCAGTCGCATCAAGCGCAAAGAGTTTGTAATGATGCTGCTCTTCTCAACCTGCAGTCGCATCAAGCGCACAAAGTTTGAAATGATGATGCTCTTCTCCACCTGCAGTCGCATCAAGCGCACAGAGTTTGTAATGATGCTGCTCTTCTCCACCTGCAGTCGCATCAAGCGCACAGTTTGTAATGATGCTGCTCTTCTCCACTTGCAGTTGCATCAAGCGCAGAGTTTGTATTGATGCTGCTCTTCTCCACCTGCAGTCGCATCAAGCGCACAGAGTTTGTAATGATGCTGCTCTTCTCCACCTGCAGTTGCATCAAGCGCACAGAGTTTATATTCATGCTGCTTTTTTCCACCTGCAGTGGCATCAAGCGCAAAGAGTTTATAATGATGCTGCTCTTCTCCACCTGCAGTCGCATCAAGCGCACAGAGTTTGTAATGATGCTGCTCTTCTCCACCTGCAGTCGCATCAAGCGCAAAGAGTTTGTAAAGATGCTGCTCTTCTCCACTTGCAGTTGCATCAAGCGCAGAGTTTGTATTGATGCTGCTCTTCTCCACCTGCAGTCGCATCAAGCGCACAGAGTTTGTAATGATGCTGCTCTTCTCCACCTGCAGTTGCATCAAGCGCACAGAGTTTATATTCATGCTGCTTTTTTCCACCTGCAGTGGCATCAAGCGCAAAGAGTTTGTAATGATGCTGCTCTTCTCCACCTGCAGTCGCATCAAGCGCACAGAGTTTGTAATGATGCTGCTCTTCTCCACCTGCAGTCGCATCAAGCGCAAAGAGTTTGTAAAGATGCTGCTCTTCTCCACCTGCAGTCGCATCAACCGCACAAAGTTTGTAATGATGCTGCTCTTCTCCACCTGCAGTCGCATCAAGCGCACAGAGTTTGTAATGATGCTGCTCTTCTCCACCTGCAGTCGCATCAAGCGCAAAGAGTTTGTAATGATGCTGCTCTTCTCAACCTGCAGTCGCATCAAGCGCACAAAGTTTGAAATGATGATGCTCTTCTCCACCTGCAGTCGCATCAAGCGCACAGAGTTTGTAATGATGCTGCTCTTCTCCACCTGCAGTCGCATCAAGCGCACAGTTTGTAATGATGCTGCTCTTCTCCACTTGCAGTTGCATCAAGCGCAGAGTTTGTATTGATGCTGCTCTTCTCCACCTGCAGTCGCATCAAGCGCACAGAGTTTGTAATGATGCTGCTCTTCTCCACCTGCAGTTGCATCAAGCGCACAGAGTTTATATTCATGCTGCTTTTTTCCGCCTGCAGTGGCATTAAGTGCACAGAGTTTGTTATGATGCTGCTCTTCTCCACCTGCAGTCGCATCAAGTGCACAGAGTTTGTAATGATGCTGCTCTTCTCCACCTGCAGTCGCATCAAGCGCACAGAGTTTGTTTTGATGCTGCTCTTCTCCACCTGCAGATGCATCAAGCGCACTAAGTTTGTAGTGACGCTGCTCTTCTCCACTTGCAGTCGCATCAAGCGCACAGTTTGAAATTATGCTGCTCTTCTCCACCTGCAGTCGCATCAAACGCACAGAGTTTATATTCATGCTGCTTTTTTCCGCCTGCAGTGGCATCAAGTGCACAGAGTTTGTTATGATGCTGCTCTTCTCCACCTGCAGTCGCATCGAGCGCACAGAGTTTGTAATGATGCTGCTCTTCTCCACCTGCAGTCGCATCAAGCGCACAGAGTTTGTTTTGATTCTGCTCTTCTCCACCTGCAGTTGCATCAAGCGCACAGAGTTTGTAATGATGCTGCTCTTCTCCACCTGCAGTCGCATCAAGCGCACAGAGTTTGTAATGATGCTGCTCTTCTCCACATGCAGTCGCATCAAGCACAAAGAGTTTGTAATGATGCTGCTCTTCTCCACCTGCAGTCGCATCAAGCGCACAGTTTGAAATGATGCTGCTCTTCTCCACCTGCAGTCGCATCAAGCGCACAGAGTTTTTAATGATGCTGCTCTTCTCCACCTGCAGTCGCATCAAGCGCACAGAGTTTGTAATGATGCTGCTCTTCTCCACTTGCAGTTGCATCAAGCGCAGAGTTTGTATTGATGCTGCTCTTCTCCACCTGCAGTCGCATCAAGCGCACAGAGTTTGTAATGATGCTGCTCTTCTCAACTTGCAGTCGCATCAAGCGCACAGAGTTTGTGTTGATGCTGCTCTTCTCCACTTGCAGTTGCATCAAGCGCAGAGTTTGTATTGATAGTGCTCTTCTCCACCTGCAGTCGCATCAACCGCACAAAGTTTGAAATGATGCTGCTCTTCTCCACCTGCAGTCGCATCAAGCGCACAGAGTTTGTAATGATGCTGCTCTTCTCCACATGCAGTCGCATCAAGCGCAAAGAGTTTGTAATGATGCTGCTCACCTCCACCTGCAGTCGCATCAAGCGCAAAGAGTTTGTAATGATGCTGCTCTTCTCCACCTGCAGTTGCATCAAGCGCACAGAGTTTATATTCATGCTGCTTTTTTCCGCCTGCAGTGGCATCAAGTGCACAGAGTTTGTTATGATGCTGCTCTTCTCCACCTGCAGTCGCATCGAGCGCACAGAGTTTGTAATGATGCTGCTCTTCTCCACCTGCAGTCGCATCAAGCGCACAGAGTTTGTTTTGATGCTGCTCTTCTCCACTTGCAGTTGCATCAAGCGCAGAGTTTGTATTGATGCTGCTCTTCTCCACCTGCAGTCGCATCAAGCGCACAGAGTTTGTAATGATGCTGCTCTTCTCCACCTGCAGTTGCATCAAGCGCACAGAGTTTATATTCATGCTGCTTTTTTCCGCCTGCAGTGGCATTAAGTGCACAGAGTTTGTTATGATGCTGCTCTTCTCCACCTGCAGTCGCATCAAGTGCACAGAGTTTGTAATGATGCTGCTCTTCTCCACCTGCAGTCGCATCAAGCGCACAGAGTTTGTTTTGATGCTGCTCTTCTCCACCTGCAGATGCATCAAGCGCACTAAGTTTGTAGTGACGCTGCTCTTCTCCACTTGCAGTCGCATCAAGCGCACAGTTTGAAATTATGCTGCTCTTCTCCACCTGCAGTCGCATCAAACGCACAGAGTTTATATTCATGCTGCTTTTTTCCGCCTGCAGTGGCATCAAGTGCACAGAGTTTGTTATGATGCTGCTCTTCTCCACCTGCAGTCGCATCGAGCGCACAGAGTTTGTAATGATGCTGCTCTTCTCCACCTGCAGTCGCATCAAGCGCACAGAGTTTGTTTTGATTCTGCTCTTCTCCACCTGCAGTTGCATCAAGCGCACAGAGTTTGTAATGATGCTGCTCTTCTCCACCTGCAGTCGCATCAAGCGCACAGAGTTTGTAATGATGCTGCTCTTCTCCACATGCAGTCGCATCAAGCACAAAGAGTTTGTAATGATGCTGCTCTTCTCCACCTGCAGTCGCATCAAGCGCACAGTTTGAAATGATGCTGCTCTTCTCCACCTGCAGTCGCATCAAGCGCACAGAGTTTTTAATGATGCTGCTCTTCTCCACCTGCAGTCGCATCAAGCGCACAGAGTTTGTAATGATGCTGCTCTTCTCCACTTGCAGTTGCATCAAGCGCAGAGTTTGTATTGATGCTGCTCTTCTCCACCTGCAGTCGCATCAAGCGCACAGAGTTTGTAATGATGCTGCTCTTCTCAACTTGCAGTCGCATCAAGCGCACAGAGTTTGTGTTGATGCTGCTCTTCTCCACTTGCAGTTGCATCAAGCGCAGAGTTTGTATTGATAGTGCTCTTCTCCACCTGCAGTCGCATCAACCGCACAAAGTTTGAAATGATGCTGCTCTTCTCCACCTGCAGTCGCATCAAGCGCACAGAGTTTGTAATGATGCTGCTCTTCTCCACATGCAGTCGCATCAAGCGCAAAGAGTTTGTAATGATGCTGCTCACCTCCACCTGCAGTCGCATCAAGCGCAAAGAGTTTGTAATGATGCTGCTATTCTCCACCTGCAGTTGCATCAAGCGCACAGAGTTTATATTCATGCTGCTTTTTTCCGCCTGCAGTGGCATCAAGTGCACAGAGTTTGTTATGATGCTGCTCTTCTCCACCTGCAGTCGCATCGAGCGCACAGAGTTTGTAATGATGCTGCTCTTCTCCACCTGCAGTCGCATCAAGCGCACAGAGTTTGTTTTGATGCTGCTCTTCTCCACCTGCAGTTGCATCAAGCGCACAGAGTTTGTAATGATGCTGCTCTTCTCCACCTGCAGTCGCATCAAGCGCACAGAGTTTGTAATGATGCTGCTCTTCTCCACATGCAGTCGCATCAAGCACAAAGAGTTTGTAATGATGCTGCTCTTCTCCACCTGCAGTCGCATCAAGCGCACAGAGTTTGTTTTGATGCTGCTTTTCTCCACCTGCAGTTGCATCAAGCGCACTAAGTTTGTATTGACGCTGCTCTTCTCCACTTGCAGTCGCATCAAGCGCACAGTTTGAAATGATGCTGCTCTTCTCCACCTGCAGTCGCATCAAGCGCACAGAGTTTATATTCATTCTGCTTTTTTCCGCCTGCAGTGGCATCAAGTGCACAGAGTTTGTTTTGATGCTGCTCTTCTCCACCTGCAGTCGCATCAAGCGCACAGAGTTTGTAATGATGCTGCTCTTCTCCACATGCAGTCGCATCAAGCGCAAAGAGTTTGTAATGATGCTGCTCTTCTTAACCTGCAGTCGCATCAAGCGCACAAAGTTTGAAATGATGATGCTCTTCTCCACCTGCAGTCGCATCAAGCGTACAGAGTTTGTAATGATGCTGCTCTTCTCCACCTGCAGTCGCATCAAGCGCACAGAGTTTGTTTTGATGCTGCTCTTCTCCACTTGCAGTTGCATCAAGCGCAGAGTTTGTATTGATGCTGCTCTTCTCCACCTGCAGTCGCATCAAGCGCACAGAGTTTGTAATGATGCTGCTCTTCTCCACCTGCAGTTGCATCAAGCGCACAGAGTTTATATTCATGCTGCTTTTTTCCGCCTGCAGTGGCATCAAGTGCACAGAGTTTGTTATGATGCTGCTCTTCTCCACCTGCAGTCGCATCGAGCGCACAGAGTTTGTAATGATGCTGCTCTTCTCCACCTGCAGTCGCATCAAGCGCACAGAGTTTGTTTTGATTCTGCTCTTCTCCACCTGCAGTTGCATCAAGCGCACAGAGTTTGTAATGATGCTGCTCTTCTCCACCTGCAGTCGCATCAAGCGCACAGAGTTTGTAATGATGCTGCTCTTCTCCACATGCAGTCGCATCAAGCACAAAGAGTTTGTAATGATGCTGCTCTTCTCCACCTGCAGTCGCATCAAGCGCACAGTTTGAAATGATGCTGCTCTTCTCCACCTGCAGTCGCATCAAGCGCACAGAGTTTTTAATGATGCTGCTCTTCTCCACCTGCAGTCGCATCAAGCGCACAGAGTTTGTAATGATGCTGCTCTTCTCCACTTGCAGTTGCATCAAGCGCAGAGTTTGTATTGATGCTGCTCTTCTCCACCTGCAGTCGCATCAAGCGCACAGAGTTTGTAATGATGCTGCTCTTCTCAACTTGCAGTCGCATCAAGCGCACAGAGTTTGTGTTGATGCTGCTCTTCTCCACTTGCAGTTGCATCAAGCGCAGAGTTTGTATTGATGCTGCTCTTCTCCACCTGCAGTCGCATCAACCGCACAAAGTTTGAAATGATGCTGCTCTTCTCCACCTGCAGTCGCATCAAGCGCACAGAGTTTGTAATGATGCTGCTCTTCTCCACATGCAGTCGCATCAAGCGCAAAGAGTTTGTAATGATGCTGCTCACCTCCACCTGCAGTCGCATCAAGCGCAAAGAGTTTGTAATGATGCTGCTCTTCTCCACCTGCAGTTGCATCAAGCGCACAGAGTTTATATTCATGCTGCTTTTTTCCGCCTGCAGTGGCATCAAGTGCACAGAGTTTGTTATGATGCTGCTCTTCTCCACCTGCAGTCGCATCGAGCGCACAGAGTTTGTAATGATGCTGCTCTTCTCCACCTGCAGTCGCATCAAGCGCACAGAGTTTGTTTTGATGCTGCTCTTCTCCACCTGCAGTTGCATCAAGCGCACAGAGTTTGTAATGATGCTGCTCTTCTCCACCTGCAGTCGCATCAAGCGCACAGAGTTTGTAATGATGCTGCTCTTCTCCACATGCAGTCGCATCAAGCACAAAGAGTTTGTAATGATGCTGCTCTTCTCCACCTGCAGTCGCATCAAGCGCACAGAGTTTGTTTTGATGCTGCTTTTCTCCACCTGCAGTTGCATCAAGCGCACTAAGTTTGTATTGACGCTGCTCTTCTCCACTTGCAGTCGCATCAAGCGCACAGTTTGAAATGATGCTGCTCTTCTCCACCTGCAGTCGCATCAAGCGCACAGAGTTTATATTCATTCTGCTTTTTTCCGCCTGCAGTGGCATCAAGTGCACAGAGTTTGTTATGATGCTGCTCTTCTCCACCTGCAGTCGCATCGAGCGCACAGAGTTTGTTTTGATGCTGCTCTTCTCCACCTGCAGTCGCATCAAGCGCACAGAGTTTGTAATGATGCTGCTCTTCTCCACATGCAGTCGCATCAAGCGCAAAGAGTTTGTAATGATGCTGCTCTTCTTAACCTGCAGTCGCATCAAGCGCACAAAGTTTGAAATGATGATGCTCTTCTCCACCTGCAGTCGCATCAAGCGCACAGAGTTTGTAATGATGCTGCTCTTCTCCACCTGCAGTTGCATCAAGCGCACAGAGTTTATATTCATGCTGCTTTTTTCCACCTGCAGTGGCATCAAGCGCAAAGAGTTTGTAATGATGCTGCTCTTCTCCACCTGCAGTCGCATCAAGCGCACAGAGTTTGTAATGATGCTGCTCTTCTCCACCTGCAGTCGCATCAAGCGCAAAGAGTTTGTAAAGATGCTGCTCTTCTCCACCTGCAGTCGCATCAACCGCACAAAGTTTGTAATGATGCTGCTCTTCCCCACCTGCAGTCGCATCAAGCGCACAGAGTTTGTAATGATGCTGCTCTTCTCCACATGCAGTCGCATCAAGCGCAAAGAGTTTGTAATGATGCTGCTCTTCTCAACCTGCAGTCGCATCAAGCGCACAAAGTTTGAAATGATGATGCTCTTCTCCACCTGCAGTCGCATCAAGCGCACAGAGTTTGTAATGATGCTGCTCTTCTCCACCTGCAGTCGCATCAAGCGCACAGAGTTTGTAATGATGCTGCTCTTCTCCACCTGCAGTCGCATCAAGCGCAAGGTTTGTAATGATGCTGCTCTTCTCCACTTGCAGTTGCATCAAGCGCAGAGTTTGTATTGATAGTGCTCTTCTCCACCTGCAGTCGCATCAACCGCACAAAGTTTGAAATGATGCTGCTCTTCTCCACCTGCAGTCGCATCAAGCGCACAGAGTTTGTAATGATGCTGCTCTTCTCCACATGCAGTCGCATCAAGCGCAAAGAGTTTGTAATGATGCTGCTCACCTCCACCTGCAGTCGCATCAAGCGCAAAGAGTTTGTAATGATGCTGCTCTTCTCCACCTGCAGTTGCATCAAGCGCACAGAGTTTATATTCATGCTGCTTTTTTCCGCCTGCAGTGGCATCAAGTGCACAGAGTTTGTTATGATGCTGCTCTTCTCCACCTGCAGTCGCATCGAGCGCACAGAGTTTGTAATGATGCTGCTCTTCTCCACCTGCAGTCGCATCAAGCGCACAGAGTTTGTTTTGATGCTGCTCTTCTCCACCTGCAGTTGCATCAAGCGCACAGAGTTTGTAATGATGCTGCTCTTCTCCACCTGCAGTCGCATCAAGCGCACAGAGTTTGTAATGATGCTGCTCTTCTCCACATGCAGTCGCATCAAGCACAAAGAGTTTGTAATGATGCTGCTCTTCTCCACCTGCAGTCGCATCAAGCGCACAGAGTTTGTTTTGATGCTGCTTTTCTCCACCTGCAGTTGCATCAAGCGCACTAAGTTTGTATTGACGCTGCTCTTCTCCACTTGCAGTCGCATCAAGCGCACAGTTTGAAATGATGCTGCTCTTCTCCACCTGCAGTCGCATCAAGCGCACAGAGTTTATATTCATTCTGCTTTTTTCCGCCTGCAGTGGCATCAAGTGCACAGAGTTTGTTTTGATGCTGCTCTTCTCCACCTGCAGTCGCATCAAGCGCACAGAGTTTGTAATGATGCTGCTCTTCTCCACATGCAGTCGCATCAAGCGCAAAGAGTTTGTAATGATGCTGCTCTTCTTAACCTGCAGTCGCATCAAGCGCACAAAGTTTGAAATGATGATGCTCTTCTCCACCTGCAGTCGCATCAAGCGTACAGAGTTTGTAATGATGCTGCTCTTCTCCACCTGCAGTCGCATCAAGCGCACAGAGTTTGTTTTGATGCTGCTCTTCTCCACTTGCAGTTGCATCAAGCGCAGAGTTTGTATTGATGCTGCTCTTCTCCACCTGCAGTCGCATCAAGCGCACAGAGTTTGTAATGATGCTGCTCTTCTCCACCTGCAGTTGCATCAAGCGCACAGAGTTTATATTCATGCTGCTTTTTTCCGCCTGCAGTGGCATCAAGTGCACAGAGTTTGTTATGATGCTGCTCTTCTCCACCTGCAGTCGCATCGAGCGCACAGAGTTTGTAATGATGCTGCTCTTCTCCACCTGCAGTCGCATCAAGCGCACAGAGTTTGTTTTGATTCTGCTCTTCTCCACCTGCAGTTGCATCAAGCGCACAGAGTTTGTAATGATGCTGCTCTTCTCCACCTGCAGTCGCATCAAGCGCACAGAGTTTGTAATGATGCTGCTCTTCTCCACATGCAGTCGCATCAAGCACAAAGAGTTTGTAATGATGCTGCTCTTCTCCACCTGCAGTCGCATCAAGCGCACAGTTTGAAATGATGCTGCTCTTCTCCACCTGCAGTCGCATCAAGCGCACAGAGTTTTTAATGATGCTGCTCTTCTCCACCTGCAGTCGCATCAAGCGCACAGAGTTTGTAATGATGCTGCTCTTCTCCACTTGCAGTTGCATCAAGCGCAGAGTTTGTATTGATGCTGCTCTTCTCCACCTGCAGTCGCATCAAGCGCACAGAGTTTGTAATGATGCTGCTCTTCTCAACTTGCAGTCGCATCAAGCGCACAGAGTTTGTGTTGATGCTGCTCTTCTCCACTTGCAGTTGCATCAAGCGCAGAGTTTGTATTGATGCTGCTCTTCTCCACCTGCAGTCGCATCAACCGCACAAAGTTTGAAATGATGCTGCTCTTCTCCACCTGCAGTCGCATCAAGCGCACAGAGTTTGTAATGATGCTGCTCTTCTCCACATGCAGTCGCATCAAGCGCAAAGAGTTTGTAATGATGCTGCTCACCTCCACCTGCAGTCGCATCAAGCGCAAAGAGTTTGTAATGATGCTGCTCTTCTCCACCTGCAGTTGCATCAAGCGCACAGAGTTTATATTCATGCTGCTTTTTTCCGCCTGCAGTGGCATCAAGTGCACAGAGTTTGTTATGATGCTGCTCTTCTCCACCTGCAGTCGCATCGAGCGCACAGAGTTTGTAATGATGCTGCTCTTCTCCACCTGCAGTCGCATCAAGCGCACAGAGTTTGTTTTGATGCTGCTCTTCTCCACCTGCAGTTGCATCAAGCGCACAGAGTTTGTAATGATGCTGCTCTTCTCCACCTGCAGTCGCATCAAGCGCACAGAGTTTGTAATGATGCTGCTCTTCTCCACATGCAGTCGCATCAAGCACAAAGAGTTTGTAATGATGCTGCTCTTCTCCACCTGCAGTCGCATCAAGCGCACAGAGTTTGTTTTGATGCTGCTTTTCTCCACCTGCAGTTGCATCAAGCGCACTAAGTTTGTATTGACGCTGCTCTTCTCCACTTGCAGTCGCATCAAGCGCACAGTTTGAAATGATGCTGCTCTTCTCCACCTGCAGTCGCATCAAGCGCACAGAGTTTATATTCATTCTGCTTTTTTCCGCCTGCAGTGGCATCAAGTGCACAGAGTTTGTTATGATGCTGCTCTTCTCCACCTGCAGTCGCATCGAGCGCACAGAGTTTGTTTTGATGCTGCTCTTCTCCACCTGCAGTCGCATCAAGCGCACAGAGTTTGTAATGATGCTGCTCTTCTCCACATGCAGTCGCATCAAGCGCAAAGAGTTTGTAATGATGCTGCTCTTCTTAACCTGCAGTCGCATCAAGCGCACAAAGTTTGAAATGATGATGCTCTTCTCCACCTGCAGTCGCATCAAGCGCACAGAGTTTGTAATGATGCTGCTCTTCTCCACCTGCAGTTGCATCAAGCGCACAGAGTTTATATTCATGCTGCTTTTTTCCACCTGCAGTGGCATCAAGCGCAAAGAGTTTGTAATGATGCTGCTCTTCTCCACCTGCAGTCGCATCAAGCGCACAGAGTTTGTAATGATGCTGCTCTTCTCCACCTGCAGTCGCATCAAGCGCAAAGAGTTTGTAAAGATGCTGCTCTTCTCCACCTGCAGTCGCATCAACCGCACAAAGTTTGTAATGATGCTGCTCTTCCCCACCTGCAGTCGCATCAAGCGCACAGAGTTTGTAATGATGCTGCTCTTCTCCACATGCAGTCGCATCAAGCGCAAAGAGTTTGTAATGATGCTGCTCTTCTCAACCTGCAGTCGCATCAAGCGCACAAAGTTTGAAATGATGATGCTCTTCTCCACCTGCAGTCGCATCAAGCGCACAGAGTTTGTAATGATGCTGCTCTTCTCCACCTGCAGTCGCATCAAGCGCACAGAGTTTGTAATGATGCTGCTCTTCTCCACCTGCAGTCGCATCAAGCGCAAGGTTTGTAATGATGCTGCTCTTCTCCACTTGCAGTTGCATCAAGCGCAGAGTTTGTATTGATGCTGCTCTTCTCCACCTGCAGTCGCATCAAGCGCACAGAGTTTGTAATGATGCTGCTCTTCTCCACCTGCAGTCGCATCAAGCGCACAGAGTTTGTTTTGATGCTGCTCTTCTCCACCTGCAGATGCATCAAGCGCACTAAGTTTGTAGTGACGCTGCTCTTCTCCACCTGCAGTCGCATCAAGCGCACAGAGTTTGTAATGATGCTGCTCTTCTCCACATGCAGTCGCATCAAGCACAAAGAGTTTGTAATGATGCTGCTCTTCTCCACTTGCAGTTGCATCAAGCGCAGAGTTTGTATTGATGCTGCTCTTCTCCACCTGCAGTCGCATCAAGCGCACAGAGTTTGTAATGATGCTGCTCTTCTCCACCTGCAGTTGCATCAAGCGCACAGAGTTTATATTCATGCTGCTTTTTTCCGCCTGCAGTGGCATTAAGTGCACAGAGTTTGTTATGATGCTGCTCTTCTCCACCTGCAGTCGCATCGAGCGCACAGAGTTTGTAATGATGCTGCTCTTCTCCACCTGCAGTCGCATCAAGCGCACAGAGTTTGTTTTGATGCTGCTCTTCTCCACGTGCAGATGCATCAAGCGCACTAAGTTTGTAGTGACGCTGCTCTTCTCCACTTGCAGTCGCATCAAGCGCACAGTTTGAAATTATGCTGCTCTTCTCCACCTGCAGTCGCATCAAGCGCACAGAGTTTATATTCATGCTGCTCTTCTCCACCTGCAGTGGCATCAAGTGCACAGAGTTTGTTATGATGCTGCTCTTCTCCACCTGCAGTCGCATCGAGCGCACAGAGTTTGTAATGATGCTGCTCTTCTCCACCTGCAGTCGCATCAAGCGCACAGAGTTTGTTTTGATGCTGCTCTTCTCCACCTGCAGTTGCATCAAGCGCACAGAGTTTGTAATGATGCTGCTCTTCTCCACCTGCAGTCGCATCAAGCGCACAGAGTTTGTAATGATGCTGCTCTTCTCCACATGCAGTCGCATCAAGCACAAAGAGTTTGTAATGATGCTGCTCTTCTCCACTTGCAGTTGCATCAAGCGCTGAGTTTGTATTGATGCTGCTCTTCTCCACCTGCAGTCGCATCAAGCGCACAGAGTTTGTAATGATGCTGCTCTTCTCCACCTGCAGTTGCATCAAGCGCACAGAGTTTATATTCATGCTGCTTTTTTCCGCCTGCAGTGGCATTAAGTGCACAGAGTTTGTTATGATGCTGCTCTTCTCCACCTGCAGTCGCATCGAGCGCACAGAGTTTGTAATGATGCTGCTCTTCTCCACCTGCAGTCGCATCAAGCGCACAGAGTTTGTTTTGATGCTGCTCTTCTCCACCTGCAGATGCATCAAGCGCACTAAGTTTGTAGTGACGCTGCTCTTCTCCGATTGCAGTCGCATCAAGCGCACAGTTTGAAATTATGCTGCTCTTCTCCACCTGCAGTCGCATCAAGCGCACAGAGTTTATATTCATGCTGCTTTTTTCCGCCTGCAGTGGCATCAAGTGCACAGAGTTTGTTATGATGCTGCTCTTCTCCACCTGCAGTCGCATCGAGCGCACAGAGTTTGTAATGATGCTGCTCTTCTCCACCTGCAGTCGCATCAAGCGCACAGAGTTTGTAATGATGCTGCTCTTCTCCACCTGCAGTTGCATCGAGCGCACAGAGTTTGTAATGATGCTGCTCTTCTCCACCTGCAGTCGCATCAAGCGCACAGAGTTTGTAATGATGCTGCTCTTCTCCACCTGCAGTCGCATCAAGCGCACAGTTTGTAATGATGCTGCTCTTCTCTACTTGCAGTCGCATCAAGCGCACAGAGTTTGTAATGATGCTGCTCTTCTCCACCTGCAGTTGCATCAAGCGCACAGAGTTTATATTCATGCTGCTTTTTTCCGCCTGCAGTGGTATCAAGTGCACAGAGTTTGTAATGATGCTGCTCTTCTCCACCTGCAGTCGCATCAAGCGCACAGAGTTTGTTTTGATGCTGCTCTTCTCCACCTGCAGTTGCATCAAGCGCACAGAGTTTGTAATGATGCTGCTCTTCTCCACCTGCAGTCGCATCAAGCGCACAGAGTTTGTAATGATGCTGCTCTTCTCCACATTTAGTCGCATCAAGCACAAAGAGTTTGTAAAGATGCTGCTCTTCTCCACCTGCAGTCGCATCAACCGCACAAAGTTTGTAATGAAGCTGCTCTTCTCCACCTGCAGTCGCATCAAGCGCACAGAGTTTGTAATGATGCTGCTCTTCTCCACCTGCAGTCGCATCAACCGCACAAAGTTTGTAATGAAGCTGCTCTTCTCCACCTGCAGTCGCATCAAGCACAAAGAGTTTGTAAAGATGCTGCTCTTCTCCACCTGCAGTCGCATCAACCGCACAAAGTTTGTAATGAAGCTGCTCTTCTCCACCTGCAGTCGCATCAAGCGCACAGAGTTTGTAATGATGCTGCTCTTCTCCACCTGCAGTCGCATCAAGCGCACAGTTTGTAATGATGCTGCTCTTCTCCACTTGCAGTTGCATCAAGCGCAGAGTTTGTATTGATGTTGCTCTTCTCCACCTGCAGTCGCATCAAGCGCACAGAGTTTGTAATGATGCTGCTCTTCTCCACCTGCAGTTGCATCAAGTGCACAGAGTTTATATTCATGCTGCTTTTTTCCACCTGCAGTGGCATCAAGCGCAAAGAGTTTGTAAAGATGCTGCTCTTCTCCACCTGCAGTCGCATCAACCGCACAAAGTTTGTAATGATGCTGCTCTTCTCCACCTGCAGTCGCATCAAGCGCACAGAGTTTGTAATGATGCTGCTCTTCTCCACATGCAGTCGCATCAAGCGCAAAGAGTTTGTAATGATGCTGCTCTTCTCAACCTGCAGTCGCATCAAGCGCACAAAGTTTGTAATGATGCTGCTCTTCTCCACCTGCAGTCGCATCAAGCGCACAGAGTTTGTAATGATGCTGCTCTTTTCCACCTGCAGTCGCATCAAGCGCACAGTTTGTAATGATGCTGCTCTTCTCCACTTGCAGTTGCATCAAGCGCAGAGTTTGTATTGATGCTGCTCTTCTCCACCTGCAGTCGCATCAAGCGCACAGAGTTTGTAATGATGCTGCTCTTCTCCACCTGCAGTTGCATCAAGCGCACAGAGTTTATATTCATGCTGCTTTTTTCCGCCTGCAGTGGCATTAAGTGCACAGAGTTTGTTATGATGCTGCTCTTCTCCACCTGCAGTCGCATCGAGCGCACAGAGTTTGTAATGATGCTGCTCTTCTCCACCTGCAGTCGCATCAAGCGCACAGAGTTTGTTTTGATGCTGCTCTTCTCCACCTGCAGATGCATCAAGCGCACTAAGTTTGTAGTGACGCTGCTCTTCTCCACTTGCAGTCGCATCAAGCGCACAGTTTGAAATTATGCTGCTCTTCTCCACCTGCAGTCGCATCAAGCGCACAGAGTTTATATTCATGCTGCTTTTTTCCGCCTGCAGTGGCATCAAGTGCACAGAGTTTGTTATGATGCTGCTCTTCTCCACCTGCAGTCGCATCGAGCGCACAGAGTTTGTAATGATGCTGCTCTTCTCCACCTGCAGTTGCATCGAGCGCACAGAGTTTGTAATGATGCTGCTCTTCTCCACCTGCAGTCGCATCAAGCGCACAGAGTTTGTTTTGATGCTGCTCTTCTCCACCTGCAGTCGCATCAAGCGCACAGTTTGTAATGATGCTGCTCTTCTCCACTTGCAGTCGCATCAAGCGCACAGAGTTTGTAATGATGCTGCTCTTCTCCACCTGCAGTTGCATCAAGCGCACAGAGTTTATATTCATGCTGCTTTTTTCCGCCTGCAGTGGTATCAAGTGCACAGAGTTTGTAATGATGCTGCTCTTCTCCACCTGCAGTCGCATCAAGCGCACAGAGTTTGTTTTGATGCTGCTCTTCTCCACCTGCAGTTGCATCAAGCGCACAGAGTTTGTAATGATGCTGCTCTTCTCCACCTGCAGTCGCATCAAGCGCACAGAGTTTGTAATGATGCTGCTCTTCTCCACATTTAGTCGCATCAAGCGCACAGAGTTTGTAATGATGCTGCTCTTCTCCACATGCAGTCGCATCAAGCGCAAAGAGTTTGTAATGATGCTGCTCTTCTCAACCTGCAGTCGCATCAAGCGCACAAAGTTTGAAATGATGATGCTCTTCTCCACCTGCAGTCGCATCAAGCGCACAGAGTTTGTAATGATGCTGCTCTTCTCCACCTGCAGTCGCATCAAGCGCACAGTTTGTAATGATGCTGCTCTTCTCCACTTGCAGTTGCATCAAGCGCAGAGTTTGTATTGATGCTGCTCTTCTCCACCTGCAGTCGCATCAAGCGCACAGAGTTTGTAATGATGCTGCTCTTCTCCACCTGCAGTTGCATCAAGCGCACAGAGTTTATATTCATGCTGCTTTTTTCCACCTGCAGTGGCATCAAGCGTACAGAGTTTGTATTGATGCTGCTCTTCTCCACCTGCAGTCGCATCAAGCGCAAAGAGTTTGTAAAGATGCTGCTCTTCTCCACCTGCAGTCGCATCAACCGCACAAAGTTTGTAATGATGCTGCTCTTCTCCACCTGCAGTCGCATCAAGCGCACAGAGTTTGTAATGATGCTGCTCTTCTCCACCTGCAGTCGCATCAAGCGCACAGAGTTTGTAATGATGCTGCTCTTCTCCACATGCAGTCGCATCAAGCGCAAAGAGTTTGTAATGATGCTGCTCTTCTCAACCTGCAGTCGCATCAAGCGCACAAAGTTTGTAATGATGCTGCTCTTCTCCACCTGCAGTCGCATCAAGCGCACAGAGTTTGTAATGATGCTGCTCTTCTCCACCTGCAGTCGCATCAAGCGCACAGTTTGAAATGATGCTGCTCTTCTCCACCTGCAGTCGCATCAAGCGCACAGAGTTTTTAATGATGCTGCTCTTCTCCACCTGCAGTCGCATCAAGCGCACAGAGTTTGTAATGATGCTGCTCTTCTCCACTTGCAGTTGCATCAAGCGCAGAGTTTGTATTGATGCTGCTCTTCTCCACCTGCAGTCGCATCAAGCGCACAGAGTTTGTAATGATGCTGCTCTTCTCAACTTGCAGTCGCATCAAGCGCACAGAGTTTGTGTTGATGCTGCTCTTCTCCACTTGCAGTTGCATCAAGCGCAGAGTTTGTATTGATGCTGCTCTTCTCCACCTGCAGTCGCATCAACCGCACAAAGTTTGAAATGATGCTGCTCTTCTCCACCTGCAGTCGCATCAAGCGCACAGAGTTTGTAATGATGCTGCTCTTCTCCACATGCAGTCGCATCAAGCGCAAAGAGTTTGTAATGATGCTGCTCACCTCCACCTGCAGTCGCATCAAGCGCAAAGAGTTTGTAATGATGCTGCTCTTCTCCACCTGCAGTTGCATCAAGCGCACAGAGTTTATATTCATGCTGCTTTTTTCCACCTGCAGTCGCATCAAGCGCACAGAGTTTGTTATGATGCTGCTCTTCTCCACCTGCAGTCGCTTCGAGCGCACAGAGTTTGTAATGATGCTGCTCTTCTCCACCTGCAGTCGCATCAAGCGCACAGAGTTTGTTTTGATGCTGCTCTTCTCCACCTGCAGTTGCATCAAGCGCACAGAGTTTGTAATGATGCTGCTCTTCTCCACCTGCAGTCGCATCAAGCGCACAGAGTTTGTAATGATGCTGCTCTTCTCCACATGCAGTCGCATCAAGCACAAAGAGTTTGTAATGATGCTGCTCTTCTCCACCTGCAGTCGCATCAAGCGCACAGAGTTTGTTTTGATGCTGCTTTTCTCCACCTGCAGTTGCATCAAGCGCACTAAGTTTGTATTGACGCTGCTCTTCTCCACTTGCAGTCGCATCAAGCGCACAGTTTGAAATGATGCTGCTCTTCTCCACCTGCAGTCGCATCAAGCGCACAGAGTTTATATTCATTCTGCTTTTTTCCGCCTGCAGTGGCATCAAGTGCACAGAGTTTGTTATGATGCTGCTCTTCTCCACCTGCAGTCGCATCGAGCGCACAGAGTTTGTTTTGATGCTGCTCTTCTCCACCTGCAGTCGCATCAAGCGCACAGAGTTTGTAATGATGCTGCTCTTCTCCACATGCAGTCGCATCAAGCGCAAAGAGTTTGTAATGATGCTGCTCTTCTTAACCTGCAGTCGCATCAAGCGCACAAAGTTTGAAATGATGATGCTCTTCTCCACCTGCAGTCGCATCAAGCGTACAGAGTTTGTAATGATGCTGCTCTTCTCCACCTGCAGTCGCATCAAGCGCACAGTTTGTAATGATGCTGCTCTTCTCCACTTGCAGTTGCATCAAGCGCAGAGTTTGTATTGATGCTGCTCTTCTCCACCTGCAGTCGCATCAAGCGCACGGAGTTTGTAATGATGCTGCTCTTCTCCACCTGCAGTTGCATCAAGCGCACAGAGTTTATATTCATGCTGCTTTTTTCCACCTGCAGTGGCATCAAGCGCAAAGAGTTTGTAATGATGCTGCTCTTCTCCACCTGCAGTCGCATCAAGCGCACAGAGTTTGTAATGATGCTGCTCTTCTCCACCTGCAGTCGCATCAAGCGCAAAGAGTTTGTAAAGATGCTGCTCTTCTCCACCTGCAGTCGCATCAACCGCACAAAGTTTGTAATGATGCTGCTCTTCCCCACCTGCAGTCGCATCAAGCGCACAGAGTTTGTAATGATGCTGCTCTTCTCCACATGCAGTCGCATCAAGCGCAAAGAGTTTGTAATGATGCTGCTCTTCTCAACCTGCAGTCGCATCAAGCGCACAAAGTTTGAAATGATGATGCTCTTCTCCACCTGCAGTCGCATCAAGCGCACAGAGTTTGTAATGCTGCTGCTCTTCTCCACCTGCAGTCGCATCAAGCGCACAAAGTTTGAAATGATGATGCTCTTCTCCACCTGCAGTCGCATCAAGCGCACAGAGTTTGTAATGATGCTGCTCTTCTCCACCTGCAGTCGCATCAAGCGCAAGGTTTGTAATGATGCTGCTCTTCTCCACTTGCAGTTGCATCAAGCGCAGAGTTGGTATTGATGCTGCTCTTCTCCACCTGCAGTCGCATCAAGCGCACAGAGTTTGTAATGATGCTGCTCTTCTCCACCTGCAGTCGCATCAAGCGCACAGAGTTTGTTTTGATGCTGCTCTTCTCCACCTGCAGATGCATCAAGTGCACTAAGTTTGTAGTGACGCTGCTCTTCTCCACCTGCAGTCGCATCAAGCGCACAGAGTTTGTAATGATGCTGCTCTTCTCCACATGCAGTCGCATCAAGCACAAAGAGTTTGTAATGATGCTGCTCTTCTCCACTTGCAGTTGCATCAAGCGCAGAGTTTGTATTGATGCTGCTCTTCTCCACCTGCAGTCGCATCAAGCGCACAGAGTTTGTAATGATGCTGCTCTTCTCCACCTGCAGTTGCATCAAGCGCACAGAGTTTATATTCATGCTGCTTTTTTCCGCCTGCAGTGGCATTAAGTGCACAGAGTTTGTTATGATGCTGCTCTTCTCCACCTGCAGTCGCATCGAGCGCACAGAGTTTGTAATGATGCTGCTCTTCTCCACCTGCAGTCGCATCAAGCGCACAGAGTTTGTTTTGATGCTGCTCTTCTCCACGTGCAGATGCATCAAGCGCACTAAGTTTGTAGTGACGCTGCTCTTCTCCACTTGCAGTCGCATCAAGCGCACAGTTTGAAATTATGCTGCTCTTCTCCACCTGCAGTCGCATCAAGCGCACAGAGTTTATATTCATGCTGCTTTTTTCCGCCTGCAGTGGCATCAAGTGCACAGAGTTTGTTATGATGCTGCTCTTCTCCACCTGCAGTCGCATCGAGCGCACAGAGTTTGTAATGATGCTGCTCTTCTCCACCTGCAGTCGCATCAAGCGCACAGAGTTTGTTTTGATGCTGCTCTTCTCCACCTGCAGTTGCATCAAGCGCACAGAGTTTGTAATGATGCTGCTCTTCTCCACCTGCAGTCGCATCAAGCGCACAGAGTTTGTAATGATGCTGCTCTTCTCCACATGCAGTCGCATCAAGCACAAAGAGTTTGTAATGATGCTGCTCTTCTCCACTTGCAGTTGCATCAAGCGCACAGTTTGTAATGATGCTGCTCTTCTCTACTTGCAGTCGCATCAAGCGCACAGAGTTTGTAATGATGCTGCTCTTCTCCACCTGCAGTCGCATCGAGCGCACAGAGTTTGTAATGATGCTGCTCTTCTCCACCTGCAGTCGCATCAAGCGCACAGAGTTTGTTTTGATGCTGCTCTTCTCCACCTGCAGATGCATCAAGCGCACTAAGTTTGTAGTGACGCTGCTCTTCTCCGATTGCAGTCGCATCAAGCGCACAGTTTGAAATTATGCTGCTCTTCTCCACCTGCAGTCGCATCAAGCGCACAGAGTTTATATTCATGCTGCTTTTTTCCGCCTGCAGTGGCATCAAGTGCACAGAGTTTGTTATGATGCTGCTCTTCTCCACCTGCAGTCGCATCGAGCGCACAGAGTTTGTAATGATGCTGCTCTTCTCCACCTGCAGTTGCATCGAGCGCACAGAGTTTGTAATGATGCTGCTCTTCTCCACCTGCAGTCGCATCAAGCGCACAGAGTTTGTAATGATGCTGCTCTTCTCCACCTGCAGTCGCATCAAGCGCACAGTTTGTAATGATGCTGCTCTTCTCTACTTGCAGTCGCATCAAGCGCACAGAGTTTGTAATGATGCTGCTCTTCTCCACCTGCAGTTGCATCAAGCGCACAGAGTTTATATTCATGCTGCTTTTTTCCGCCTGCAGTGGTATCAAGTGCACAGAGTTCGTAATGATGCTGCTCTTCTCCACCTGCAGTCGCATCAAGCGCACAGAGTTTGTTTTGATGCTGCTCTTCTCCACCTGCAGTTGCATCAAGCGCACAGAGTTTGTAATGATGCTGCTCTTCTCCACCTGCAGTCGCATCAAGCGCACAGAGTTTGTAATGATGCTGCTCTTCTCCACATTTAGTCGCATCAAGCACAAAGAGTTTGTAAAGATGCTGCTCTTCTCCACCTGCAGTCGCATCAACCGCACAAAGTTTGTAATGAAGCTGCTCTTCTCCACCTGCAGTCGCATCAAGCGCACAGAGTTTGTAATGATGCTGCTCTTCTCCACCTGCAGTAGCATCAACCGCACAAAGTTTGTAATGAAGCTGCTCTTCTCCACCTGCAGTCGCATCAAGCACAAAGAGTTTGTAAAGATGCTGCTCTTCTCCACCTGCAGTCGCATCAACCGCACAAAGTTTGTAATGAAGCTGCTCTTCTCCACCTGCAGTCGCATCAAGCGCACAGAGTTTGTAATGATGCTGCTCTTCTCCACCTGCAGTCGCATCAAGCGCACAGTTTGTAATGATGCTGCTCTTCTCCACTTGCAGTTGCATCAAGCGCAGAGTTTGTATTGATGTTGCTCTTCTCCACCTGCAGTCGCATCAAGCGCACAGAGTTTGTAATGATGCTGCTCTTCTCCACCTGCAGTTGCATCAAGCGCACAGAGTTTATATTCATGCTGCTTTTTTCCACCTGCAGTGGCATCAAGCGCAAAGAGTTTGTAAAGATGCTGCTCTTCTCCACCTGCAGTCGCATCAACCGCACAAAGTTTGTAATGATGCTGCTCTTCTCCACCTGCAGTCGCATCGAGCGCACAGAGTTTGTAATGATGCTGCTCTTCTCCACCTGCAGTCGCATCAAGCGCACAGAGTTTGTAATGATGCTGCTCTTCTCCACCTGCAGTCGCATCAAGCGCACAGTTTGTAATGATGCTGCTCTTCTCTACTTGCAGTCGCATCAAGCGCACAGAGTTTGTAATGATGCTGCTCTTCTCCACCTGCAGTTGCATCAAGCGCACAGAGTTTATATTCATGCTGCTTTTTTCCGCCTGCAGTGGTATCAAGTGCACAGAGTTCGTAATGATGCTGCTCTTCTCCACCTGCAGTCGCATCAAGCGCACAGAGTTTGTTTTGATGCTGCTCTTCTCCACCTGCAGTTGCATCAAGCGCACAGAGTTTGTAATGATGCTGCTCTTCTCCACCTGCAGTCGCATCAAGCGCACAGAGTTTGTAATGATGCTGCTCTTCTCCACATTTAGTCGCATCAAGCACAAAGAGTTTGTAAAGATGCTGCTCTTCTCCACCTGCAGTCGCATCAACCGCACAAAGTTTGTAATGAAGCTGCTCTTCTCCACCTGCAGTCGCATCAAGCGCACAGAGTTTGTAATGATGCTGCTCTTCTCCACCTGCAGTAGCATCAACCGCACAAAGTTTGTAATGAAGCTGCTCTTCTCCACCTGCAGTCGCATCAAGCACAAAGAGTTTGTAAAGATGCTGCTCTTCTCCACCTGCAGTCGCATCAACCGCACAAAGTTTGTAATGAAGCTGCTCTTCTCCACCTGCAGTCGCATCAAGCGCACAGAGTTTGTAATGATGCTGCTCTTCTCCACCTGCAGTCGCATCAAGCGCACAGTTTGTAATGATGCTGCTCTTCTCCACTTGCAGTTGCATCAAGCGCAGAGTTTGTATTGATGTTGCTCTTCTCCACCTGCAGTCGCATCAAGCGCACAGAGTTTGTAATGATGCTGCTCTTCTCCACCTGCAGTTGCATCAAGCGCACAGAGTTTATATTCATGCTGCTTTTTTCCACCTGCAGTGGCATCAAGCGCAAAGAGTTTGTAAAGATGCTGCTCTTCTCCACCTGCAGTCGCATCAACCGCACAAAGTTTGTAATGATGCTGCTCTTCTCCACCTGCAGTCGCATCAAGCGCACAGAGTTTGTAATGATGCTGCTCTTCTCCACATGCAGTCGCATCAAGCGCAAAGAGTTTGTAATGATGCTGCTCTTCTCAACCTGCAGTCGCATCAAGCACACAAAGTTTGTAATGATGCTGCTCTTCTCCACCTGCAGTCGCATCAAGCGCACAGAGTTTGTAATGATGCTGCTCTTTTCCACCTGCAGTCGCATCAAGCGCACAGTTTGTAATGATGCTGCTCTTCTCCACTTGCAGTTGCATCAAGCGCAGAGTTTGTATTGATGCTGCTCTTCTCCACCTGCAGTCGCATCAAGCGCACAGAGTTTGTAATGATGCTGCTCTTCTCCACCTGCAGTTGCATCAAGCGCACAGAGTTTATATTCATGCTGCTTTTTTCCGCCTGCAGTGGCATTAAGTGCACAGAGTTTGTTATGATGCTGCTCTTCTCCACCTGCAGTCGCATCGAGCGCACAGAGTTTGTAATGATGCTGCTCTTCTCCACCTGCAGTCGCATCAAGCGCACAGAGTTTGTTTTGATGCTGCTCTTCTCCACCTGCAGATGCATCAAGCGCACTAAGTTTGTAGTGACGCTGCTCTTCTCCACTTGCAGTCGCATCAAGCGCACAGTTTGAAATTATGCTGCTCTTCTCCACCTGCAGTCGCATCAAGCGCACAGAGTTTATATTCATGCTGCTTTTTTCCGCCTGCAGTGGCATCAAGTGCACAGAGTTTGTTATGATGCTGCTCTTCTCCACCTGCAGTCGCATCGAGCGCACAGAGTTTGTAATGATGCTGCTCTTCTCCACCTGCAGTTGCATCGAGCGCACAGAGTTTGTAATGATGCTGCTCTTCTCCACCTGCAGTCGCATCAAGCGCACAGAGTTTGTTTTGATGCTGCTCTTCTCCACCTGCAGTCGCATCAAGCGCACAGTTTGTAATGATGCTGCTCTTCTCCACTTGCAGTCGCATCAAGCGCACAGAGTTTGTAATGATGCTGCTCTTCTCCACCTGCAGTTGCATCAAGCGCACAGAGTTTATATTCATGCTGCTTTTTTCCGCCTGCAGTGGTATCAAGTGCACAGAGTTTGTAATGATGCTGCTCTTCTCCACCTGCAGTCGCATCAAGCGCACAGAGTTTGTTTTGATGCTGCTCTTCTCCACCTGCATTTGCATCAAGCGCACAGAGTTTGTAATGATGCTGCTCTTCTCCACCTGCAGTCGCATCAAGCGCACAGAGTTTGTAATGATGCTGCTCTTCTCCACATTTAGTCGCATCAAGCACAAAGAGTTTGTAAAGATGCTGCTCTTCTCCACCTGCAGTCGCATCAACCGCACAAAGTTTGTAATGAAGCTGCTCTTCTCCACCTGCAGTCGCATCAAGCGCACAGAGTTTGTAATGATGCTGCTCTTCTCCACATGCAGTCGCATCAAGCGCAAAGAGTTTGTAATGATGCTGCTCTTCTCAACCTGCAGTCGCATCAAGCGCACAAAGTTTGAAATGATGATGCTCTTCTCCACCTGCAGTCGCATCAAGCGCACAGAGTTTGTAATGATGCTGCTCTTCTCCACCTGCAGTCGCATCAAGCGCACAGTTTGTAATGATGCTGCTCTTCTCCACTTGCAGTTGCATCAAGCGCAGAGTTTGTATTGATGCTGCTCTTCTCCACCTGCAGTCGCATCAAGCGCACGGCGTTTGTAATGATGCTGCTCTTCTCCACCTGCAGTTGCATCAAGCGCACAGAGTTTATATTCATGCTGCTTTTTTCCACCTGCAGTGGCATCAAGCGTACAGAGTTTGTATTGATGCTGCTCTTCTCCACCTGCAGTCGCATCAAGCGCAAAGAGTTTGTAAAGATGCTGCTCTTCTCCACCTGCAGTCGCATCAAGCGCACAGAGTTTGTAATGATGCTGCTCTTCTCCACCTGCAGTCGCATCAAGCGCACAGAGTTTGTAATGATGCTGCTCTTCTCCACATGCAGTCGCATCAAGCGCAAAGAGTTTGTAATGATGCTGCTCTTCTCAACCTGCAGTCGCATCAAGCGCACAAAGTTTGTAATGATGCTGCTCTTCTCCACCTGCAGTCGCATCAAGCGCACAGAGTTTGTAATGATGCTGCTCTTTTCCACCTGCAGTCGCATCAAGCGCACAGTTTGTAATGATGCTGCTCTTCTCCACTTGCAGTTGCATCAAGCGCAGAGTTTGTATTGATGCTGCTCTTCTCCACCTGCAGTCGCATCAAGCGCACAGAGTTTGTAATGATGCTGCTCTTCTCCACCTGCAGTTGCATCAATCGCACAGAGTTTATATTCATGCTGCTTTTTTCCGCCTGCAGTGGCATTAAGTGCACAGAGTTTGTAATGATGCTGCTCTTCTCCACCTGCAGTCGCATCAAGCGCACAGAGTTTGTTTTGATGCTGCTCTTCTCCACCTGCAGATGCATCAAGCGCACTAAGTTTGTAGTGACGCTGCTCTTCTCCACTTGCAGTCGCATCAAGCGCACAGTTTGAAATTATGCTGCTCTTCTCCACCTGCAGTCGCATCAAGCGCACAGAGTTTATATTCATGCTGCTTTTTTCCGCCTGCAGTGGCATCAAGTGCACAGAGTTTGTTATGATGCTGCTCTTCTCCACCTGCAGTCGCATCGAGCGCACAGAGTTTGTAATGATGCTGCTCTTCTCCACCTGCAGTTGCATCGAGCGCACAGAGTTTGTAATGATGCTGCTCTTCTCCACCTGCAGTCGCATCAAGCGCACAGAGTTTGTTTTGATGCTGCTCTTCTCCACCTGCAGTCGCATCAAGCGCACAGTTTGTAATGATGCTGCTCTTCTCCACTTGCAGTCGCATCAAGCGCACAGAGTTTGTAATGATGCTGCTCTTCTCCACCTGCAGTTGCATCAAGCGCACAGAGTTTATATTCATGCTGCTTTTTTCCGCCTGCAGTGGTATCAAGTGCACAGAGTTTGTAATGATGCTGCTCTTCTCCACCTGCAGTCGCATCAAGCGCACAGAGTTTGTTTTGATGCTGCTCTTCTCCACCTACAGTTGCATCAAGCGCACAGAGTTTGTAATGATGCTGCTCTTCTCCACCTGCAGTCGCATCAAGCGCACAGAGTTTGTAATGATGCTGCTCTTCTCCACATTTAGTCGCATCAAGCACAAAGAGTTTGTAAAGATGCTGCTCTTCTCCACCTGCAGTCGCATCAACCGCACAAAGTTTGTAATGAAGCTGCTCTTCTCCACCTGCAGTCGCATCAAGCGCACAGAGTTTGTAATGATGCTGCTCTTCTCCACATGCAGTCGCATCAAGCGCAAAGAGTTTGTAATGATGCTGCTCTTCTCAACCTGCAGTCGCATCAAGCGCACAAAGTTTGAAATGATGATGCTCTTCTCCACCTGCAGTCGCATCAAGCGCACAGAGTTTGTAATGATGCTGCTCTTCTCCACCTGCAGTCGCATCAAGCGCACAGTTTGTAATGATGCTGCTCTTCTCCACTTGCAGTTGCATCAAGCGCAGAGTTTGTATTGATGCTGCTCTTCTCCACCTGCAGTCGCATCAAGCGCACAGAGTTTGTAATGATGCTGCTCTTCTCCACCTGCAGTTGCATCAAGCGCACAGAGTTTATATTCATGCTGCTTTTTTCCACCTGCAGTGGCATCAAGCGTACAGAGTTTGTATTGATGCTGCTCTTCTCCACCTGCAGTCGCATCAAGCGCAAAGAGTTTGTAAAGATGCTGCTCTTCTCCACCTGCAGTCGCATCAACCGCACAAAGTTTGTAATGATGCTGCTCTTCTCCACCTGCAGTCGCATCAAGCGCACAGAGTTTGTAATGATGCTGCTCTTCTCCACATGCAGTCGCATCAAGCGCAAAGAGTTTGTAATGATGCTGCTCTTCTCAACCTGCAGTCGCATCAAGCGCACAAAGTTTGAAATGATGATGCTCTTCTCCACCTGCAGTCGCATCAAGCGCACAGAGTTTGTAATGATGCTGCTCTTCTCCACCTGCAGTCGGATCAAGCGCACAGTTTGTAATGATGCTGCTCTTCTCCACTTGCAGTTGCATCAAGCGCAAAGAGTTTGTATTGATGCTGCTCTTCTCCACCTGCAGTCGCATCAAGCGCACAGAGTTTGTAATGATGCTGCTCTTCTCCACCTGCAGTTGCATCAAGCGCACAGAGTTTATATTCATGCTGCTTTTTTCCACCTGCAGTGGCATCAAGCGCAAAGAGTTTGTAATGATGCTGCTCTTCTCCACCTGCAGTCGCATCAAGCGCACAGAGTTTGTAATGATGCTGCTCTTCTCCACCTGCAGTCGCATCAAGCGCACAGAGTTTGTTATGATGCTGCTCTTCTCCACCTGCAGTCGCATCAAGCGCAAAGAGTTTGTAAAGATGCTGCTCTTCTCCACCTGCAGTCGCATCAACCGCACAAAGTTTGTAATGATGCTGCTCTTCTCCACCTGCAGTGGCATTAAGTGCACAGAGTTTGTTATGATGCTGCTCTTCTCCACCTGCAGTCGCATCGAGCGCACAGAGTTTGTAATGATGCTGCTCTTCTCCACCTGCAGTCGCATCAAGCGCACAGAGTTTGTTTTGATGCTGCTCTTCTCCACCTGCAGATGCATCAAGCGCACTAAGTTTGTAGTGACGCTGCTCTTCTCCACTTGCAGTCGCATCAAGCGCACAGTTTGAAATTATGCTGCTCTTCTCCACCTGCAGTCGCATCAAGCGCACAGAGTTTATATTCATGCTGCTTTTTTCCGCCTGCAGTGGCATCAAGTGCACAGAGTTTGTTATGATGCTGCTCTTCTCCACCTGCAGTCGCATCGAGCGCACAGAGTTTGTAATGATGCTGCTCTTCTCCACCTGCAGTTGCATCGAGCGCACAGAGTTTGTAATGATGCTGCTCTTCTCCACCTGCAGTCGCATCAAGCGCACAGAGTTTGTTTTGATGCTGCTCTTCTCCACCTGCAGTCGCATCAAGCGCACAGTTTGTAATGATGCTGCTCTTCTCCACTTGCAGTCGCATCAAGCGCACAGAGTTTGTAATGATGCTGCTCTTCTCCACCTGCAGTTGCATCAAGCGCACAGAGTTTATATTCATGCTGCTTTTTTCCGCCTGCAGTGGTATCAAGTGCACAGAGTTTGTAATGATGCTGCTCTTCTCCACCTGCAGTCGCATCAAGCGCACAGAGTTTGTTTTGATGCTGCTCTTCTCCACCTGCAGTTGCATCAAGCGCACAGAGTTTGTAATGATGCTGCTCTTCTCCACCTGCAGTCGCATCAAGCGCACAGAGTTTGTAATGATGCTGCTCTTCTCCACATTTAGTCGCATCAAGCACAAAGAGTTTGTAAAGATGCTGCTCTTCTCCACCTGCAGTCGCATCAACCGCACAAAGTTTGTAATGAAGCTGCTCTTCTCCACCTGCAGTCGCATCAAGCGCACAGAGTTTGTAATGATGCTGCTCTTCTCCACATGCAGTCGCATCAAGCGCAAAGAGTTTGTAATGATGCTGCTCTTCTCAACCTGCAGTCGCATCAAGCGCACAAAGTTTGAAATGATGATGCTCTTCTCCACCTGCAGTCGCATCAAGCGCACAGAGTTTGTAATGATGCTGCTCTTCTCCACCTGCAGTCGCATCAAGCGCACAGTTTGTAATGATGCTGCTCTTCTCCACTTGCAGTTGCATCAAGCGCAGAGTTTGTATTGATGCTGCTCTTCTCCACCTGCAGTCGCATCAAGCGCACAGAGTTTGTAATGATGCTGCTCTTCTCCACCTGCAGTTGCATCAAGCGCACAGAGTTTATATTCATGCTGCTTTTTTCCACCTGCAGTGGCATCAAGCGTACAGAGTTTGTATTGATGCTGCTCTTCTCCACCTGCAGTCGCATCAAGCGCAAAGAGTTTGTAAAGATGCTGCTCTTCTCCACCTGCAGTCGCATCAACCGCACAAAGTTTGTAATGATGCTGCTCTTCTCCACCTGCAGTCGCATCAAGCGCACAGAGTTTGTAATGATGCTGCTCTTCTCCACATGCAGTCGCATCAAGCGCAAAGAGTTTGTAATGATGCTGCTCTTCTCAACCTGCAGTCGCATCAAGCGCACAAAGTTTGAAATGATGATGCTCTTCTCCACCTGCAGTCGCATCAAGCGCACAGAGTTTGTAATGATGCTGCTCTTCTCCACCTGCAGTCGGATCAAGCGCACAGTTTGTAATGATGCTGCTCTTCTCCACTTGCAGTTGCATCAAGCGCAAAGAGTTTGTATTGATGCTGCTCTTCTCCACCTGCAGTCGCATCAAGCGCACAGAGTTTGTAATGATGCTGCTCTTCTCCACCTGCAGTTGCATCAAGCGCACAGAGTTTATATTCATGCTGCTTTTTTCCACCTGCAGTGGCATCAAGCGCAAAGAGTTTGTAATGATGCTGCTCTTCTCCACCTGCAGTCGCATCAAGCGCACAGAGTTTGTAATGATGCTGCTCTTCTCCACCTGCAGTCGCATCAAGCGCACAGAGTTTGTTATGATGCTGCTCTTCTCCACCTGCAGTCGCATCAAGCGCAAAGAGTTTGTAAAGATGCTGCTCTTCTCCACCTGCAGTCGCATCAACCGCACAAAGTTTGTAATGATGCTGCTCTTCTCCACCTGCAGTGGCATTAAGTGCACAGAGTTTGTTATGATGCTGCTCTTCTCCACCTGCAGTCGCATCGAGCGCACAGAGTTTGTAATGATGCTGCTCTTCTCCACCTGCAGTCGCATCAAGCGCACAGAGTTTGTTTTGATGCTGCTCTTCTCCACCTGCAGATGCATCAAGCGCACTAAGTTTGTAGTGACGCTGCTCTTCTCCACTTGCAGTCGCATCAAGCGCACAGTTTGAAATTATGCTGCTCTTCTCCACCTGCAGTCGCATCAAGCGCACAGAGTTTATATTCATGCTGCTTTTTTCCGCCTGCAGTGGCATCAAGTGCACAGAGTTTGTTATGATGCTGCTCTTCTCCACCTGCAGTCGCATCGAGCGCACAGAGTTTGTAATGATGCTGCTCTTCTCCACCTGCAGTTGCATCGAGCGCACAGAGTTTGTAATGATGCTGCTCTTCTCCACCTGCAGTCGCATCAAGCGCACAGAGTTTGTTTTGATGCTGCTCTTCTCCACCTGCAGTCGCATCAAGCGCACAGTTTGTAATGATGCTGCTCTTCTCCACTTGCAGTCGCATCAAGCGCACAGAGTTTGTAATGATGCTGCTCTTCTCCACCTGCAGTTGCATCAAGCGCACAGAGTTTATATTCATGCTGCTTTTTTCCGCCTGCAGTGGTATCAAGTGCACAGAGTTTGTAATGATGCTGCTCTTCTCCACCTGCAGTCGCATCAAGCGCACAGAGTTTGTTTTGATGCTGCTCTTCTCCACCTGCAGTTGCATCAAGCGCACAGAGTTTGTAATGATGCTGCTCTTCTCCACCTGCAGTCGCATCAAGCGCACAGAGTTTGTAATGATGCTGCTCTTCTCCACATTTAGTCGCATCAAGCACAAAGAGTTTGTAAAGATGCTGCTCTTCTCCACCTGCAGTCGCATCAACCGCACAAAGTTTGTAATGAAGCTGCTCTTCTCCACCTGCAGTCGCATCAAGCGCACAGAGTTTGTAATGATGCTGCTCTTCTCCACATGCAGTCGCATCAAGCGCAAAGAGTTTGTAATGATGCTGCTCTTCTCAACCTGCAGTCGCATCAAGCGCACAAAGTTTGAAATGATGATGCTCTTCTCCACCTGCAGTCGCATCAAGCGCACAGAGTTTGTAATGATGCTGCTCTTCTCCACCTGCAGTCGCATCAAGCGCACAGTTTGTAATGATGCTGCTCTTCTCCACTTGCAGTTGCATCAAGCGCGGAGTTTGTATTGATGCTGCTCTTCTCCACCTGCAGTCGCATCAAGCGCACAGAGTTTGTAATGATGCTGCTCTTCTCCACCTGCAGTTGCATCAAGCGCACAGAGTTTATATTCATGCTGCTTTTTTCCACCTGCAGTGGCATCAAGCGTACAGAGTTTGTATTGATGCTGCTCTTCTCCACCTGCAGTCGCATCAAGCGCAAAGAGTTTGTAAAGATGCTGCTCTTCTCCACCTGCAGTCGCATCAACCGCACAAAGTTTGTAATGATGCTGCTCTTCTCCACCTGCAGTCGCATCAAGCGCACAGAGTTTGTAATGATGCTGCTCTTCTCCACATGCAGTCGCATCAAGCGCAAAGAGTTTGTAATGATGCTGCTCTTCTCAACCTGCAGTCGCATCAAGCGCACAAAGTTTGAAATGATGATGCTCTTCTCCACCTGCAGTCGCAACAAGCGCACAGAGTTTGTAATGATGCTGCTCTTCTCCACCTGCAGTCGCATCAAGCGCACAGTTTGTAATGATGCTGCTCTTCTCCACTTGCAGTCGCATCAAGCGCAAAGAGTTTGTATTGATGCTGCTCTTCTCCACCTGCAGTCGCATCAAGCGCACAGAGTTTGTAATGATGCTGCTCTTCTCCACCTGCAGTTGCATCAAGCGCACAGAGTTTATATTCATGCTGCTTTTTTCCACCTGCAGTGGCATCAAGCGCAAAGAGTTTGTAATGATGCTGCTCTTCTCCACCTGCAGTCGCATCAAGCGCACAGAGTTTGTAATGATGCTGCTCTTCTCCACCTGCAGTCGCATCAAGCGCAAAGAGTTTGTAAAGATGCTGCTCTTCTCCACCTGCAGTCGCATCAACCGCACAAAGTTTGTAATGATGCTGCTCTTCTCCACCTGCAGTCGCATCAAGCGCACAGAGTTTGTAATGATGCTGCTCTTCTCCACCTGCAGTCGCATCAAGCGCAAAGAGTTTGTAATGATGCTGCTCTTCTCAACCTGCAGTCGCATCAAGCGCACAGAGTTTGTAATGATGCTGCTCTTCTCCACCTGCAGTCGCATCAAGCGCACAGAGTTTGTAATGATGCTGCTCTTCTCCACCTGCAGTCGCATCAAGCGCACAGTTTGTAATGATGCTGCTCTTCTCCACTTGCAGTTGCATCAAGCGCAGAGTTTGTATTGATGCTGCTCTTCTCCACCTGCAGTCGCATCAAGCGCACAGAGTTTGTAATGATGCTGCTCTTCTCCACATGCAGTCGCATCAAGCACAAAGAGTTTGTAAAGATGCTGCTCTTCTCCACCTGCAGTCGCATCAAGCGCACAGAGTTTGTAATGATGCTGCTCTTCTCCACCTGCAGTCGCATCAAGCGCACAGAGTTTGTTTTGATGCTGCTCTTCTCCACCTGCAGTTGCATCAAGCGCACAGAGTTTGTAATGATGCTGCTCTTCTCCACCTGCAGTCGCATCAAGCGCACAGAGTTTGTAATGATGCTGCTCTTCTCCACCTGCAGTCGCATCAAGCACAAAGAGTTTGTAATGATGCTGCTCTTCTCCACTTGCAGTTGCATCAAGCGCAGAGTTTGTATTGATGCTGCTCTTCTCCACCTGCAGTCGCATCAAGCGCACAGAGTTTGTAATGATGCTGCTCTTCTCCACCTGCAGTTGCATCAAGCGCACAGAGTTTATATTCATGCTGCTTTTTTCCGCCTGCAGTGGAATTAAGTGCACAGAGTTTGTTATGATGCTGCTCTTCTCCACCTGCAGTCGCATCGAGCGCACAGAGTTTGTAATGATGCTGCTCTTCTCCACCTGCAGTCGCATCAAGCGCACAGAGTTCGTTTTGATGCTGCTCTTCTCCACCTGCAGATGCATCAAGCGCACTAAGTTTGTAGTGACGCTGCTCTTCTCCACTTGCAGTCGCATCAAGCGCACAGTTTAAAATTATGCTGCTCTTCTCCACCTGCAGTCGCATCAAGCGCACAGAGTTTATATTCATGCTGCTTTTTTCCGCCTGCAGTGGCATCAAGTGCACAGAGTTTGTTATGATGCTGCTCTTCTCCACCTGCAGTCGCATCGAGCGCACAGAGTTTGTAATGATGCTGCTCTTCTCCACCTGCAGTCGCATCAAGCGCACAGAGTTTGTAATGATGCTGCTCTTCTCCACCTGCAGTTGCATAGAGCGCACAGAGTTTGTAATGATGCTGCTCTTCTCCACCTGCAGTCGCATCAAGCGCACAGAGTTTGTAATGATGCTGCTCTTCTCCACCTGCAGTCGCATCAAGCGCACAGTTTGTAATGATGCTGCTCTTCTCTACTTGCAGTCGCATCAAGCGCACAGAGTTTGTAATGATGCTGCTCTTCTCCACCTGCAGTTGCATCAAGCGCACAGAGTTTATATTCATGCTGCTTTTTTCCGCCTGCAGTGGTATCAAGTGCACAGTTTGTAATGATGCTGCTCTTCTCCACCTGCAGTCGCATCAAGCGCACAGAGTTTGTTTTGATGCTGCTCTTCTCCACCTGCAGTTGCATCAAGCGCACAGAGTTTGTAATGATGCTGCTCTTCTCCACCTGCAGTCGCATCAAGCGCACATAGTTTGTAATTATGCTGCTCTTCTCCACCTGCAGATGCATCAAGCGCACTAAGTTTGTAGTGACGCTGCTCTTCTCCACCTGCAGTCGCATCAAGCGCACAGTTTGAAATTATGCTGCTCTTCTCCACCTGCAGTCGCATCAAGCGCACAGAGTTTATATTCATGCTGCTTTTTTCCGCCTGCAGTGGCATCAAGTGCACAGAGTTTGTTATGATGCTGCTCTTCTCCACCTGCAGTCGCATCGAGCGCACAGAGTTTGTAATGATGCTGCTCTTCTCCACCTGCAGTCGCATCAAGCGCACGGAGTTTGTTTTGATGCTGCTCTTCTCCACCTGCAGTTGCATCAAGCGCACAGAGTTTGTAATGATGCTGCTCTTCTCCACCTGCAGTCGCATCAAGCGCACAGAGTTTGTAATGATGCTGCTCTTCTCCACATGCAGTCGCATCAAGCACAAAGAGTTTGTAAAGATGCTGCTCTTCTCCACCTGCAGTCGCATCAAGCGCACAGAGTTTGTAATGATGCTGCTCTTCTCCACCTGCAGTCGCATCAAGCGCACAGAGTTTGTTTTGATGCTGCTCTTCTCCACCTGCAGTTGCATCAAGCGCACAGAGTTTGTAATGATGCTGCTCTTCTCCACCTGCAGTCGCATCAAGCGCACAGAGTTTGTAATGATGCTGCTCTTCTCCACCTGCAGTCGCATCAAGCACAAAGAGTTTGTAATGATGCTGCTCTTCTCCACTTGCAGTTGCATCAAGCGCAGAGTTTGTATTGATGCTGCTCTTCTCCACCTGCAGTCGCATCAAGCGCACAGAGTTTGTAATGATGCTGCTCTTCTCCACCTGCAGTTGCATCAAGCGCACAGAGTTTATATTCATGCTGCTTTTTTCCGCCTGCAGTCGCATCAAGCGCACAGAGTTCGTTTTGATGCTGCTCTTCTCCACCTGCAGATGCATCAAGCGCACTAAGTTTGTAGTGACGCTGCTCTTCTCCACTTGCAGTCGCATCAAGCGCACAGTTTAAAATTATGCTGCTCTTCTCCACCTGCAGTCGCATCAAGCGCACAGAGTTTATATTCATGCTGCTTTTTTCCGCCTGCAGTGGCATCAAGTGCACAGAGTTTGTTATGATGCTGCTCTTCTCCACCTGCAGTCGCATCGAGCGCACAGAGTTTGTAATGATGCTGCTCTTCTCCACCTGCAGTTGCATCAAGCGCACAGAGTTTGTAATGATGCTGCTCTTCTCCACCTGCAGTTGCATAGAGCGCACAGAGTTTGTAATGATGCTGCTCTTCTCCACCTGCAGTCGCATCAAGCGCACAGAGTTTGTAATGATGCTGCTCTTCTCCACCTGCAGTCGCATCAAGCGCACAGTTTGTAATGATGCTGCTCTTCTCTACTTGCAGTCGCATCAAGCGCACAGAGTTTGTAATGATGCTGCTCTTCTCCACCTGCAGTTGCATCAAGCGCACAGAGTTTATATTCATGCTGCTTTTTTCCGCCTGCAGTGGTATCAAGTGCACAGAGTTT
Source organism: Eucyclogobius newberryi (assembly GCF_026437365.1). Taxonomy (NCBI): domain Eukaryota; kingdom Metazoa; phylum Chordata; class Actinopteri; order Gobiiformes; family Gobiidae; genus Eucyclogobius; species Eucyclogobius newberryi. Next base: position 37,427,284 of record NW_027315746.1, on the reverse strand, counting down.
GTAATGATGCTGCTCTTCTCCACCTGCAGTCGCATCAAGCGCACAGAGTTTGTTTTGATGCTGCTCTTCTCCACCTGCAGTTGCATCAAGCGCTTAGAGTTTGTAATGATGCTGCTCTTCTCCACCTGCAGTCGCATCAAGCGCACATAGTTTGTAATGATGCTGCTCTTCTCCACATTTAGTCGCATCAAGCACAAAGAGTTTGTAAAGATGCTGCTCTTCTCCACCTGCAGTCGCATCAACCGCACAAAGTTTGTAATGAAGCTGCTCTTCTCCACCTGCAGTCGCATCAAGCGCACAGAGTTTGTAATGATGCTGCTCTTCTCCACCTGCAGTCGCATCAACCGCACAAAGAGTTTGTAAAGATTCTGCTCTTCTCCACCTGCAGTCGCATCAACCGCACAAAGTTTGTAATGAAGCTGCTCTTCTCCACCTGCAGTCGCATCAAGCGCACAGTTTGTAATGATGCTGCTCTTCTCCACTTGCAGTTGCATCAAGCGCAGAGTTTGTATTGATGTTGCTCTTCTCCACCTGCAGTCGCATCAAGCGCACAGAGTTTGTAATGATGCTGCTCTTCTCCACCTGCAGTTGCATCAAGCGCACAGAGTTTATATTCATGCTGCTTTTTTCCACCTGCAGTTGCATCAAGCGCACAGAGTTTATATTCATGCTGCTTTTTTCCACCTGCAGTGGCATCAAGCGCAAAGAGTTTGTAAAGATGCTGCTCTTCTCCACCTGCAGTCGCATCAAGCGCACAGAGTTTGTAATGATGCTGCTCTTCTCCACATGCAGTCGCATCAAGCGCAAAGAGTTTGTAATGATGCTGCTCTTCTCAACCTGCAGTCGCATCAAGCGCACAAAGTTTGTAATGATGCTGCTCTTCTCCACCTGCAGTCGCATCAAGCGCACAGAGTTTGTAATGATGCTGCTCTTCTCCACCTGCAGTCGCATCAAGCGCACAGTTTGTAATGATGCTGCTCTTCTCCACTTGCAGTTGCATCAAGCGCAGAGTTTGTATTGATGCTGCTCTTCTCCACCTGCAGTCGCATCAAGCGCACAGAGTTTGTAATGATGCTGCTCTTCTCCACCTGCAGTTGCATCAAGCGCACAGAGTTTATATTCATGCTGCTTTTTTCCGCCTGCAGTGGCATTAAGTGCACAGAGTTTGTTATGATGCTGCTCTTCTCCACCTGCAGTCGCATCGAGCGCACAGAGTTTGTAATGATGCTGCTCTTCTCCACCTGCAGTCGCATCAAGCGCACAGAGTTTGTTTTGATGCTGCTCTTCTCCACCTGCAGATGCATCAAGCGCACTAAGTTTGTAGTGACGCTGCTCTTCTCCACTTGCAGTCGCATCAAGCGCACAGTTTGAAATTATGCTGCTCTTCTCCACCTGCAGTCGCATAAAGCGCACAGAGTTTATATTCATGCTGCTTTTTTCCGCCTGCAGTGGCATCAAGTGCACAGAGTTTGTTATGATGCTGCTCTTCTCCACCTGCAGTCGCATCGAGCGCACAGAGTTTGTAATGATGCTGCTCTTCTCCACCTGCAGTTGCATCGAGCGCACAGAGTTTGTAATGATGCTGCTCTTCTCCACCTGCAGTCGCATCAAGCGCACAGAGTTTGTTTTGATGCTGCTCTTCTCCACCTGCAGTCGCATCAAGCGCACAGTTTGTAATGATGCTGCTCTTCTCCACTTGCAGTCGCATCAAGCGCACAGAGTTTGTAATGATGCTGCTCTTCTCCACCTGCAGTTGCATCAAGCGCACAGAGTTTATATTCATGCTGCTTTTTTCCGCCTGCAGTGGTATCAAGTGCACAGAGTTTGTAATGATGCTGCTCTTCTCCACCTGCAGTCGCATCAAGCGCACAGAGTTTGTTTTGATGCTGCTCTTCTCCACCTGCAGTTGCATCAAGCGCACAGAGTTTTTAATGATGCTGCTCTTCTCCACCTGCAGTCGCATCAAGCGCACAGAGTTTGTAATGATGCTGCTCTTCTCCACATTTAGTCGCATCAAGCACAAAGAGTTTGTAAAGATGCTGCTCTTCTCCACCTGCAGTCCCATCAACCGCACAAAGTTTGTAATGAAGCTGCTCTTCTCCACCTGCAGTCGCATCAAGCGCACAGAGTTTGTAATGATGCTGCTCTTCTCCACATGCAGTCGCATCAAGCGCAAAGAGTTTGTAATGATGCTGCTCTTCTCAACCTGCAGTCGCATCAAGCGCACAAAGTTTGAAATGATGATGCTCTTCTCCACCTGCAGTCGCATCAAGCGCACAGAGTTTGTAATGATGCTGCTCTTCTCCACCTGCAGTCGCATCAAGCGCACAGTTTGTAATGATGCTGCTCTTCTCCACTTGCAGTTGCATCAAGCGCAGAGTTTGTATTGATGCTGCTCTTCTCCACCTGCAGTCGCATCAAGCGCACAGAGTTTGTAATGATGCTGCTCTTCTCCACATGCAGTTGCATCAAGCGCACATAGTTTATATTCATGCTGCTTTTTTCCACCTGCAGTGGCATCAAGCGCACAGAGTTTGTAATGATGCTGCTCTTCTCCACCTGCAGTCGCATCAAGCGCACAGAGTTTGTAATGATGCTGCTCTTCTCCACATGCAGTCGCATCAAGCGCACAAAGTTTGTAATGATGCTGCTCTTCTCCACCTGCAGTCGCATCAAGCGCACAGAGTTTGTAATGATGCTGCTCTTCTCCACATGCAGTCGCATCAAGCGCAAAGAGTTTGTAATGATGCTGCTCTTCTCAACCTGCAGTCGCATCAAGCGCACAAAGTTTGAAATGATGATGCTCTTCTCCACCTGCAGTCGCATCAAGCGCACAGAGTTTGTAATGATGCTGCTCTTCTCCACCTGCAGTCGCATCAAGCGCACAGTTTGTAATGATGCTGCTCTTCTCCACTTGCAGTTGCATCAAGCGCAAAGAGTTTGTATTTATGCTGCTCTTCTCCACCTGCAGTCGCATCAAGCGCACAGAGTTTGTAATGATGCTGCTCTTCTCCACCTGCAGTTGCATCAAGCGCACAGAGTTTATATTCATGCTGCTTTTTTCCACCTGCAGTGGCATCAAGCGCAAAGAGTTTGTAATGATGCTGCTCTTTTCCACCTGCAGTCGCATCAAGCGCACAGAGTTTGTAATGATGCTGCTCTTCTCCACCTGCAGTCGCATCAAGCGCAAAGAGTTTGTAAAGATGCTGCTCTTCTCCACCTGCAGTCGCATCAACCGCACAAAGTTTGTAATGATGCTGCTCTTCTCCACCTGCAGTCGCATCAAGCGCACAGAGTTTGTAATGATGCTGCTCTTCTCCACCTGCAGTCGCATCAAGCGCAAAGAGTTTGTAATGATGCTGCTCTTCTCAACCTGCAGTCGCATCAAGCGCACAAAGTTTGAAATGATGATGCTCTTCTCCACCTGCAGTCGCATCAAGCGCACAGAGTTTGTAATGATGCTGCTCTTCTCCACCTGCAGTCGCATCAAGCGCACAGAGTTTGTAATGATGCTGCTCTTCTCCACCTGCAGTCGCATCAAGCGCACAGTTTGTAATGATGCTGCTCTTCTCCACTTGCAGTTGCATCAAGCGCAGAGTTTGTAATGATGCTGCTCTTCTCCACCTGCAGATGCATCAAGCGCACTAAGTTTGTAGTGACGCTGCTCTTCTCCACTTGCAGTCGCATCAAGCGCACAGTTTGAAATTATGCTGCTCTTCTCCACCTGCAGTCGCATCAAGCGCACAGAGTTTATATTCATGCTGCTTTTTTCCGCCTGCAGTGGCATCAAGTGCACAGAGTTTGTTATGATGCTGCTCTTCTCCACCTGCAGTCGCATCGAGCGCACAGAGTTTGTAATGATGCTGCTCTTCTCCACATGCAGTCGCATCAAGCACAAAGAGTTTGTAAAGATGCTGCTCTTCTCCACCTGCAGTCGCATCAAGCGCACAGAGTTTGTAATGATGCTGCTCTTCTCCACCTGCAGTCGCATCAAGCGCACAGAGTTTGTTTTGATGCTGCTCTTCTCCACCTGCAGTTGCATCAAGCGCACAGAGTTTGTAATGATGCTGCTCTTCTCCACCTGCAGTCGCATCAAGCGCACAGAGTTTGTAATGATGCTGCTCTTCTCCACCTGCAGTCGCATCAAGCACAAAGAGTTTGTAATGATGCTGCTCTTCTCCACTTGCAGTTGCATCAAGCGCAGAGTTTGTATTGATGCTGCTCTTCTCCACCTGCAGTCGCATCAAGCGCACAGAGTTTGTAATGATGCTGCTCTTCTCCACCTGCAGTTGCATCAAGCGCACAGAGTTTATATTCATGCTGCTTTTTTCCGCCTGCAGTGGAATTAAGTGCACAGAGTTTGTTATGATGCTGCTCTTCTCCACCTGCAGTCGCATCGAGCGCACAGAGTTTGTAATGATGCTGCTCTTCTCCACCTGCAGTCGCATCAAGCGCACAGAGTTCGTTTTGATGCTGCTCTTCTCCACCTGCAGATGCATCAAGCGCACTAAGTTTGTAGTGACGCTGCTCTTCTCCACTTGCAGTCGCATCAAGCGCACAGTTTAAAATTATGCTGCTCTTCTCCACCTGCAGTCGCATCAAGCGCACAGAGTTTATATTCATGCTGCTTTTTTCCGCCTGCAGTGGCATCAAGTGCACAGAGTTTGTTATGATGCTGCTCTTCTCCACCTGCAGTCGCATCGAGCGCACAGAGTTTGTAATGATGCTGCTCTTCTCCACCTGCAGTTGCATCAAGCGCACAGAGTTTGTAATGATGCTGCTCTTCTCCACCTGCAGTTGCATAGAGCGCACAGAGTTTGTAATGATGCTGCTCTTCTCCACCTGCAGTCGCATCAAGCGCACAGAGTTTGTAATGATGCTGCTCTTCTCCACCTGCAGTCGCATCAAGCGCACAGTTTGTAATGATGCTGCTCTTCTCTACTTGCAGTCGCATCAAGCGCACAGAGTTTGTAATGATGCTGCTCTTCTCCACCTGCAGTTGCATCAAGCGCACAGAGTTTATATTCATGCTGCTTTTTTCCGCCTGCAGTGGTATCAAGTGCACAGAGTTTGTAATGATGCTGCTCTTCTCCACCTGCAGTCGCATCAAGCGCACAGAGTTTGTTTTGATGCTGCTCTTCTCCACCTGCAGTTGCATCAAGCGCTTAGAGTTTGTAATGATGCTGCTCTTCTCCACCTGCAGTCGCATCAAGCGCACATAGTTTGTAATGATGCTGCTCTTCTCCACATTTAGTCGCATCAAGCACAAAGAGTTTGTAAAGATGCTGCTCTTCTCCACCTGCAGTCGCATCAACCGCACAAAGTTTGTAATGAAGCTGCTCTTCTCCACCTGCAGTCGCATCAAGCGCACAGAGTTTGTAATGATGCTGCTCTTCTCCACCTGCAGTCGCATCAACCGCACAAAGTTTGTAATGAAGCTGCTCTTCTCCACCTGCAGTCGCATCAAGCGCACAGTTTGTAATGATGCTGCTCTTCTCCACTTGCAGTTGCATCAAGCGCAGAGTTTGTATTGATGTTGCTCTTCTCCACCTGCAGTCGCATCAAGCGCACAGAGTTTGTAATGATGCTGCTCTTCTCCACCTGCAGTTGCATCAAGCGCACAGAGTTTATATTCATGCTGCTTTTTTCCACCTGCAGTTGCATCAAGCGCACAGAGTTTATATTCATGCTGCTTTTTTCCACCTGCAGTGGCATCAAGCGCAAAGAGTTTGTAAAGATGCTGCTCTTCTCCACCTGCAGTCGCATCAAGCGCACAGAGTTTGTAATGATGCTGCTCTTCTCCACATGCAGTCGCATCAAGCGCAAAGAGTTTGTAATGATGCTGCTCTTCTCAACCTGCAGTCGCATCAAGCGCACAAAGTTTGTAATGATGCTGCTCTTCTCCACCTGCAGTCGCATCAAGCGCACAGAGTTTGTAATGATGCTGCTCTTCTCCACCTGCAGTCGCATCAAGCGCACAGTTTGTAATGATGCTGCTCTTCTCCACTTGCAGTTGCATCAAGCGCAGAGTTTGTATTGATGCTGCTCTTCTCCACCTGCAGTCGCATCAAGCGCACAGAGTTTGTAATGATGCTGCTCTTCTCCACCTGCAGTTGCATCAAGCGCACAGAGTTTATATTCATGCTGCTTTTTTCCGCCTGCAGTGGCATTAAGTGCACAGAGTTTGTTATGATGCTGCTCTTCTCCACCTGCAGTCGCATCGAGCGCACAGAGTTTGTAATGATGCTGCTCTTCTCCACCTGCAGTCGCATCAAGCGCACAGAGTTTGTTTTGATGCTGCTCTTCTCCACCTGCAGATGCATCAAGCGCACTAAGTTTGTAGTGACGCTGCTCTTCTCCACTTGCAGTCGCATCAAGCGCACAGTTTGAAATTATGCTGCTCTTCTCCACCTGCAGTCGCATAAAGCGCACAGAGTTTATATTCATGCTGCTTTTTTCCGCCTGCAGTGGCATCAAGTGCACAGAGTTTGTTATGATGCTGCTCTTCTCCACCTGCAGTCGCATCGAGCGCACAGAGTTTGTAATGATGCTGCTCTTCTCCACCTGCAGTTGCATCGAGCGCACAGAGTTTGTAATGATGCTGCTCTTCTCCACCTGCAGTCGCATCAAGCGCACAGAGTTTGTTTTGATGCTGCTCTTCTCCACCTGCAGTCGCATCAAGCGCACAGTTTGTAATGATGCTGCTCTTCTCCACTTGCAGTCGCATCAAGCGCACAGAGTTTGTAATGATGCTGCTCTTCTCCACCTGCAGTTGCATCAAGCGCACAGAGTTTATATTCATGCTGCTTTTTTCCGCCTGCAGTGGTATCAAGTGCACAGAGTTTGTAATGATGCTGCTCTTCTCCACCTGCAGTCGCATCAAGCGCACAGAGTTTGTTTTGATGCTGCTCTTCTCCACCTGCAGTTGCATCAAGCGCACAGAGTTTTTAATGATGCTGCTCTTCTCCACCTGCAGTCGCATCAAGCGCACAGAGTTTGTAATGATGCTGCTCTTCTCCACATTTAGTCGCATCAAGCACAAAGAGTTTGTAAAGATGCTGCTCTTCTCCACCTGCAGTCCCATCAACCGCACAAAGTTTGTAATGAAGCTGCTCTTCTCCACCTGCAGTCGCATCAAGCGCACAGAGTTTGTAATGATGCTGCTCTTCTCCACATGCAGTCGCATCAAGCGCAAAGAGTTTGTAATGATGCTGCTCTTCTCAACCTGCAGTCGCATCAAGCGCACAAAGTTTGAAATGATGATGCTCTTCTCCACCTGCAGTCGCATCAAGCGCACAGAGTTTGTAATGATGCTGCTCTTCTCCACCTGCAGTCGCATCAAGCGCACAGTTTGTAATGATGCTGCTCTTCTCCACTTGCAGTTGCATCAAGCGCAGAGTTTGTATTGATGCTGCTCTTCTCCACCTGCAGTCGCATCAAGCGCACAGAGTTTGTAATGATGCTGCTCTTCTCCACATGCAGTTGCATCAAGCGCACAGAGTTTATATTCATGCTGCTTTTTTCCACCTGCAGTGGCATCAAGCGCACAGAGTTTGTAATGATGCTGCTCTTCTCCACCTGCAGTCGCATCAAGCGCAAAGAGTTTGTAAAGATGCTGCTCTTCTCCACCTGCAGTCGCATCAACCGCACAAAGTTTGTAATGATGCTGCTCTTCTCCACCTGCAGTCGCATCAAGCGCACAGAGTTTGTAATGATGCTGCTCTTCTCCACATGCAGTCGCATCAAGCGCAAAGAGTTTGTAATGATGCTGCTCTTCTCAACCTGCAGTCGCATCAAGCGCACAAAGTTTGAAATGATGATGCTCTTCTCCACCTGCAGTCGCATCAAGCGCACAGAGTTTGTAATGATGCTGCTCTTCTCCACCTGCAGTCGCATCAAGCGCACAGTTTGTAATGATGCTGCTCTTCTCCACTTGCAGTTGCATCAAGCGCAAAGAGTTTGTATTTATGCTGCTCTTCTCCACCTGCAGTCGCATCAAGCGCACAGAGTTTGTAATGATGCTGCTCTTCTCCACCTGCAGTTGCATCAAGCGCACAGAGTTTATATTCATGCTGCTTTTTTCCACCTGCAGTGGCATCAAGCGCAAAGAGTTTGTAATGATGCTGCTCTTTTCCACCTGCAGTCGCATCAAGCGCACAGAGTTTGTAATGATGCTGCTCTTCTCCACCTGCAGTCGCATCAAGCGCAAAGAGTTTGTAAAGATGCTGCTCTTCTCCACCTGCAGTCGCATCAACCGCACAAAGTTTGTAATGATGCTGCTCTTCTCCACCTGCAGTCGCATCAAGCGCACAGAGTTTGTAATGATGCTGCTCTTCTCCACCTGCAGTCGCATCAAGCGCAAAGAGTTTGTAATGATGCTGCTCTTCTCCACCTGCAGTCGCATCAAGCGCACAGAGTTTGTAATGATGCTGCTCTTCTCCACCTGCAGTCGCATCAAGCGCACAGTTTGTAATGATGCTGCTCTTCTCCACTTGCAGTTGCATCAAGCGCAGAGTTTGTAATGATGCTGCTCTTCTCCACCTGCAGATGCATCAAGCGCACTAAGTTTGTAGTGACGCTGCTCTTCTCCACTTGCAGTCGCATCAAGCGCACAGTTTGAAATTATGCTGCTCTTCTCCACCTGCAGTCGCATCAAGCGCACAGAGTTTATATTCATGCTGCTTTTTTCCGCCTGCAGTGGCATCAAGTGCACAGAGTTTGTTATGATGCTGCTCTTCTCCACCTGCAGTCGCATCGAGCGCACAGAGTTTGTAATGATGCTGCTCTTCTCCACCTGCAGTCGCATCAAGCGCACAGAGTTTGTTTTGATGCTGCTCTTCTCCACCTGCAGTTGCATCAAGCGCACAGAGTTTGTAATGATGCTGCTCTTCTCCACCTGCAGATGCATCAAGCGCACTAAGTTTGTAGTGACGCTGCTCTTCTCCACTTGCAGTCGCATCAAGCGCACAGTTTGAAATTATGCTGCTCTTCTCCACCTGCAGTCGCATCAAGCGCACAGAGTTTATATTCATGCTGCTTTTTTCCGCCTGCAGTGGCATCAAGTGCACAGAGTTTGTTATGATGCTGCTCTTCTCCACCTGCAGTCGCATCGAGCGCACAGAGTTTGTAATGATGCTGCTCTTCTCCACCTGCAGTCGCATCAAGCGCACAGAGTTTGTTTTGATGCTGCTCTTCTCCACCTGCAGTTGCATCAAGCGCACAGAGTTTGTAATGATGCTGCTCTTCTCCACCTGCAGTCGCATCAAGCGCACAGAGTTTGTAATGATGCTGCTCTTCTCCACATGCAGTCGCATCAAGCACAAAGAGTTTGTAATGATGCTGCTCTTCTCCACCTGCAGTCGCATCAAGCGCACAGTTTGAAATGATGCTGCTCTTCTCCACCTGCAGTCGCATCAAGCGCACAGAGTTTGTAATGATGCTGCTCTTCTCCACCTGCAGTCGCATCAAGCGCACAGAGTTTGTAATGATGCTGCTCTTCTCCACTTGCAGTTGCATCAAGCGCAGAGTTTGTATTGATGCTGCTCTTCTCCAGCTGCAGTCGCATCAAGCGCACAGAGTTTGTAATGATGCTGCTCTTCTCCACTTGCAGTCGCATCAAGCGCACAGAGTTTGTGTTGATGCTGCTCTTCTCCACTTGCAGTTGCATCAAGCGCAGAGTTTGTATTAATGCTGCTCTTCTCCACCTGCAGTCGCATCAACCGCACAAAGTTTGTAATGATGCTGCTCTTCTCCACCTGCAGTCGCATCAAGCGCACAGAGTTTGTAATGATGCTGCTCTTCTCCACATGCAGTCGCATCAAGCGCAAAGAGTTTGTAATGATGCTGCTCACCTCCACCTGCAGTCGCATCAAGCGCAAAGAGTTTGTAATGATGCTGCTCTTCTCCACCTGCAGTTGCATCAAGCGCACAGAGTTTATATTCATGCTGCTTTTTTCCGCCTGCAGTGGCATCAAGTGCACAGAGTTTGTTATGATGCTGCTCTTCTCCACCTGCAGTCGCATCGAGCGCACAGAGTTTGTAATGACTCTGCTCTTCTCCACCTGCAGTCGCATCAAGCGCACAGAGTTTGTTTTGATGCTGCTCTTCTCCACCTGCAGTTGCATCAAGCGCACAGAGTTTGTAATGATGCTGCTCTTCTCCACCTGCAGTCGCATCAAGCGCACAGAGTTTATATTCATTCTGCTTTTTTCCGCCTGCAGTGGCATCAAGTGCACAGAGTTTGTTATGATGCTGCTCTTCTCCACCTGCAGTAGCATCGAGCGCACAGAGTTTGTTTTGATGCTGCTCTTCTCCACCTGCAGTCGCATCAAGCGCACAGAGTTTGTAATGATGCTGCTCTTCTCCACATGCAGTCGCATCAAGCGCAAAGAGTTTGTAATGATGCTGCTCTTCTTAACCTGCAGTCGCATTAAGCGCACAAAGTTTGAAATGATGATGCTCTTCTCCACCTGCAGTCGCATCAAGCGTACAGAGTTTGTAATGATGCTGCTCTTCTCCACCTGCAGTCGCATCAAGCGCACAGTTTGTAATGATGCTGCTCTTCTCCACTTGCAGTTGCATCAAGCGCAGAGTTTGTATTGATGCTGCTCTTCTCCACCTGCAGTCGCATCAAGCGCACAGAGTTTGTAATGATGCTGCTCTTCTCCACCTGCAGTTGCATCAAGCGCACAGAGTTTATATTCATGCTGCTTTTTTCCACCTGCAGTGGCATCAAGCGCAAAGAGTTTGTAATGATGCTGCTCTTCTCCACCTGCAGTTGCATCAAGCGCACAGAGTTTGTAATGATGCTGCTCTTCTCCACCTGCAGTCGCATCAAGCGCAAAGAGTTTGTAAAGATGCTGCTCTTCTCCACCTGCAGTCGCATCAACCGCACAAAGTTTGTAATGATGCTGCTCTTCCCCACCTGCAGTCGCATCAAGCGCACAGAGTTTGTAATGATGCTGCTCTTCTCCACATGCAGTCGCATCAAGCGCAAAGAGTTTGTAATGATGCTGCTCTTCTCAACCTGCAGTCGCATCAAGCGCACAAAGTTTGAAATGATGATGCTCTTCTCCACCTGCAGTCGCATCAAGCGCACAGAGTTTGTAATGATGCTGCTCTTCTCCACCTGCAGTCGCATCAAGCGCACAGAGTTTGTAATGATGCTGCTCTTCTCCACCTGCAGTCGCATCAAGCGCACGGTTTGTAATGATGCTGCTCTTCTCCACCTGCAGTCGCATCAAGCGCACAGAGTTTGTAATGATGCTGCTCTTCTCCACATGCAGTCGCATCAAGCACAAAGAGTTTGTAATGATGCTGCTCTTCTCCACTTGCAGTTGCATCAAGCGCAGAGTTTGTATTGATGCTGCTCTTCTCCACCTGCAGTCGCATCAAGCGCACAGAGTTTGTAATGATGCTGCTCTTCTCCACCTGCAGTTGCATCAAGCCCACAGAGTTTATATTCATGCTGCTTTTTTCCGCCTGCAGTGGCATTAAGTGCACAGAGTTTGTTATGATGCTGCTCTTCTCCACCTGCAGTCGCATCGAGCGCACAGAGTTTGTAATGATGCTGCTCTTCTCCACCTGCAGTCGCATCAAGCGCACAGAGTTTGTTTTGATGATGCTCTTCTCCACCTGCAGATGCATCAAGCGCACTAAGTTTGTAGTGACGCTGCTCTTCTCCACTTGCAGTCGCATCAAGCGCACAGTTTGAAATTATGCTGCTCTTCTCCACCTGCAGTCGCATCAAGCGCACAGAGTTTATATTCATGCTGCTTTTTTCCGCCTGCAGTGGCATCAAGTGCACAGAGTTTGTTATGATGCTGCTCTTCTCCACCTGCAGTCGCATCGAGCGCACAGAGTTTGTAATGATGCTGCTCTTCTCCACCTGCAGTCGCATCAAGCGCACAGAGTTTGTTTTGATGCTGCTCTTCTCCACCTGCAGTCGCATCAAGCGCACAGAGTTTGTAATGATGCTGCTCTTCTCCACATGCAGTCGCATCAAGCACAAAGAGTTTGTAATGATGCTGCTCTTCTCCACTTGCAGTTGCATCAAGCGCAGAGTTTGTATTGATGCTGCTCTTCTCCACCTGCAGTCGCATCAACCGCACAGAGTTTGTAATGATGCTGCTCTTCTCCACCTGCAGTTGCATCAAGCGCACAGAGTTTATATTCATGCTGCTTTTTTCCGCCTGCAGTGGCATTAAGTGCACAGAGTTTGTTATGATGCTGCTCTTCTCCACCTGCATTTGCATCGAGCGCACAGAGTTTGTAATGATGCTGCTCTTCTCCACCTGCAGTCGCATCAAGCGCACAGAGTTTGTTTTGATGCTGCTCTTCTCCACCTGCAGATGCATCAAGCGCACTAAGTTTGTAGTGACGCTGCTCTTCTCCACTTGCAGTCGCATCAAGCGCACAGTTTGAAATTATGCTGCTCTTCTCCACCTGCAGTCGCATCAAGCACACAGAGTTTATATTCATGCTGCTTTTTTCCGCCTGCAGTGGCATCAAGTGCACAGAGTTTGTTATGATGCTGCTCTTCTCCACCTGCAGTCGCATCGAGCGGACAGAGTTTGTAATGATGCTGCTCTTCTCCACCTGCAGTCGCATCAAGCGCACAGAGTTTGTTTTGATGCTGCTCTTCTCCACCTGCAGTTGCATCAAGCGCACAGAGTTTGTAATGATGCTGCTCTTCTCCACCTGCAGTCGCATCAAGCGCACAGAGTTTGTAATGATGCTGCTCTTCTCCACATGCAGTCGCATCAAGCACAAAGAGTTTGTAATGATGCTGCTCTTCTCCACTTGCAGTTGCATCAAGCGCAGAGTTTGTATTGATGCTGCTCTTCTCCACCTGTAGTCGCATCAAGCGCAAAGAGTTTGTAATGATGCTGCTCTTCTCCACCTGCAGTCGCATCAAGCGCACAGTTTGAAATGATGCTGCTCTTCTCCACCTGCAGTCGCATCAAGCGCACAGAGTTTATATTCATGCTGCTTTTTTCCGCCTGCAGTGGCATCAAGTGCACAGAGTTTGTTATGATGCTGCTCTTCTCCACCTGCAGTCGCATCGAGCGCACAGAGTTTGTAATGATGCTGCTCTTCTCCACCTGCAGTCGCATCAAGCGCACAGAGTTTGTTTTGATGCTGCTCTTCTCCACCTGCAGTTGCATCAAGCGCACAGAGTTTGTAATGATGCTGCTCTTCTCCACCTGCAGTCGCATCAATCGCACAGAGTTTGTAATGATGCTGCTCTTCTCCACCTGTAGTCGCATCAAGCGCAAAGAGTTTGTAATGATGCTGCTCTTCTCCACCTGCAGTCGCATCAAGCGCACAGTTTGAAATGATGCTGCTCTTCTCCACCTGCAGTCGCATCAAGCGCACAGAGTTTGTAATGATGCTGCTCTTCTCCACCTGCAGTCGCATCAAGCGCACAGAGTTTGTGTTGATGCTGCTCTTCTCCACTTGCAGTTGCATCAAGCGCAGAGTTTGTATTGATGCTGCTCTTCTCCACCTGCAGTCGCATCAACCGCACAGTTTGTAATGATGCTGCTCTTCTCCACCTGCAGTCGCATCAAGCGCACAGAGTTTGTAATGATGCTGCTCTTCTCCACATGCAGTCGCATCAAGCGCAAAGAGTTTGTAATGATGCTGCTCACCTCCACCTGCAGTCGCATCAAGCGCAAAGAGTTTGTAATGATGCTGCTCTTCTCCACCTGCAGTCGCATCAAGCGCACAGAGTTTATATTCATGCTGCTTTTTTCCGCCTGCAGTGGCATCAAGTGCACAGAGTTTGTTTTGATGCTGCTCTTCTCCACCTGCAGTTGCATCAAGCGCACAGTTTGAAATGATGCTGCTCCTTTCCACCTGCAGTCGCATAAAGCGCACAGAGTTTGTAATGATGCTGCTCTTCTCCACCTGCAGTCGCATCAAGCGCACAGAGTTTGTAATGATGCTGCTCTTCTCCACTTGCAGTTGCATCAAGCGCAGAGTTTGTATTGATGCTGCTCTTCTCCACCTGCAGTCGCATCAAGCGCACAGAGTTTGTGTTGATGCTGCTCTTCTCCACTTGCAGTTGCATCAAGCGCAGAGTTTGTATTGGTGCTGCTCTTCTCCACCTGCAGTCGCATCAACCGCACAAAGTTTGTAATGATGCTGCTCTTCTCCACCTGCAGTCGCATCAAGCGCACAGAGTTTGTAATGATGCTGCTCTTCTCCACATGCAGTCGCATCAAGCGCAAAGAGTTTGTAATGATGCTGCTCACCTCCACCTGCAGTCGCATCAAGCGCAAAGAGTTTGTAATGATGCTGCTCTTCTCCACCTGCAGTCGCATCAAGCGCACAGAGTTTGTAATGATGCTGCTCTTCTCCACCTGCAGTCGCATCAAGCGCACAGTTTGTAATGATGCTGCTCTTCTCCACTTGCAGTCGCATCAAGCGCACAGAGTTTGTAATGATGCTGCTCTTCTCCACCTGCAGTTGCATCAAGCGCACAGAGTTTATATTCATGCTGCTTTTTTCCGCCTGCAGTGGCATCAAGTGGACAGAGTTTGTTATGATGCTGCTCTTCTCCACCTGCAGTCGCATCGAGCGCACAGAGTTTGTAATGATGCTGCTCTTCTCCACCTGCAGTCGCATCAAGCGCACAGAGTTTGTTTTGATGCTGCTCTTCTCCACCTGCAGTTGCATCAAGCGCACAGAGTTTGTAATGATGCTGCTCTTTTCCACCTGCAGTCGCATCAAGCGCACAGAGTTTGTTATGATGCTGCTCTTCTCCACATTTAGTCGCATCAAGCACAAAGAGTTTGTAAAGATGCTGCTCTTCTCCACCTGCAGTCGCATCAACCGCACAAAGTTTGTAATGAAGCTGCTCTTCTCCACCTGCAGTCGCATCAAGCGCACAGAGTTTGTAATGATGCTGCTCTTCTTCACATGCAGTCACATCAAGCGCAAAGAGTTTGTAATGATGCTGCTCTTCTCAACCTGCAGTCGCATCAAGCGCACAAAGTTTGAAATGATGATACTCTTCTCCACCTGCAGTCGCATCAAGCGCACAGAGTTTGTAATGATGCTGCTCTTCTCCACCTGCAGTCGCATCAAGCGCACAGTTTGTAATGATGCTGCTCTTCTCCACTTGCAGTTGCATCAAGCGCAGAGTTTGTAATGATGCTGCTCTTCTCCACTTGCAGTTGCATCAAGCGCACAGAGTTTATATTCATGCTGCTTTTTTCCACCTGCAGTGGCATCAAGTGCACAGAGTTTGTTATGATGCTGCTCTTCTCCACCTGCAGTCGCATCAAGCGCACAGAGTTTGTAATGATGCTGCTCTTCTCCACATGCAGTCGCATCAAGCGCAAAGAGTTTGTAATGATGCTGCTCTTCTTAACCTGCAGTCACATCAAGCGCACAAAGTTTGAAATGATGATGCTCTTCTCCACCTGCAGTCGCATCAAGCGCACAGAGTTTGTAATGATGCTGCTCTTCTCCACCTGCAGTCGCATCAAGCGCACAGTTTGTAATGATGCTGCTCTTCTCCACTTGCAGTTGCATCAAGCGCAGAGTTTGTATTGATGCTGCTCTTCTCCACCTGCAGTCGCATCAAGCGCACAGAGTTTTTAATGATGCTGCTCTTCTCCACCTTCAGTCGCATCAAGCGCACAGAGTTTGTAATGATGCTGCTCTTCTCCACCTGCAGTCGCATCAAGCGCACAGAGTTTGTAATGATGCTGCTCTTCTCCACCTGCAGTCGCATCAAGCGCAAAGAGTTTGTAAAGATGCTGCTCTTCTCCACCTGCAGTCGCATCAACCGCACAAAGTTTGTAATGATGCTGCTCTTCTCCACCTGCAGTCGCATCAAGCGCACAGAGTTTGTAATGATGCTGCTCTTCTCCACATGCAGTCGCATCAAGCGCTAAGAGTTTGAAATGATGATGCTCTTCTCCACCTGCAGTCGCATCAAGCGCACAGAGTTTGTAATGATGCTGCTCTTCTCCACTTGCAGTTGCATCAAGCGCAGAGTTTGTATTGATGCTGCTCTTCTCCACCTGCAGTCGCATCAAGCGCACAGAGTTTGTGTTGATGCTGCTCTTCTCCACTTGCAGTTGCATCAAGCGCAGAGTTTGTATTGGTGCTGCTCTTCTCCACCTGCAGTCGCATCAACCGCACAAAGTTTGTAATGATGCTGCTCTTCTCCACCTGCAGTCGCATCAAGCGCACAGAGTTTGTAATGATGCTGCTCTTCTCCACATGCAGTCGCATCAAGCGCAAAGAGTTTGTAATGATGCTGCTCACCTCCACCTGCAGTCGCATCAAGCGCAGAGTTTGTATTGATGCTGCTCTTCTCCACCTGCAGTCGCATCAA
Source organism: Eucyclogobius newberryi (assembly GCF_026437365.1). NCBI lineage: Eukaryota > Metazoa > Chordata > Actinopteri > Gobiiformes > Gobiidae > Eucyclogobius > Eucyclogobius newberryi. The sequence goes on along the minus strand of NW_027315746.1, from coordinate 37,410,930 downwards.
GCGCACAGAGTTTGTGTTGATGCTGCTCTTCTCCACTTGCAGTTGCATCAAGCGCAGAGTTTGTATTGGTGCTGCTCTTCTCCACCTGCAGTCGCATCAACCGCACAAAGTTTGTAATGATGCTGCTCTTCTCCACCTGCAGTCGCATCAAGCGCACAGAGTTTGTAATGATGCTGCTCTTCTCCACATGCAGTCGCATCAAGCGCAAAGAGTTTGTAATGATGCTGCTCACCTCCACCTGCAGTCGCATCAAGCGCAAAGAGTTTGTAATGATGCTGCTCTTCTCCACCTGCAGTCGCATCAAGCGCACAGAGTTTGTAATGATGCTGCTCTTCTCCACCTGCAGTCGCATCAAGCGCACAGTTTGTAATGATGCTGCTCTTCTCCACTTGCAGTCACATCAAGCGCACAGAGTTTGTAATGATGCTGCTCTTCTCCACCTGCAGTTGCATCAAGCGCACAGAGTTTATATTCATGCTGCTTTTTTCCGCCTGCAGTGGCATCAAGTGGACAGAGTTTGTTATGATGCTGCTCTTCTCCACCTGCAGTCGCATCGAGCGCACAGAGTTTGTAATGATGCTGCTCTTCTCCACCTGCAGTCGCATCAAGCGCACAGAGTTTGTTTTGATGCTGCTCTTCTCCACCTGCAGTTGCATCAAGCGCACAGAGTTTGTAATGATGCTGCTCTTTTCCACCTGCAGTCGCATCAAGCGCACAGAGTTTGTTATGATGCTGCTCTTCTCCACATTTAGTCGCATCAAGCACAAAGAGTTTGTAAAGATGCTGCTCTTCTCCACCTGCAGTCGCATCAACAGCACAAAGTTTGTAATGAAGCTGCTCTTCTCCACCTGCAGTCGCATCAAGCGCACAGAGTTTGTAATGATGCTGCTCTTCTTCACATGCAGTCGCATCAAGCGCAAAGAGTTTGTAATGATGCTGCTCTTCTCAACCTGCAGTCGCATCAAGCGCACAAAGTTTGAAATGATGATACTCTTCTCCACCTGCAGTCGCATCAAGCGCACAGAGTTTGTAATGATGCTGCTCTTCTCCACCTGCAGTCGCATCAAGCGCACAGTTTGTAATGATGCTGCTCTTCTCCACTTGCAGTTGCATCAAGCGCAGAGTTTGTAATGATGCTGCTCTTCTCCACTTGCAGTTGCATCAAGCGCACAGAGTTTATATTCATGCTGCTTTTTTCCACCTGCAGTGGCATCAAGTGCACAGAGTTTGTTATGATGCTGCTCTTCTCCACCTGCAGTCGCATCAAGCGCACAGAGTTTGTAATGATGCTGCTCTTCTCCACATGCAGTCGCATCAAGCGCAAAGAGTTTGTAATGATGCTGCTCTTCTTAACCTGCAGTCACATCAAGCGCACAAAGTTTGAAATGATGATGCTCTTCTCCACCTGCAGTCGCATCAAGCGCACAGAGTTTGTAATGATGCTGCTCTTCTCCACCTGCAGTCGCATCAAGCGCACAGTTTGTAATGATGCTGCTCTTCTCCACTTGCAGTTGCATCAAGCGCAGAGTTTGTATTGATGCTGCTCTTCTCCACCTGCAGTCGCATCAAGCGCACAGAGTTTTTAATGATGCTGCTCTTCTCCACCTGCAGTTGCATCAAGCGCACAGAGTTTATATTCATGCTGCTTTTTTCCACCTGCAGTGGCATCAAGCGCAAAGAGTTTGTAATGATGCTGCTCTTCTCCACCTGCAGTCGCATCAAGCGCACAGAGTTTGTAATGATGCTGCTCTTCTCCACCTGCAGTCGCATCAAGCGCAAAGAGTTTGTAAAGATGCTGCTCTTCTCCACCTGCAGTCGCATCAACCGCACAAAGTTTGTAATGATGCTGCTCTTCTCCACCTGCAGTCGCATCAAGCGCACAGAGTTTGTAATGATGCTGCTCTTCTCCACATGCAGTCGCATCAAGCGCAAAGAGTTTGAAATGATGATGCTCTTCTCCACCTGCAGTCGCATCAAGCGCACAGAGTTTGTAATGATGCTGCTCTTCTCCACTTGCAGTTGCATCAAGCGCAGAGTTTGTATTGATGCTGCTCTTCTCCACCTGCAGTCGCATCAAGCGCACAGAGTTTGTGTTGATGCTGCTCTTCTCCACTTGCAGTTGCATCAAGCGCAGAGTTTGTATTGGTGCTGCTCTTCTCCACCTGCAGTCGCTTCAACCGCACAAAGTTTGTAATGATGCTGCTCTTCTCCACCTGCAGTCGCATCAAGCGCACAGAGTTTGTGTTGATGCTGCTCTTCTCCACTTGCAGTTGCATCAAGCGCAGAGTTTGTATTGGTGCTGCTCTTCTCCACCTGCAGTCGCTTCAACCGCACAAAGTTTGTAATGATGCTGCTCTTCTCCACCTGCAGTCGCATCAAGCGCACAGAGTTTGTAATGATGCTGCTCTTCTCCACATGCAGTCGCATCAAGCGCAAAGAGTTTGTAATGATGCTGCTCACCTCCACCTGCAGTCGCATCAAGCGCAAAGAGTTTGTAATGATGCTGCTCTTCTCCACCTGCAGTCGCATCAAGCGCACAGAGTTTGTAATGATGCTGCTCTTCTCCACCTGCAGTCGCATCAAGCGCACAGTTTGTAATGATGCTGCTCTTCTCCACATGCAGTCGCATCGAGCGCACAGAGTTTGTAATGATGCTGCTCTTCTCCACCTGCAGTCGCATCAAGCGCACAGAGTTTGTTTTGATGCTGCTCTTCTCCACCTGCAGTTGCATCAAGCGCACAGAGTTTGTAATGATGCTGCTCTTTTCCACCTGCAGTCGCATCAAGCGCACAGAGTTTGTTATGATGCTGCTCTTCTCCACATTTAGTCGCATCAAGCACAAAGAGTTTGTAAAGATGTTGCTCTTCTCCACCTGCAGTCGCATCAACCGCACAAAGTTTGTAATGAAGCTGCTCTTCTCCACCTGCAGTCGCATCAAGCGCACAGAGTTTGTAATGATGCTGCTCTTCTTCACATGCAGTCGCATCAAGCGCAAAGAGTTTGTAATGATGCTGCTCTTCTCCACCTGCAGTCGCATCAAGCGCACAGTTTGTAATGATGCTGCTCTTCTCCACTTGCAGTTGCATCAAGCGCAGAGTTTGTAATGATGCTGCTCTTCTCCACTTGCAGTTGCATCAAGCGCACAGAGTTTATATTCATGCTGCTTTTTTCCACCTGCAGTGGCATCAAGTGCACAGAGTTTGTTATGATGCTGCTCTTCTCCACCTGCAGTCGCATCAAGCGCACAGAGTTTGTAATGATGCTGCTCTTCTCCACATGCAGTCGCATCAAGCGCAAAGAGTTTGTAATGATGCTGCTCTTCTTAACCTGCAGTCACATCAAGCGCACAAAGTTTGAAATGATGATGCTCTTCTCCACCTGCAGTCGCATCAAGCGCACAGAGTTTGTAATGATGCTGCTCTTCTCCACCTGCAGTCGCATCAAGCGCACAGTTTGTAATGATGCTGCTCTTCTCCACTTGCAGTTGCATCAAGCGCAGAGTTTGTATTGATGCTGCTCTTCTCCACCTGCAGTCGCATCAAGCGCACAGAGTTTTTAATGATGCTGCTCTTCTCCACCTGCAGTTGCATCAAGCGCACAGAGTTTATATTCATGCTGCTTTTTTCCACCTGCAGTGGCATCAAGCGCAAAGAGTTTGTAATGATGCTGCTCTTCTCCACCTGCAGTCGCATCAAGCGCACAGAGTTTGTAATGATGCTGCTCTTCTCCACCTGCAGTCGCATCAAGCGCAAAGAGTTTGTAAAGATGCTGCTCTTCTCCACCTGCAGTCGCATCAACCGCACAAAGTTTGTAATGATGCTGCTCTTCTCCACCTGCAGTCGCATCAAGCGCACAGAGTTTGTAATGATGCTGCTCTTCTCCACATGCAGTCGCATCAAGCGCAAAGAGTTTGAAATGATGATGCTCTTCTCCACCTGCAGTCGCATCAAGCGCACAGAGTTTGTAATGATGCTGCTCTTCTCCACCTGCAGTCGCATCAACCGCACAAAGTTTGTAATGATGCTGCTCTTCTCCACCTGCAGTCGCATCAAGCGCACAGAGTTTGTAATGATGCTGCTCTTCTCAACCTGCAGTCGCATCAAGCGCACAAAGTTTGAAATGATGATGCTCTTCTCCACCTGCAGTCGCATCAAGCGCACAGAGTTTGTAATGATGCTGCTCTTCTCCACCTGCAGTCGCATCAAGCGCACAGAGTTTGTAATGATGCTGCTCTTCTCCACCTGCAGTCGCATCAAGCGCACAGTTTGTAATGATGCTGCTCTTCTCCACTTGCAGTTGCATCAAGCGCAGAGTTTGTATTGATGCTGCTCTTCTCCACCTGCAGTCGCATCAAGCGCACAGAGTTTGTAATGATGCTGCTCTTCTCCACCTGCAGTCGCATTGAGCGCACAGAGTTTGTAATGATGCTGCTCTTCTCCACCTGCAGTCGCATCAAGCGCACAGAGTTTGTTTTGATGCTGCTCTTCTCCACCTGCAGATGCATCAAGCGCACTAAGTTTGTAGTGACGCTGCTCTTCTCCACTTGCAGTCGCATCAAGCGCACCGAGTTTATATTCATGCTGCTTTTTTCCGCCTGCAGTGGCATCAAGTGCACAGAGTTTGTTATGATGCTGCTCTTCTCCACCTGCAGTCGCATCGAGCGCACAGAGTTTGTAATGATGCTGCTCTTCTCCACCTGCAGTCGCATCAAGCGCACAGAGTTTGTTTTGATGCTGCTCTTCTCCACCTGCAGTTGCATCAAGCGCACAGAGTTTGTTATGATGCTGCTCTTCTCCACCTGCAGTCGCATCAAGCGCACAGAGTTTGTAATGATGCTGCTCTTCTCCACATGCAGTCGCATCAAGCGCACAAAGTTTGAAATGATGATGCTCTTCTCCACCTGCAGTCGCATCAAGCGCACAGAGTTTGTAATGATGCTGCTCTTCTCCACCTGCAGTCGCATCAAGCGCACAGTTTGTAATGATGCTGCTCTTCTCCACTTGCAGTTGCATCAAGCGCAGAGTTTGTATTGATGCTGCTCTTCTCCACCTGCAGTCGCATCAAGCGCACAGAGTTTGTAATGATGCTGCTCTTCTCCACCTGCAGTTGCATCAAGCGCACAGAGTTTATATTCATGCTGCTTTTTTCCACCTGCAGTGGCATCAAGTGCACAGAGTTTGTTATGATGCTGCTCTTCTCCACCTGCAGTCGTATCAAGCGCACAGAGTTTGTAATGATGCTGCTCTTCTCCACATGCAGTCGCATCAAGCGCAAAGAGTTTGTAATGATGCTGCTCTTCTTAACCTGCAGTCACATCAAGCGCACAAAGTTTGAAATGATGATGCTCTTCTCCACCTGCAGTCGCATCAAGCGCACAGAGTTTGTAATGATGCTGCTCTTCTCCACCTGCAGTCGCATCAAGCGCACAGTTTGTAATGATGCTGCTCTTCTCCACTTGCAGTTGCATCAAGCGCAGAGTTTGTACTGATGCTGCTCTTCTCCACCTGCAGTCGCATCAAGCGCACAGAGTTTGTAATGATGCTGCTCTTCTCCACCTGCAGTCGCATCAAGCGCAAAGAGTTTGTAAAGATGCTGCTCTTCTCCACCTGCAGTCGCATCAACCGCACAAAGTTTGTAATGATGCTGCTCTTCTCCACCTGCAGTCGCATCAAGCGCACAGAGTTTGTAATGATGCTGCTCTTCTCCACATGCAGTCGCATCAAGCGCAAAGAGTTTTTAATGATGCTGCTCTTCTCAACCTGCAGTCGCATCAAGCGCACAAAGTTTGAAATGATGATGCTCTTCTCCACCTGCAGTCGCATCAAGCGCACAGAGTTTGTAATGATGCTGCTCTTCTCCACCTGCAGTCGCATCAAGCGCACAGAGTTTGTAATGATGCTGCTCTTCTCCACCTGCAGTCGCATTAAGCGCACAGTTTGTTATGATGCTGCTCTTCTCCACCTGCAGTCGCATCAAGCGCACAGAGTTTGTAATGATGCTGCTCTTCTCCACATGCAGTCGCATCAAGCGCAAAGAGTTTGTAATGATGCTGCTCTTCTTAACCTGCAGTCACATCAAGCGCACAAAGTTTGAAATGATGATGCTCTTCTCCACCTGCAGTCGCATCAAGCGCACAGAGTTTGTAATGATGCTGCTCTTCTCCACCTGCAGTCGCATCAAGCGCACAGTTTGTAATGATGCTGCTCTTCTCCACTTGCAGTTGCATCAAGCGCAGAGTTTGTATTGATGCTGCTCTTCTCCACCTGCAGTCGCATCAAGCGCACAGAGTTTTTAATGATGCTGCTCTTCTCCACCTGCAGTCGCATCAAGCGCACAGAGTTTGTAATGATGCTGCTCTTCTCCACCTGCAGTCGCATCAAGCGCACAGAGTTTGTAATGATGCTGCTCTTCTCCACCTGCAGTCGCATCAAGCGCAAAGAGTTTGTAAAGATGCTGCTCTTCTCCACCTGCAGTCGCATCAACCGCACAAAGTTTGTAATGATGCTGCTCTTCTCCACCTGCAGTCGCATCAAGCGCACAGAGTTTGTAATGATGCTGCTCTTCTCCACATGCAGTCGCATCAAGCGCAAAGAGTTTGAAATGATGATGCTCTTCTCCACCTGCAGTCGCATCAAGCGCACAGAGTTTGTAATGATGCTGCTCTTCTCCACTTGCAGTTGCATCAAGCGCAGAGTTTGTATTGATGCTGCTCTTCTCCACCTGCAGTCGCATCAAGCGCACAGAGTTTGTGTTGATGCTGCTCTTCTCCACTTGCAGTTGCATCAAGCGCAGAGTTTGTATTGGTGCTGCTCTTCTCCACCTGCAGTCGCATCAACCGCACAAAGTTTGTAATGATGCTGCTCTTCTCCACCTGCAGTCGCATCAAGCGCACAGAGTTTGTAATGATGCTGCTCTTCTCCACATGCAGTCGCATCAAGCGCAAAGAGTTTGTAATGATGCTGCTCACCTCCACCTGCAGTCGCATCAAGCGCAGAGTTTGTATTGATGCTGCTCTTCTCCACCTGCAGTCGCATCAAGCGCACAGAGTTTGTGTTGATGCTGCTCTTCTCCACTTGCAGTTGCATCAAGCGCAGAGTTTGTATTGGTGCTGCTCTTCTCCACCTGCAGTCGCATCAACCGCACAAAGTTTGTAATGATGCTGCTCTTCTCCACCTGCAGTCGCATCAAGCGCACAGAGTTTGTAATGATGCTGCTCTTCTCCACATGCAGTCGCATCAAGCGCAAAGAGTTTGTAATGATGCTGCTCACCTCCACCTGCAGTCGCATCAAGCGCAAAGAGTTTGTAATGATGCTGCTCTTCTCCACCTGCAGTCGCATCAAGCGCACAGAGTTTGTAATGATGCTGCTCTTCTCCACCTGCAGTCGCATCAAGCGCACAGTTTGTAATGATGCTGCTCTTCTCCACTTGCAGTCGCATCAAGCGCACAGAGTTTGTAATGATGCTGCTCTTCTCCACCTGCAGTTGCATCAAGCGCACAGAGTTTATATTCATGCTGCTTTTTTCCGCCTGCAGTGGCATCAAGTGGACAGAGTTTGTTATGATGCTGCTCTTCTCCACCTGCAGTCGCATCGAGCGCACAGAGTTTGTAATGATGCTGCTCTTCTCCACCTGCAGTCGCATCAAGCGCACAGAGTTTGTTTTGATGCTGCTCTTCTCCACCTGCAGTTGCATCAAGCGCACAGAGTTTGTAATGATGCTGCTCTTTTCCACCTGCAGTCGCATCAAGCGCACAGAGTTTGTTATGATGCTGCTCTTCTCCACATTTAGTCGCATCAAGCACAAAGAGTTTGTAAAGATGCTGCTCTTCTCCACCTGCAGTCGCATCAACCGCACAAAGTTTGTAATGAAGCTGCTCTTCTCCACCTGCAGTCGCATAAGGCGCACAGAGTTTGTAATGATGCTGCTCTTCTTCACATGCAGTCGCATCAAGCGCAAAGAGTTTGTAATGATGCTGCTCTTCTCAACCTGCAGTCGCATCAAGCGCACAAAGTTTGAAATGATGATACTCTTCTCCACCTGCAGTCGCATCAAGCGCACAGAGTTTGTAATGATGCTGCTCTTCTCCACCTGCAGTCGCATCAAGCGCACAGTTTGTAATGATGCTGCTCTTCTCCACTTGCAGTTGCATCAAGCGCAGAGTTTGTAATGATGCTGCTCTTCTCCACTTGCAGTTGCATCAAGCGCACAGAGTTTATATTCATGCTGCTTTTTTCCACCTGCAGTGGCATCAAGTGCACAGAGTTTGTTATGATGCTGCTCTTCTCCACCTGCAGTCGCATCAAGCGCACAGAGTTTGTAATGATGCTGCTCTTCTCCACATGCAGTCGCATCAAGCGCAAAGAGTTTGTAATGATGCTGCTCTTCTTAACCTGCAGTCACATCAAGCGCACAAAGTTTGAAATGATGATGCTCTTCTCCACCTGCAGTCGCATCAAGCGCACAGAGTTTGTAATGATGCTGCTCTTCTCCACCTGCAGTCGCATCAAGCGCACAGTTTGTAATGATGCTGCTCTTCTCCACTTGCAGTTGCATCAAGCGCAGAGTTTGTATTGATGCTGCTCTTCTCCACCTGCAGTCGCATCAAGCGCACAGAGTTTTTAATGATGCTGCTCTTCTCCACCTGCAGTTGCATCAAGCGCACAGAGTTTATATTCATGCTGCTTTTTTCCACCTGCAGTGGCATCAAGCGCAAAGAGTTTGTAATGATGCTGCTCTTCTCCACCTGCAGTCGCATCAAGCGCACAGAGTTTGTAATGATGCTGCTCTTCTCCACCTGCAGTCGCATCAAGCGCAAAGAGTTTGTAAAGATGCTGCTCTTCTCCACCTGCAGTCGCATCAACCGCACAAAGTTTGTAATGATGCTGCTCTTCTCCACCTGCAGTCGCATCAAGCGCACAGAGTTTGTAATGATGCTGCTCTTCTCCACATGCAGTCGCATCAAGCGCAAAGAGTTTGAAATGATGATGCTCTTCTCCACCTGCAGTCGCATCAAGCGCACAGAGTTTGTAATGATGCTGCTCTTCTCCACTTGCAGTTGCATCAAGCGCAGAGTTTGTATTGATGCTGCTCTTCTCCACCTGCAGTCGCATCAAGCGCACAGAGTTTGTGTTGATGCTGCTCTTCTCCACTTGCAGTTGCATCAAGCGCAGAGTTTGTATTGGTGCTGCTCTTCTCCACCTGCAGTCGCATCAACCGCACAAAGTTTGTAATGATGCTGCTCTTCTCCACCTGCAGTCGCATCAAGCGCACAGAGTTTGTAATGATGCTGCTCTTCTCCACATGCAGTCGCATCAAGCGCAAAGAGTTTGTAATGATGCTGCTCACCTCCACCTGCAGTCGCATCAAGCGCAAAGAGTTTGTAATGATGCTGCTCTTCTCCACCTGCAGTCGCATCAAGCGCACAGAGTTTGTAATGATGCTGCTCTTCTCCACCTGCAGTCGCATCAAGCGCACAGTTTGTAATGATGCTGCTCTTCTCCACATGCAGTCGCATCGAGCGCACAGAGTTTGTAATGATGCTGCTCTTCTCCACCTGCAGTCGCATCAAGCGCACAGAGTTTGTTTTGATGCTGCTCTTCTCCACCTGCAGTTGCATCAAGCGCACAGAGTTTGTAATGATGCTGCTCTTTTCCACCTGCAGTCGCATCAAGCGCACAGAGTTTGTTATGATGCTGCTCTTCTCCACATTTAGTCGCATCAAGCACAAAGAGTTTGTAAAGATGTTGCTCTTCTCCACCTGCAGTCGCATCAACCGCACAAAGTTTGTAATGAAGCTGCTCTTCTCCACCTGCAGTCGCATCAAGCGCACAGAGTTTGTAATGATGCTGCTCTTCTTCACATGCAGTCGCATCAAGCGCAAAGAGTTTGTAATGATGCTGCTCTTCTCCACCTGCAGTCGCATCAAGCGCACAGTTTGTAATGATGCTGCTCTTCTCCACTTGCAGTTGCATCAAGCGCAGAGTTTGTAATGATGCTGCTCTTCTCCACTTGCAGTTGCATCAAGCGCACAGAGTTTATATTCATGCTGCTTTTTTCCACCTGCAGTGGCATCAAGTGCACAGAGTTTGTTATGATGCTGCTCTTCTCCACCTGCAGTCGCATCAAGCGCACAGAGTTTGTAATAATGCTGCTCTTCTCCACATGCAGTCGCATCAAGCGCAAAGAGTTTGTAATGATGCTGCTCTTCTTAACCTGCAGTCACATCAAGCGCACAAAGTTTGAAATGATGATGCTCTTCTCCACCTGCAGTCGCATCAAGCGCACAGAGTTTGTAATGATGCTGCTCTTCTCCACCTGCAGTCGCATCAAGCGCAGAGTTTGTAATGATGCTGCTCTTCTCCACTTGCAGTTGCATCAAGCGCAGAGTTTGTATTGATGCTGCTTTTTTCCACCTGCAGTGGCATCAAGCGCAAAGAGTTTGTAATGATGCTGCTCTTCTCCACCTGCAGTCGCATCAAGCGCACAGAGTTTGTAATGATGCTGCTCTTCTCCACCTGCAGTCGCATCAAGCGCAAAGAGTTTGTAAAGATGCTGCTCTTCTCCACCTGCAGTCGCATCAACCGCACAAAGTTTGGAATGATGCTGCTCTTCTCCTCCTGCAGTCGCATCAAGCGCACAGAGTTTGTAATGATGCTGCTCTTCTCCACATGCAGTCGCATCAAGCGCAAAGAGTTTGAAATGATGATGCTCTTCTCCACCTGCAGTCGCATCAAGCGCACAGAGTTTGTAATGATGCTGCTCTTCTCCACCTGCAGTCGCATCAACCGCACAAAGTTTGTAATGATGCTGCTCTTCTCCACCTGCAGTCGCATCAAGCGCACAGAGTTTGTAATGATGCTGCTCTTCTCAACCTGCAGTCGCATCAAGCGCACAAAGTTTGAAATGATGATGCTCTTCTCCACCTGCAGTCGCATCAAGCGCACAGAGTTTGTAATGATGCTGCTCTTCTCCACCTGCAGTCGCATCAAGCGCACAGAGTTTGTAATGATGCTGCTCTTCTCCACCTGCAGTCGCATCAAGCGCACAGTTTGTAATGATGCTGCTCTTCTCCACTTGCAGTTGCATCAAGCGCAGAGTTTGTATTGATGCTGCTCTTCTCCACCTGCAGTCGCATCAAGCGCACAGAGTTTGTAATGATGCTGCTCTTCTCCACCTGCAGTCGCATTGAGCGCACAGAGTTTGTAATGATGCTGCTCTTCTCCACCTGCAGTCGCATCAAGCGCACAGAGTTTGTTTTGATGCTGCTCTTCTCCACCTGCAGATGCATCAAGCGCACTAAGTTTGTAGTGACGCTGCTCTTCTCCACTTGCAGTCGCATCAAGCGCACCGAGTTTATATTCATGCTGCTTTTTTCCGCCTGCAGTGGCATCAAGTGCACAGAGTTTGTTATGATGCTGCTCTTCTCCACCTGCAGTCGCATCGAGCGCACAGAGTTTGTAATGATGCTGCTCTTCTCCACCTGCAGTCGCATCAAGCGCACAGAGTTTGTTTTGATGCTGCTCTTCTCCACCTGCAGTTGCATCAAGCGCACAGAGTTTGTTATGATGCTGCTCTTCTCCACCTGCAGTCGCATCAAGCGCACAGAGTTTGTAATGATGCTGCTCTTCTCCACATGCAGTCGCATCAAGCGCACAAAGTTTGAAATGATGATGCTCTTCTCCACCTGCAGTCGCATCAAGCGCACAGAGTTTGTAATGATGCTGCTCTTCTCCACCTGCAGTCGCATCAAGCGCACAGTTTGTAATGATGCTGCTCTTCTCCACTTGCAGTTGCATCAAGCGCAGAGTTTGTATTGATGCTGCTCTTCTCCACCTGCAGTCGCATCAAGCGCACAGAGTTTGTAATGATGCTGCTCTTCTCCACCTGCAGTCGCATCAACCGCACAAAGTTTGTAATGATGCTGCTCTTCTCCACCTGCAGTCGCATCAAGCGCACAGAGTTTGTAATGATGCTGCTCTTCTCCACATGCAGTCGCATCAAGCTCAAAGAGTTTGAAATGATGATGCTCTTCTCCACCTGCAGTCGCATCAAGCGCACAGAGTTTGTAATGATGCTGCTCTTCTCCACCTGCAGTCGCATTGAGCGCACAGAGTTTGTAATGATGCTGCTCTTCTCCACCTGCAGTCGCATCAAGCGCACAGAGTTTGTTTTGATGCTGCTCTTCTCCACCTGCAGATGCATCAAGCGCACTAAGTTTGTAGTGACGCTGCTCTTCTCCACTTGCAGTCGCATCAAGCGCACCGAGTTTATATTCATGCTGCTTTTTTCCGCCTGCAGTGGCATCAAGTGCACAGAGTTTGTTATGATGCTGCTCTTCTCCACCTGCAGTCGCATCGAGCGCACAGAGTTTGTAATGATGCTGCTCTTCTCCACCTGCAGTCGCATCAAGCGCACAGAGTTTGTTTTGATGCTGCTCTTCTCCACCTGCAGTTGCATCAAGCGCACAGAGTTTGTTATGATGCTGCTCTTCTCCACCTGCAGTCGCATCAAGCGCACAGAGTTTGTAATGATGCTGCTCTTCTCCACATGCAGTCGCATCAAGCGCACAAAGTTTGAAATGATGATGCTCTTCTCCACCTGCAGTCGCATCAAGCGCACAGAGTTTGTAATGATGCTGCTCTTCTCCACCTGCAGTCGCATCAAGCGCACAGTTTGTAATGATGCTGCTCTTCTCCACTTGCAGTTGCATCAAGCGCAGAGTTTGTATTGATGCTGCTCTTCTCCACCTGCAGTCGCATCAAGCGCACAGAGTTTGTAATGATGCTGCTCTTCTCCACCTGCAGTTGCATCAAGCGCACAGAGTTTATATTCATGCTGCTTTTTTCCACCTGCAGTGGCATCAAGTGCACAGAGTTTGTTATGATGCTGCTCTTCTCCACCTGCAGTCGTATCAAGCGCACAGAGTTTGTAATGATGCTGCTCTTCTCCACATGCAGTCGCATCAAGCGCAAAGAGTTTGTAATGATGCTGCTCTTCTTAACCTGCAGTCACATCAAGCGCACAAAGTTTGAAATGATGATGCTCTTCTCCACCTGCAGTCGCATCAAGCGCACAGAGTTTGTAATGATGCTGCTCTTCTCCACCTGCAGTCGCATCAAGCGCACAGTTTGTAATGATGCTGCTCTTCTCCACTTGCAGTTGCATCAAGCGCAGAGTTTGTACTGATGCTGCTCTTCTCCACCTGCAGTCGCATCAAGCGCACAGAGTTTGTAATGATGCTGCTCTTCTCCACCTGCAGTCGCATCAAGCGCAAAGAGTTTGTAAAGATGCTGCTCTTCTCCACCTGCAGTCGCATCAACCGCACAAAGTTTGTAATGATGCTGCTCTTCTCCACCTGCAGTCGCATCAAGCGCACAGAGTTTGTAATGATGCTGCTCTTCTCCACATGCAGTCGCATCAAGCGCAAAGAGTTTGTAATGATGCTGCTCTTCTCAACCTGCAGTCGCATCAAGCGCACAAAGTTTGAAATGATGATGCTCTTCTCCACCTGCAGTCGCATCAAGCGCACAGAGTTTGTAATGATGCTGCTCTTCTCCACCTGCAGTCGCATCAAGCGCACAGAGTTTGTAATGATGCTGCTCTTCTCCACCTGCAGTCGCATCAAGCGCACAGTTTGTAATGATGCTACTCTTCTCCACTTGCAGTTGCATCAAGCGCAGAGTTTGTATTGATGCTGCTCTTCTCTACCTGCAGTCGCATCAAGCGCACAGAGTTTGTAATGATGCTGCTCTTCTCCACCTGCAGTAGCATCGAGCGCACAGAGTTTGTAATGATGCTGCTCTTCTCCACCTGCAGTCGCATCAAGCGCACAGAGTTTGTTTTGATGCTGCTCTTCTCCACCTGCAGATGCATCAAGCGCACTGAGTTTGTAGTGACGCTGCTCTTCACCACTTGCAGCCGCATCAAGCGCACAGAGTTTATATTCATGCTGCTTTTTTCCGCCTGCAGTGGCATCAAGTGCACAGAGTTTGTTATGATGCTGCTCTTCTCCACCTGCAGTCGCATCGAGCGCACAGAGTTTGTAATGATGCTGCTTTTCTCCACCTGCAGTCGCATCAAGCGCACAGAGTTTGTTTTGATGCTGCTCTTCTCCACCTGCAGTTGCATCAAGCGCACAGAGTTTGTAATGATGCTGCTCTTCTCCACCTGCAGTCGCATCAAGCGCACAGAGTTTGTAATGATGCTGCTCTTCTCCACCTGCAGTCGCATCAAGCGCACAGTTTGAAATGATGCTGCTCTTCTCCACCTGCAGTCGCATCAAGCGCACAGAGTTTGTAATGATGCTGCTCTTCTCCACCTGCAGACGCATCAAGCGCACAGAGTTTGTAATGATGCTGCTCTTCTCCACTTGCAGTTCTATCAAGCGCAGAGTTTGTATTGATGCTGCTCTTCTCCACTTGCAGTCGCATCAAGCGCACAGAGTTTGTGTTGATGCTGCTCTTCTCCACTTGCAGTTGCATCAAGCGCAGAGTTTGTATTGATGCTGCTCTTCTCCACCTGCAGTCGCATCAACCGCACAAAGTTTGTAATGATGCTGCTCTTCTCCACATGCAGTCGCATCAAGCGCAAAGAGTTTGTAATGATGCTGCTCACCTCCACCTGCAGTCGCATCAAGCGCAAAGAGTTTGTAATGATGCTGCTCTTCTCCACCTGCAGTTGCATCAAGCGCACAGAATTTATATTCATGCTGCTTTTTTCCGCCTGCAGTGGCATCAAGTGCACAGAGTTTGTTATGATGCTGCTCTTCTCCACCTGCAGTCGCATCAAGCGCACAGAGTTTGTTTTGATGCTGCTCTTCTCCACCTGCAGTTGCATCAAGCGCACAGAGTTTGTAATGATGCTGCTCTTCTCCACCTGCAGTCGCATCAAGCGCACAGAGTTTGTAATGATGCTGCTCTTCTCCACCTGCAGTCGCATCAAGCGCACAGTTTGTAATGATGCTACTCTTCTCCACTTGCAGTTGCATCAAGCGCAGAGTTTGTATTGATGCTGCTCTTCTCTACCTGCAGTCGCATCAAGCGCACAGAGTTTGTAATGATGCTGCTCTTCTCCACCTGCAGTAGCATCGAGCGCACAGAGTTTGTAATGATGCTGCTCTTCTCCACCTGCAGTCGCATCAAGCGCACAGAGTTTGTTTTGATGCTGCTCTTCTCCACCTGCAGATGCATCAAGCGCACTGAGTTTGTAGTGACGCTGCTCTTCACCACTTGCAGCCGCATCAAGCGCACAGAGTTTATATTCATGCTGCTTTTTTCCGCCTGCAGTGGCATCAAGTGCACAGAGTTTGTTATGATGCTGCTCTTCTCCACCTGCAGTCGCATCGAGCGCACAGAGTTTGTAATGATGCTGCTTTTCTCCACCTGCAGTCGCATCAAGCGCACAGAGTTTGTTTTGATGCTGCTCTTCTCCACCTGCAGTTGCATCAAGCGCACAGAGTTTGTAATGATGCTGCTCTTCTCCACCTGCAGTCGCATCAAGCGCACAGAGTTTGTAATGATGCTGCTCTTCTCCACCTGCAGTCGCATCAAGCGCACAGTTTGAAATGATGCTGCTCTTCTCCACCTGCAGTCGCATCAAGCGCACAGAGTTTGTAATGATGCTGCTCTTCTCCACCTGCAGACGCATCAAGCGCACAGAGTTTGTAATGATGCTGCTCTTCTCCACTTGCAGTTCTATCAAGCGCAGAGTTTGTATTGATGCTGCTCTTCTCCACCTGCAGTCGCATCAAGCGCACAGAGTTTGTAATGATGCTGCTCTTCTCCACTTGCATTCGCATCAAGCGCACAGAGTTTGTGTTGATGCTGCTCTTCTCCACTTGCAGTTGCATCAAGCGCAGAGTTTGTATTGATGCTGCTCTTCTCCACCTGCAGTCGCATCAACCGCACAAAGTTTGTAATGATGCTGCTCTTCTCCACATGCAGTCGCATCAAGCGCAAAGAGTTTGTAATGATGCTGCTCACCTCCACCTGCAGTCGCATCAAGCGCAAAGAGTTTGTAATGATGCTGCTCTTCTCCACCTGCAGTTGCATCAAGCGCACAGAATTTATATTCATGCTGCTTTTTTCCGCCTGCAGTGGCATCAAGTGCACAGAGTTTGTTATGATGCTGCTCTTCTCCACCTGCAGTCGCATCAAGCGCACAGAGTTTGTTTTGATGCTGCTCTTCTCCACCTGCAGTTGCATCAAGCGCACATAGTTTGTAATGATGCTGCTCTTCTCCACCTGCAGTCGCATCAAGCGCACAGAGTTTGTAATGATGCTGCTCTTCTCCACCTGCAGTCGCATCAAGCGCAGAGTTTGTATTGATGCTGCTCTTCTCCACCTGCAGTCGCATCAAGCGCACAGAGTTTGTAATGATGCTGCTCTTCTCCACATGCAGTCGCATCAAGCGCAAAGAGTTTGTAATGATGCTGCTCTTCTCCACTTGCATTCGCATCAAGCGCACAGAGTTTGTGTTGATGCTGCTCTTCTCCACTTGCAGTTGCATCAAGCGCAGAGTTTGTATTGATGCTGCTCTTCTCCACCTGCAGTCGCATCAACCGCACAAAGTTTGTAATGATGCTGCTCTTCTCCACATGCAGTCGCATCAAGCGCAAAGAGTTTGTAATGATGCTGCTCACCTCCACCTGCAGTCGCATCAAGCGCAAAGAGTTTGTAATGATGCTGCTCTTCTCCACCTGCAGTTGCATCAAGCGCACAGAATTTATATTCATGCTGCTTTTTTCCGCCTGCAGTGGCATCAAGTGCACAGAGTTTGTTATGATGCTGCTCTTCTCCACCTGCAGTCGCATCAAGCGCACAGAGTTTGTTTTGATGCTGCTCTTCTCCACCTGCAGTTGCATCAAGCGCACATAGTTTGTAATGATGCTGCTCTTCTCCACCTGCAGTCGCATCAAGCGCACAGAGTTTGTAATGATGCTGCTCTTCTCCACCTGCAGTCGCATCAAGCGCAGAGTTTGTATTGATGCTGCTCTTCTCCACCTGCAGTCGCATCAAGCGCACAGAGTTTGTAATGATGCTGCTCTTCTCCACATGCAGTCGCATCAAGCGCAAAGAGTTTGTAATGATGCTGCTCTTCTCCACTTGCATTCGCATCAAGCGCACAGAGTTTGTGTTGATGCTGCTCTTCTCCACTTGCAGTTGCATCAAGCGCAGAGTTTGTATTGATGCTGCTCTTCTCCACCTGCAGTCGCATCAACCGCACAAAGTTTGTAATGATGCTGCTCTTCTCCACATGCAGTCGCATCAAGCGCAAAGAGTTTGTAATGATGCTGCTCACCTCCACCTGCAGTCGCATCAAGCGCAAAGAGTTTGTAATGATGCTGCTCTTCTCCACCTGCAGTTGCATCAAGCGCACAGAATTTATATTCATGCTGCTTTTTTCCGCCTGCAGTGGCATCAAGTGCACAGAGTTTGTTATGATGCTGCTCTTCTCCACCTGCAGTCGCATCAAGCGCACAGAGTTTGTTTTGATGCTGCTCTTCTCCACCTGCAGTTGCATCAAGCACACATAGTTTGTAATGATGCTGCTCTTCTCCACCTGCAGTCGCATCAAGCGCACAGAGTTTGTAATGATGCTGCTCTTCTCCACCTGCAGTCGCATCAAGCGCAGAGTTTGTATTGATGCTGCTCTTCTCCACCTGCAGTCGCATCAAGCGCACAGAGTTTGTAATGATGCTGCTCTTCTCCACTTGCAGTCGCATCAAGCGCACAGAGTTTGTGTTGATGCTGCTCTTCTCCACTTGCAGTTGCATCAAGCGCAGAGTTTGTATTGATGCTGCTCTTCTCCACCTGCAGTCGCATCAACCGCACAAAGTTTGTAATGATGCTGCTCTTCTCCACCTGCAGTCGCATCAAGCGCACAGAGTTTGTAATGATGCTGCTCTTCTCCACATGCAGTCGCATCAAGCGCAAAGAGTTTGTAATGATGCTGCTCACCTCCACCTGCAGTCGCATCAAGCGCAAAGAGTTTGTAATGATGCTGCTCTTCTCCACCTGCAGTCGCATCAAGCGCACAGAGTTTGTAATGATGCTGCTCTTCTCCACCTGCAGTCGCATCAAGCGCACAGTTTGTAATGATGCTGCTCTTCTCCACTTGCAGTCGCATCAAGCGCACAGAGTTTGTAATGATGCTGCTCTTCTCCACCTGCAGTGGCATCAAGTGCACAGAGTTTGTTATGATGCTGCTCTTCTCCACCTGCAGTCGCATCGAGCGCACAGAGTTTGTAATGATGCTGCTCTTCTCCACCTGCAGTCGCATCAAGCGCACAGAGTTTGTTTTGATGCTGCTCTTCTCCACCTGCAGTTGCATCAAGCGCACAGAGTTTGTAATGATGCTGCTCTTCTCCACCTGCAGTCGCATCAAGCGCACAGAGTTTGTAATGATGCTGCTCTTCTCCACATTTAGTCGCATCAAGCACAAAGAGTTTGTAAAGATGCTGCTCTTCTCCACCTGCAGTCGCATCAACCGCACAAAGTTTGTAATGAAGCTGCTCTTCTCCACCTGCAGTCGCATCAAGCGCACAGAGTTTGTAATGATGCTGCTCTTCTCCACATGCAGTCGCATCAAGCGCAAAGAGTTTGTAATGATGCTGCTCTTCTCAACCTGCAGTCGCATCAAGCGCACAAAGTTTGAAATGATGATGCTCTTCTCCACCTGCAGTCGCATCAAGCGCACAGAGTTTGTAATGATGCTGCTCTTCTCCACCTGCAGTCGCATCAAGCGCACAGTTTGTAATGATGCTGCTCTTCTCCACTTGCAGTTGCATCAAGCGCAGAGTTTGTAATGATGCTGCTCTTCTCCACTTGCAGTTGCATCAAGCGCACAGAGTTTATATTCATGCTGCTTTTTTCCACCTGCAGTGGCATCAAGCGCACAGAGTTTGTAATGATGCTGCTCTTCTCCACCTGCAGTCGCATCAAGCGCACAGTTTGTAATGATGCTGCTCTTCTCCACTTGCAGTTGCATCAAGCGCAGAGTTTGTATTGATGCTGCTCTTCTCCACCTGCAGTCGTATCAAGCGCACAGAGTTTGTAATGATGCTGCTCTTCTCCACCTGCAGTTGCATCAAGCGCACAGAGTTTATATTCATGCTGCTTTTTTCCACCTGCAGTGGCATCAAGCGCAAAGAGGTTGAAATGATTCTGCTCTTCTCCACCTGCAGTCGCATCAAGCGCACAGAGTTTGTAATGATGCTGCTCTTCTCCACCTGCAGTCGCATCAAGCGCAAAGAGTTTGTAAAGATGCTGCTCTTCTCCACCTGCAGTCGCATCAACCGCACAAAGTTTGTAATGATGCTGCTCTTCTCCACCTGCAGTCGCATCAAGCGCACAGAGTTTGTAATGATGCTGCTCTTCTCCACATGCAGTCGCATCAAGCGCAAAGAGTTTGTAATGATGCTGCTCTTCTCAACCTGCAGTCGCATCAAGCGCACAAAGTTTGAAATGATGATGCTCTTCTCCACCTGCAGTCGCATCAAGCGCACAGAGTTTGTAATGATGCTGCTCTTCTCCACCTGCAGTCGCATCAAGCGCACAGTTTGTAATGATGCTGCTCTTCTCCACTTGCAGTTGCATCAAGCGCAGAGTTTGTATTGATGCTGCTCTTCTCCACCTGCAGTCGCATCAAGCGCACAGAGTTTGTAATGATGCTGCTCTTCTCCACATGCAGTCGCATCAAGCGCAAAGAGTTTGTAATGATGCTGCTCTTCTCAACCTGCAGTCGCATCAAGCGCACAAAGTTTGAAATGATGATGCTCTTCTCCACCTGCAGTCGCATCAAGTGCACAGAGTTTGTAATGATGCTGCTCTTCTCCACCTGCAGTCGCATCAAGCGCACAGTTTGTATTGATGCTGCTCTTCTCCACCTGCAGTCGCATCAAGCGCACAGAGTTTGTAATGATGCTGCTCTTCTCCACCTGCAGTTGCATCAAGCGCACAGAGTTTATATTCATGCTGCTTTTTTCCGCCTGCAGTGGCATTAAGTGCACAGAGTTTGTTATGATGCTGCTCTTCTCCACCTGCAGTCGCATCGAGCGCACAGAGTTTGTAATGATGCTGCTCTTCTCCACCTGCAGTCGCATCAAGCGCACAGAGTTTGTTTTGATGCTGCTCTTCTCCACCTGCAGATGCATCAAGCGCACTAAGTTTGTAGTGACGCTGCTCTTCTCCACTTGCAGTCGCATCAAGCGCACAGTTTGAAATTATGCTGCTCTTCTCCACCTGCAGTCGCATCAAGCGCACAGAGTTTATATTCATGCTGCTTTTTTCCGCCTGCAGTGGCATCAAGTGCACAGAGTTTGTTATGATGCTGCTCTTCTCCACCTGCAGTCGCATCGAGCGCACAGAGTTTGTAATGATGCTGCTCTTCTCCACCTGCAGTCGCATCAAGCGCACAGAGTTTGTTTTGATGCTGCTCTTCTCCACCTGCAGTTGCATCAAGCGCACAGAGTTTGTAATGATGCTGCTCTTCTCCACTTGCAGTTGCATCAAGCGCTGAGTTTGTATTGAGGCTGCTCTTCTCCACCTGCAGTCGCATCAACCGCACAAAGTTTGTAATGATGTTGCTCTTCTCCACTTGCAGTCGCATCAAGCGCACAGAGTTTGTAATGATGCTGCTCTTCTCCACATGCAGTCGCATCAAGCGCAAAGAGTTTGTAATGATGCTGCTCACCTCCACCTGCAGTCGCATCAAGCGCACAGAGTTTGTTTTGATGCTGGTCTTCTCCACCTGCAGTCGCATGAAGCGCACAGTTTGTATTGATACTGCTCTTCTCCACCAGCAGTCGCATCAAGCGCACAGTTTGTAATGATGCTGCTCTTCTCCACCTGCAGTCGCATCAAGCGCACAGTTTGTAATGATGCTGCTCTTCTCCACTTGCAGTTGCATCAAGCGCAGAGTTTGTATTGATGCTGCTCTTCTCCACCTGCAGTCGCATCGAGCGCACAGAGTTTGTAATGATGCTGCTCTTCTCCACCTGCAGTCGCATCAAGCGCACAGAATTTGTTTTGATGCTGCTCTTCTCCACCTGCAGTTGCATCAAGCGCACAGAGTTTGTAATGATGCTGCTCTTCTCCACCTGCAGTCGCATCAAGCGCACAGAGTTTGTAATGATGCTGCTCTTCTCCACATGCAGTCGCATCAAGCACAAAGAGTTTGTAATGATGCTGCTCTTCTCCACCTGCAGTCGCATCAAGCGCACAGAGTTTGTTTTGATGCTGCTCTTCTCCAACTGCAGTTGCATCAAGCGCACAGTTTGTAATGATGCTGCTCTTCTCCACCTGCAGTCGCATCAAGCGCACAGAGTTTGTAATGATGCTGCTCTTCTCCACATGCAGTCGCATCAAGCACAAAGAGTTTGTAATGATGCTGCTCTTCTCCACCTGCAGTCGCATCAAGCGCAAAGAGTTTGTAATGATGCTGCTCTTCTCCACCTGCAGTCGCATCAAGCGCACAGAGTTTTTAATGATGCTGCTCTTCTCCACCTGCAGTCGCATCAAGCGCAAAGAGTTTGTAAAGATGCTGCTCTTCTCCACCTGCAGTCGCATCAAGCGCACAGAGTTTGTAATGATGCTGCTCTTCTCCACATTTAGTCGCATCAAGCACAAAGAGTTTGTAAAGATGCTGCTCTTCTCCACCTGCAGTCGCATCAACCGCACAAAGTTTGTAATGAAGCTGCTCTTCTCCACCTGCAGTCGCATCAAGCGCACAGAGTTTGTAATGATGCTGCTCTTCTCCACATGCAGTCGCATCAAGCGCAAAGAGTTTGTAATGATGCTGCTCTTCTCAACCTGCAGTCGCATCAAGCGCACAAAGTTTGAAATGATGCTGCTCTTCTCCAACTGCAGTTGCTTCAAGCGCACAGAGTTTATATTCATGCTGCTTTTTTCCACCTGCAGTGGCATCAAGCGCACAGAGTTTGTAATGATGCTGCTCTTCTCCACCTGCAGTCGCATCAAGCGCAAAGAGTTTGTAAAGATGCTGCTCTTCTCCACCTGCAGTCGCATCAACCGCACAAAGTTTGTAATGAGGCTGCTCTTCTCCACCTGCAGTCGCATCAAGCGCACAGAGTTTGTAATGATGCTGCTCTTCTCCACATGCAGTCGCATCAAGCGCAAAGAGTTTGTAATGATGCTGCTCTTCTCAACCTGCAGTCGCATCAAGCGCACAAAGTTTGAAATGATGATGCTCTTCTCCACCTGCAGTCGCATCAAGCGCACAGAGTTTGTAATGATGCTGCTCTTCTCCACCTGCAGTCGCATCAAGCGCACAGTTTGTAAAGATGCTGCTCTTCTCCACTTGCAGTTGCATCAAGCGCAGAGTTTGTATTGATGCTGCTCTTCTCCACCTGCAGTCGCATCAAGCGCACAGAGTTTGTAATGATGCTGCTCTTCTCCACCTGCAGTTGCATCAAGCGCACAGAGTTTATATTCATGCTGCTTTTTTCCACCTGCAGTGGCATCAAGCGCAAAGAGTTTGTAATGATGCTGCTCTTCTCCACCTGCAGTCGCATCAAGCGCACAGAGTTTGTAATGATGCTGCTCTTCTCCACCTGCAGTCGCATCAAGCGCAAAGAGTTTGTAAAGATGCTGCTCTTCTCCACCTGCAGTCGCATCAACCGCACAAAGTTTGTAATGATGCTGCTCTTCTCCACCTGCAGTCGCATCAAGCGCACAGAGTTTGTAATGATGCTGCTCTTCTCCACATGCATTCGCATCAAGCGCAAAGAGTTTGTAATGATGCTGCTCTTCTCAACCTGCAGTCGCATCAAGCGCACAAAGTTTGAAATGATGATGCTCTTCTCCACCTGCAGTCGCATCAAGCGCACAGAGTTTGTAATGATGCTGCTCTTCTCCACCTGCAGTCGCATCAAGCGCACAGAGTTTGTAATGATGCTGCTCTTCTCCACCTGCAGTCGCATCAAGCGCACAGTTTGTAATGATGCTGCTCTTCTCCACCTGCAGTTGCATCAAGCGCACAGAGTTTATATTCATGCTGCTTTTTTCCGCCTGCAGTGGCATTAAGTGCACAGAGTTTGTTATGATGCTGCTCTTCTCCACCTGCAGTCGCATCGAGCGCACAGAGTTTGTAATGATGCTGCTCTTCTCCACCTGCAGTCGCATCAAGCGCACAGTTTGTAAAGATGCTGCTCTTCTCCACTTGCAGTTGCATCAAGCGCAGAGTTTGTATTGATGCTGCTCTTCTCCACCTGCAGTCGCATCAAGCGCACAGAGTTTGTAATGATGCTGCTCTTCTCCACCTGCAGTTGCATCAAGCGCACAGAGTTTATATTCATGCTGCTTTTTTCCACCTGCAGTGGCATCAAGCGCAAAGAGTTTGTAATGATGCTGCTCTTCTCCACCTGCAGTCGCATCAAGCGCACAGAGTTTGTAATGATGCTGCTCTTCTCCACCTGCAGTCGCATCAAGCGCACAGAGTTTGTAATGATGCTGCTCTTCTCCACATGCAGTCGCATCAAGCACAAAGAGTTTGTAATGATGCTGCTCTTCTCCACCTGCAGTCGCATCAAGCGCACAGAGTTTGTTTTGATGCTGCTCTTCTCCAACTGCAGTTGCATCAAGCGCACAGTTTGTAATGATGCTGCTCTTCTCCACCTGCAGTCGCATCAAGCGCACAGAGTTTGTAATGATGCTGCTCTTCTCCACATGCAGTCGCATCAAGCACAAAGAGTTTGTAATGATGCTGCTCTTCTCCACCTGCAGTCGCATCAAGCGCAAAGAGTTTGTAATGATGCTGCTCTTCTCCACCTGCAGTCGCATCAAGCGCACAGAGTTTTTAATGATGCTGCTCTTCTCCACCTGCAGTCGCATCAAGCGCAAAGAGTTTGTAAAGATGCTGCTCTTCTCCACCTGCAGTCGCATCAAGCGCACAGAGTTTGTAATGATGCTGCTCTTCTCCACATTTAGTCGCATCAAGCACAAAGAGTTTGTAAAGATGCTGCTCTTCTCCACCTGCAGTCGCATCAACCGCACAAAGTTTGTAATGAAGCTGCTCTTCTCCACCTGCAGTCGCATCAAGCGCACAGAGTTTGTAATGATGCTGCTCTTCTCCACATGCAGTCGCATCAAGCGCAAAGAGTTTGTAATGATGCTGCTCTTCTCAACCTGCAGTCGCATCAAGCGCACAAAGTTTGAAATGATGCTGCTCTTCTCCAACTGCAGTTGCTTCAAGCGCACAGAGTTTATATTCATGCTGCTTTTTTCCACCTGCAGTGGCATCAAGCGCACAGAGTTTGTAATGATGCTGCTCTTCTCCACCTGCAGTCGCATCAAGCGCAAAGAGTTTGTAAAGATGCTGCTCTTCTCCACCTGCAGTCGCATCAACCGCACAAAGTTTGTAATGAGGCTGCTCTTCTCCACCTGCAGTCGCATCAAGCGCACAGAGTTTGTAATGATGCTGCTCTTCTCCACATGCAGTCGCATCAAGCGCAAAGAGTTTGTAATGATGCTGCTCTTCTCAACCTGCAGTCGCATCAAGCGCACAAAGTTTGAAATGATGATGCTCTTCTCCACCTGCAGTCGCATCAAGCGCACAGAGTTTGTAATGATGCTGCTCTTCTCCACCTGCAGTCGCATCAAGCGCACAGTTTGTAAAGATGCTGCTCTTCTCCACTTGCAGTTGCATCAAGCGCAGAGTTTGTATTGATGCTGCTCTTCTCCACCTGCAGTCGCATCAAGCGCACAGAGTTTGTAATGATGCTGCTCTTCTCCACCTGCAGTTGCATCAAGCGCACAGAGTTTATATTCATGCTGCTTTTTTCCACCTGCAGTGGCATCAAGCGCAAAGAGTTTGTAATGATGCTGCTCTTCTCCACCTGCAGTCGCATCAAGCGCACAGAGTTTGTAATGATGCTGCTCTTCTCCACCTGCAGTCGCATCAAGCGCAAAGAGTTTGTAAAGATGCTGCTCTTCTCCACCTGCAGTCGCATCAACCGCACAAAGTTTGTAATGATGCTGCTCTTCTCCACCTGCAGTCGCATCAAGCGCACAGAGTTTGTAATGATGCTGCTCTTCTCCACATGCATTCGCATCAAGCGCAAAGAGTTTGTAATGATGCTGCTCTTCTCAACCTGCAGTCGCATCAAGCGCACAAAGTTTGAAATGATGATGCTCTTCTCCACCTGCAGTCGCATCAAGCGCACAGAGTTTGTAATGATGCTGCTCTTCTCCACCTGCAGTCGCATCAAGCGCACAGAGTTTGTAATGATGCTGCTCTTCTCCACCTGCAGTCGCATCAAGCGCACAGTTTGTAATGATGCTGCTCTTCTCCACCTGCAGTTGCATCAAGCGCACAGAGTTTATATTCATGCTGCTTTTTTCCGCCTGCAGTGGCATTAAGTGCACAGAGTTTGTTATGATGCTGCTCTTCTCCACCTGCAGTCGCATCGAGCGCACAGAGTTTGTAATGATGCTGCTCTTCTCCACCTGCAGTCGCATCAAGCGCACAGTTTGTAAAGATGCTGCTCTTCTCCACTTGCAGTTGCATCAAGCGCAGAGTTTGTATTGATGCTGCTCTTCTCCACCTGCAGTCGCATCAAGCGCACAGAGTTTGTAATGATGCTGCTCTTCTCCACCTGCAGTTGCATCAAGCGCACAGAGTTTATATTCATGCTGCTTTTTTCCACCTGCAGTGGCATCAAGCGCAAAGAGTTTGTAATGATGCTGCTCTTCTCCACCTGCAGTCGCATCAAGCGCACAGAGTTTGTAATGATGCTGCTCTTCTCCACCTGCAGTCGCATCAAGCGCAAAGAGTTTGTAAAGATGCTGCTCTTCTCCACCTGCAGTCGCATCAACCGCACAAAGTTTGTAATGATGCTGCTCTTCTCCACCTGCAGTCGCATCAAGCGCACAGAGTTTGTAATGATGCTGCTCTTCTCCACATGCATTCGCATCAAGCGCAAAGAGTTTGTAATGATGCTGCTCTTCTCAACCTGCAGTCTTATCAAGCGCACAAAGTTTGAAATGATGATGCTCTTCTCCACCTGCAGTCGCATCAAGCGCACAGAGTTTGTAATGATGCTGCTCTTCTCCACCTGCAGTCGCATCAAGCGCACAGAGTTTGTAATGATGCTGCTCTTCTCCACCTGCAGTCGCATCAAGCGCACAGTTTGTAATGATGCTGCTCTTCTCCACTTGCAGTTGCATCAAGCGCAGAGTTTGTATTGATGCTGCTCTTCTCCACCTGCAGTCGCATCAAGCGCACAGAGTTTGTAATGATGCTGCTCTTCTCCACCTGCAGTTGCATCAAGCGCACAGAGTTTATATTCATGCTGCTTTTTTCCGCCTGCAGTGGCATTAAGTGCACAGAGTTTGTTATGATGCTGCTCTTCTCCACCTGCAGTCGCATCGAGCGCACAGAGTTTGTAATGATGCTGCTCTTCTCCACCTGCAGTCGCATCAAGCGCACAGAGTTTGTTTTGATGCTGCTCTTCTCCACCTGCAGTTGCATCAAGCGCACAGAGTTTGTAATGATGCTGCTCTTCTCCACCTGCAGTCGCATCAAGCGCAAAGAGTTTGTAATGATGCTGCTCTTCTCCACATGCAGTCGCATCAAGCACAAAGAGTTTGTAATGATGCTGCTCTTCTCCACCTGCAGTCGCATCAAGCGCACAGTTTGAAATGATGCTGCTCTTCTCCACCTGCAGTCGCATCAAGCGCACAGAGTTTGTATTGATGCTGCTCTTCTCCACCTGCAGTCGCATCAAGCGCACAGAGTTTGTAATGATGCTGCTCTTCTCCACTTGCAGTCGCATCAAGCGCACAGAGTTTGTGTTGATGCTGCTCTTCTCCACTTGCAGTCGCATCAAGCGCACAGAGTTTATATTCATTCTGCTTTTTTCCGCCTGCAGTGGCATCAAGTGCACAGTTTGTTATGATGCTGCTCTTCTCCACCTGCAGTCGCATCGAGCGCACAGAGTTTGTTTTGATGCTGCTCTTCTCCACCTGCAGTCGCATCAAGCGCACAGAGTTTGTAATGATGCTGCTCTTCTCCACATGCAGTCGCATCAAGCGCAAAGAGTTTGTAATGATGCTGCTCTTCTTAACCTGCAGTCGCATCAAGCGCACAAAGTTTGAAATGATGATGCTCTTCTCCACCTGCAGTCGCATCAAGCGTACAGAGTTTGTAATGATGCTGCTCTTCTCCACCTGCAGTCGCATCAAGCGCACAGTTTGTAATGATGCTGCTCTTCTCCACTTGCAGTTGCATCAAGCGCAGAGTTTGTATTGATGCTGCTCTTCTCCACCTGCAGTCGCATCAAGCGCACAGAGTTTGTAATGATGCTGCTCTTCTCCACCTGCAGTTGCATCAAGCGCACAGAGTTTATATTCATGCTGCTTTTTTCCACCTGCAGTGGCATCAAGCGCAAAGAGTTTGTAATGATGCTGCTCTTCTCCACCTGCAGTCGCATCAAGCGCACAGAGTTTGTAATGATGCTGCTCTTCTCCACCTGCAGTCGCATCAAGCGCAAAGAGTTTGTAAAGATGCTGCTCTTCTCCACCTGCAGTCGCATCAACCGCACAAAGTTTGTAATGATGCTGCTCTTCCCCACCTGCAGTCGCATCAAGCGCACAGAGTTGTAATGATGCTGCTCTTCTCCACATGCAGTCGCATCAAGCGCAAAGAGTTTGTAATGATGCTGCTCTTCTCAACCTGCAGTCGCATCAAGCGCACAGAGTTTGTAATGATGCTGCTCTTCTCCACCTGCAGTCGCATCAAGCGCACAGAGTTTGTAATGATGCTGCTCTTCTCCACATGCAGTTGCATCAAGCGCAGAGTTTGTATTGATGCTGCTCTTCTCCACCTGCAGTCGCATCAAGCGCACAGAGTTTGTAATGATGCTGCTCTTCTCCACTTGCAGTCGCATCAAGCGCACGGAGTTTGTATTGATGCTGCTCTCCTCCACCTGCAGTCTCATCAAGCGCAAAGAGTTTGTAATGATGCTGCTCTTCTCCACCTGCAGTCGCATCAAGCGCACAGAGTTTTTAATGATGCTGCTCTTCTCCACCTGCAGTCGCATCAAGCGCAAAGAGTTTGTAAAGATGCTGCTCTTCTCCACCTGCAGTCGCATCAAGCGCACAGAGTTTGTAATGATGCTGCTCTTCTCCACATTTAGTCGCATCAAGCACAAAGAGTTTGTAAAGATGCTGCTCTTCTCCACCTGCAGTCGCATCAACCGCACAAAGTTTGTAATGAAGCTGCTCTTCTCCACCTGCAGTCGCATCAAGCGCACAGAGTTTGTAATGATGCTGCTCTTCTCCACATGCAGTCGCATCAAGCGCAAAGAGTTTGTAATGATGCTGCTCTTCTCAACCTGCAGTCGCATCAAGCGCACAAAGTTTGAAATGATGATGCTCTTCTCCACCTGCAGTCGCATCAAGCGCACAAAGTTTGTAATGATGCTGCTCTTCTCCACCTGCAGTCGCATCAAGCGCACAGTTTGTAATGATGCTGCTCTTCTCCACTTGCAGTTGCATCAAGCGCAGAGTTTGTATTGATGCTGCTCTTCTCCACCTGCAGTCGCATCAAGCGCACAGAGTTTGTAATGATGCTGCTCTTCTCCACCTGCAGTTGCTTCAAGCGCACAGAGATTATATTCATGCTGCTTTTTTCCACCTGCAGTGGCATCAAGCGCACAGAGTTTGTAATGATGCTGCTCTTCTCCACCTGCAGTCGCATCAAGCGCAAAGAGTTTGTAAAGATGCTGCTCTTCTCCACCTGCAGTCGCATCAACCGCACAAAGTTTGTAATGATGCTGCTCTTCTCCACCTGCAGTCGCATCAAGCGCACAGAGTTTGTAATGATGCTGCTCTTCTCCACATGCAGTCGCATCAAGCGCAAAGAGTTTGTAATGATGCTGCTCTTCTCAACCTGCAGTCGCATCAAGCGCACAAAGTTTGAAATGATGATGCTCTTCTCCACCTGCAGTCGCATCAAGCGCACAGAGTTTGTAATGATGCTTCTCTTCTCCACCTGCAGTCGCATCAAGCGCACAGTTTGTAATGATGCTGCTCTTCTCCACTTGCAGTTGCATCAAGCGCAGAGTTTGTATTGATGCTGCTCTTCTCCACCTGCAGTCGCATCAAGCGCACAGAGTTTGTAATGATGCTGCTCTTCTCCACCTGCAGTTGCATCAAGCGCACAGAGTTTATATTCATGCTGCTTTTTTCCACCTGCAGTGGCATCAAGCGCAAAGAGTTTGTAATGATGCTGCTCTTCTCCACCTGCAGTCGCATCAAGCGCACAGAGTTTGTAATGATGCTGCTCTTCTCCACCTGCAGTCGCATCAAGCGCAAAGAGTTTGTAAAGATGCTGCTCTTCTCCACCTGCAGTCGCATCAACCGCACAAAGTTTGTAATGATGCTGCTCTTCTCCACCTGCAGTCGCATCAAGCGCACAGAGTTTGTAATGATGCTGCTCTTCTCCACATGCAGTCGCATCAAGCGCAAAGAGTTTGTAATGATGCTGCTCTTCTCAACCTGCAGTCGCATCAAGCGCACAAAGTTTGAAATGATGATGCTCTTCTCCACCTGCAGTCGCATCAAGCGCACAGAGTTTGTAATGATGCTGCTCTTCTCCACCTGCAGTCGCATGAAGCGCACAGAGTTTGTAATGATGCTGCTCTTCTCCACCTGCAGTCGCATCAAGCGCACAGTTTGTAATGATGCTGCTCTTCTCCACTTGCAGTTGCATCAAGCGCAGAGTTTATATTGATGCTGCTCTTCTCCACCTGCAGTCGCATCAAGCGCACAGAGTTTGTAATGATGCTGCTCTTCTCCACCTGCAGTTGCATCAAGCGCACAGAGTTTGTTATGATGCTGCTCTTCTCCACCTGCAGTCGCATCGAGCGCACAGAGTTTGTAATGAAGCTGCTCTTCTCCACCTGCAGTCGCATCAAGCGCACAGAGTTTGTTTTGATGCTGCTCTTCTCCACCTGCAGATGCATCAAGCGCACTAAGTTTGTAGTGACGCTGCTCTTCTCCACTTGCAGTCGCATCAAGCGCACAGTTTGAAATTATGCTGCTCTTCTCCACCTGCAGTCGCATCAAGCGCACAGAGTTTATATTCATGCTGCTTTTTTCCGCCTGCAGTGGCATCAAGTTTACAGAGTTTGTTATGATGCTGCTCTTCTCCACCTGCAGTCGCATCGAGCGCACAGAGTTTGTAATGATGCTGCTCTTCTCCACCTGCAGTCGCATCAAGCGCACAGAGTTTGTTTTGATGCTGCTCTTCTCCACCTGCAGTTGCATCAAGCGCACAGAGTTTGTAATGATGCTGCTCTTCTCCACCTGCAGTCGCATCAAGCGCAAAGAGTTTGTAATGATGCTGCTCTTCTCCACATGCAGTCGCATCAAGCACAAAGAGTTTGTAATGATGCTGCTCTTCTCCACCTGCAGTCGCATCAAGCGCACAGTTTGAAATGATGCTGCTCTTCTCCACCTGCAGTCGCATCAAGCGCACAGAGTTTGTATTGATGCTGCTCTTCTCCACCTGCAGTCGCATCAAGCGCACAGAGTTTGTAATGATGCTGCTCTTCTCCACTTGCAGTCGCATCAAGCGCACAGAGTTTGTGTTGATGCTGCTCTTCTCCACTTGCAGTTGCATCAAGCGCAGAGTTTGTATTGATGCTGCTCTTCCCCACCTGCAGTCGCATCAACCGCACAAAGTTTGTAATGATGCTGCTCTTCTCCACCTGCAGTCGCATCAAGCGCACAGAGTTTGTAATGATGTTGCTCTTCTCCACATGCAGTCGCATCAAGCGCAAAGAGTTTGTAATGATGCTGCTCTTCTTAACCTGCAGTCGCATCAAGCGCACAAAGTTTGAAATGATGCTGCTCTTCTCCACCTGCAGTCGCATCAAGCGCACAGTTTGTAATGATGCTGCTCTTCTCCACTTGCAGTTGCATCAAGCGCAGAGTTTGTATTGATGCTGCTCCTCTCCACCTGCAGTCGCATCAAGCGCACAGAGTTTGTAATGATGCTGCTCTTCTCCACCTGCAGTTGCATCAAGCGCACAGAGTTTATATTCATGCTGCTTTTTTCCACCTGCAGTGGCATCAAGCGCAAAGAGTTTGTAATGATGCTGCTCTTCTCCACCTGCAGTCGCATCAAGCGCACAGAGTTTGTAATGATGCTGCTCTTCTCCACCTGCAGTCGCATCAAGCGCAAAGAGTTTGTAAAGATGCTGCTCTTCTCCACCTGCAGTCGCATCAAGCGCACAGAGTTTGTAATGATGCTGCTCTTCTCCACCTGCAGTCGCATCAAGCGCACAGAGTTTGTAATGATGCTGCTCTTCTCCACATGCAGTTGCATCAAGCGCAGAGTTTGTATTGATGCTGCTCTTCTCCACCTGCAGTCGCATCAAGCGCACAGAGTTTGTAATGATGCTGCTCTTCTCCACTTGCAGTCGCATCAAGCGCACAGAGTTTGTTTTGATGCTGCTTTTCTCCACCTGCAGTTGCATCAAGCGCACTAAGTTTGTATTGACGCTGCTCTTCTCCACTTGC
This sequence comes from Eucyclogobius newberryi, assembly GCF_026437365.1. Taxonomy (NCBI): domain Eukaryota; kingdom Metazoa; phylum Chordata; class Actinopteri; order Gobiiformes; family Gobiidae; genus Eucyclogobius; species Eucyclogobius newberryi. Next base: position 37,379,385 of record NW_027315746.1, on the reverse strand, counting down.
AGTCGCATCAAGCGCACAGTTTGAAATGATGCTGCTCTTCTCCACCTGCAGTCGCATCAAGCGCACAGAGTTTATATTCATTCTGCTTTTTTCCGCCTGCAGTGGCATCAAGTGCACAGTTTGTTATGATGCTGCTCTTCTCCACCTGCAGTCGCATCGAGCGCACAGAGTTTGTTTTGATGCTGCTCTTCTCCACCTGCAGTCGCATCAAGCGCACAGAGTTTGTAATGATGCTGCTCTTCTCCACATGCAGTCGCATCAAGCGCAAATAGTTTGTAATGATGCTGCTCTTCTTAACCTGCAGTCGCATCAAGCGCACAAAGTTTGAAATGATGATGCTCTTCTCCACCTGCAGTCGCATCAAGCGTACAGAGTTTGTAATGATGCTGCTCTTCTCCACCTGCAGTCGCATCAAGCGCACAGTTTGTAATGATGCTGCTCTTCTCCACTTGCAGTTGCATCAAGCGCAGAGTTTGTATTGATGCTGCTCTTCTCCACCTGCAGTCGCATCAAGCGCACAGAGTTTGTAATGATGCTGCTCTTCTCCACCTGCAGTTGCATCAAGCGCACAGAGTTTATATTCATGCTGCTTTTTTCCACCTGCAGTGGCATCAAGCGCAAAGAGTTTGTAATGATGCTGCTCTTCTCCACCTGCAGTCGCATCAAGCGCACAGAGTTTGTAATGATGCTGCTCTTCTCCACCTGCAGTCGCATCAAGCGCAAAGAGTTTGTAAAGATGCTGCTCTTCTCCACCTGCAGTCGCATCAAGCGCACAGAGTTTGTAATGATGCTGCTCTTCTCCACCTGCAGTCGCATCAAGCGCACAGAGTTTGTAATGATGCTGCTCTTCTCCACATGCAGTTGCATCAAGCGCAGAGTTTGTATTGATGCTGCTCTTCTCCACCTGCAGTCGCATCAAGCGCACAGAGTTTGTAATGATGCTGCTCTTCTCCACTTGCAGTCGCATCAAGCGCACGGAGTTTGTATTGATGCTGCTCTCCTCCACCTGCAGTCTCATCAAGCGCAAAGAGTTTGTAATGATGCTGCTCTTCTCCACCTGCAGTCGCATCAAGCGCACAGAGTTTTTAATGATGCTGCTCTTCTCCACCTGCAGTCGCATCAAGCGCAAAGAGTTTGTAAAGATGCTGCTCTTCTCCACCTGCAGTCGCATCAAGCGCACAGAGTTTGTAAAGATGCTGCTCTTCTCCACCTGCAGTCGCATCAACCGCACAAAGTTTGTAATGAAGCTGCTCTTCTCCACCTGCAGTCGCATCAAGCGCACAGAGTTTGTAATGATGCTGCTCTTCTCCACATGCAGTCGCATCAAGCGCAAAGAGTTTGTAATGATGCTGCTCTTCTCAACCTGCAGTCGCATCAAGCGCACAAAGTTTGAAATGATGATGCTCTTCTCCACCTGCAGTCGCATCAAGCGCACAGAGTTTGTAATGATGCTGCTCTTCTCCACCTGCAGTCGCATCAAGCGCACAGTTTGTAATGATGCTGCTCTTCTCCACTTGCAGTTGCATCAAGCGCAGAGTTTGTATTGATGCTGCTCTTCTCCACCTGCAGTCGCATCAAGCGCACAGAGTTTGTAATGATGCTGCTCTTCTCCACCTGCAGTTGCTTCAAGCGCACAGAGTTTATATTCATGCTGCTTTTTTCCACCTGCAGTGGCATCAAGCGCACAGAGTTTGTAATGATGCTGCTCTTCTCCACCTGCAGTCGCATCAAGCGCAAAGAGTTTGTAAAGATGCTGCTCTTCTCCACCTGCAGTCGCATCAACCGCACAAAGTTTGTAATGATGCTGCTCTTCTCCACCTGCAGTCGCATCAAGCGCACAGAGTTTGTAATGATGCTGCTCTTCTCCACATGCAGTCGCATCAAGCGCAAAGAGTTTGTAATGATGCTGCTCTTCTCAACCTGCAGTCGCATCAAGCGCACAAAGTTTGAAATGATGATGCTCTTCTCCACCTGCAGTCGCATCAAGCGCACAGAGTTTGTAATGATGCTGCTCTTCTCCACCTGCAGTCGCATCAAGCGCACAGTTTGTAATGATGCTGCTCTTCTCCACTTGCAGTTGCATCAAGCGCAGAGTTTGTATTGATGCTGCTCTTCTCCACCTGCAGTCGCATCAAGCGCACAGAGTTTGTAATGATGCTGCTCTTCTCCACCTGCAGTCGCATCAAGCGCACAGAGTTTGTAATGATGCTGCTCTTCTCCACCTGCAGTCGCATCAAGCGCAAAGAGTTTGTAAAGATGCTGCTCTTCTCCACCTGCAGTCGCATCAACCGCACAAAGTTTGTAATGATGCTGCTCTTCTCCACCTGCAGTCGCATCAAGCGCACAGAGTTTGTAATGATGCTGCTCTTCTCCACATGCAGTCGCATCAAGCGCAAAGAGTTTGTAATGATGCTGCTCTTCTCAACCTGCAGTCGCATCAAGCGCACAAAGTTTGAAATGATGATGCTCTTCTCCACCTGCAGTCGCATCAAGCGCACAGAGTTTGTAATGATGCTGCTCTTCTCCACCTGCAGTCGCATCAAGCGCACAGAGTTTGTAATGATGCTGCTCTTCTCCACCTGCAGTCGCATCAAGCGCACAGTTTGTAATGATGCTGCTCTTCTCCACTTGCAGTTGCATCAAGCGCAGAGTTTGTATTGATGCTGCTCTTCTCCACCTGCAGTCGCATCAAGCGCACAGAGTTTGTAATGATGCTGCTCTTCTCCACCTGCAGTTGCATCAAGCGCACAGAGTTTGTTATGATGCTGCTCTTCTCCACCTGCAGTCGCATCGAGCGCACAGAGTTTGTAATGATGCTGCTCTTCTCCACCTGCAGTCGCATCAAGCGCACAGAGTTTGTTTTGATGCTGCTCTTCTCCACCTGCAGATGCATCAAGCGCACTAAGTTTGTAGTGACGCTGCTCTTCTCCACTTGCAGTCGCATCAAGCGCACAGTTTGAAATTATGCTGCTCTTCTCCACCTGCAGTCGCATCAAGCGCACAGAGTTTATATTCATGCTGCTTTTTTCCGCCTGCAGTGGCATCAAGTGCACAGAGTTTGTTATGATGCTGCTCTTCTTCACCTGCAGTCGCATCGAGCGCACAGAGTTTGTAATGATGCTGCTCTTCTCCACCTGCAGTCGCATCAAGCGCACAGAGTTTGTTTTGATGCTGCTCTTCTCCACCTGCAGTTGCATCAAGCGCACAGAGTTTGTAATGATGCTGCTCTTCTCCACCTGCAGTCGCATCAAGCGCAAAGAGTTTGTAATGATGCTGCTCTTCTCCACATGCAGTCGCATCAAGCACAAAGAGTTTGTAATGATGCTGCTCTTCTCCACCTGCAGTCGCATCAAGCGCACAGTTTGAAATGATGCTGCTCTTCTCCACCTGCAGTCGCATCAAGCGCACAGAGTTTGTATTGATGCTGCTCTTCTCCACCTGCAGTCGCATCAAGCGCACAGAGTTTGTAATGATGCTGCTCTTCTCCACTTGCAGTCGCATCAAGCGCACAGAGTTTGTGTTGATGCTGCTCTTCTCCACTTGCAGTTGCATCAAGCGCAGAGTTTGTATTGATGCTGCTCTTCTCCACCTGCAGTCGCATCAACCGCACAAAGTTTGTAATGATGCTGCTCTTCTCCACCTGCAGTCGCATCAAGCGCACAGAGTTTGTAATGATGCTGCTCTTCTCCACATGCAGTCGCATCAAGCGCAAAGAGTTTGTAATGATGCTGCTCACCTCCACCTGCAGTCGCATCAAGCGCAAAGAGTTTGTAATGATGCTGCTCTTCTCCACCTGCAGTTGCATCAAGCGCACAGAGTTTATATTCATGCTGCTTTTTTCCGCCTGCAGTGGCATCAAGTGCACAGAGTTTGTTATGATGCTGCTCTTCTCCACCTGCAGTCGCATCGAGCGCACAGAGTTTGTAAAGATGCTGCTCTTCTCCACCTGCAGTCGCATCAAGCGCACAGAGTTTGTTTTGATGCTGCTCTTCTCCACCTGCAGTTGCATCAAGCGCACAGAGTTTGTAATGATGCTGCTCTTCTCCACCTGCAGTCGCATCAAGCGCACAGAGTTTGTAATGATGCTGCTCTTCTCCACCTGCAGTCGCATCAAGCGCACAGAGTTTGTTTTGATGCTGCTTTTCTCCACCTGCAGTTGCATCAAGCGCACTAAGTTTGTATTGACGCTGCTCTTCTCCACTTGCAGTCGTATCAAGCGCACAGTTTGAAATGATGCTGCTCTTCTCCACCTGCAGTCGCATCAAGCGCACAGAGTTTATATTCATTCTGCTTTTTTCCGCCTGCAGTGGCATCAAGTGCACAGTTTGTTATGATGCTGCTCTTCTCCACCTGCAGTCGCATCGAGCGCACAGAGTTTGTTTTGATGCTGCTCTTCTCCACCTGCAGTCGCATCAAGCGCACAGAGTTTGTAATGATGCTGCTCTTCTCCACATGCAGTCGCATCAAGCGCAAAGAGTTTGTAATGATGCTGCTCTTCTTAACCTGCAGTCGCATCAAGCGCACAAAGTTTGAAATGATGATGCTCTTCTCCACCTGCAGTCGCATCAAGCGTACATAGTTTGTAATGATGCTGCTCTTCTCCACCTGCAGTCGCATCAAGCGCACAGTTTGTAATGATGCTGCTCTTCTCCACTTGCAGTTGCATCAAGCGCAGAGTTTGTATTGATGCTGCTCTTCTCCACCTGCAGTCGCATCAAGCGCACAGAGTTTGTAATGATGCTGCTCTTCTCCACCTGCAGTTGCATCAAGAGCACAGAGTTTATATTCATGCTGCTTTTTTCCACCTGCAGTGGCATCAAGCGCAAAGAGTTTGTAATGATGCTGCTCTTCTCCACCTGCAGTCGCATCAAGCGCACAGAGTTTGTAATGATGCTGCTCTTCTCCACCTGCAGTCGCATCAAGCGCAAAGAGTTTGTAAAGATGCTGCTCTTCTCCACCTGCAGTCGCATCAACCGCACAAAGTTTGTAATGATGCTGCTCTTCCCCACGTGCAGTCGCATCAAGCGCACAGAGTTTGTAATGATGCTGCTCTTCTCCACATGCAGTCGCATCAAGCGCAAAGAGTTTGTAATGATGCTGCTCTTCTCAACCTGCAGTCGCATCAAGCGCACAAAGTTTGAAATGATGATGCTCTTCTCCACCTGCAGTCGCATCAAGCGCACAGAGTTTGTAATGATGCTGCTCTTCTCCACCTGCAGTCGCATCAAGCGCACAGAGTTTGTAATGATGCTGCTCTTCTCCACCTGCAGTCGCATCAAGCGCACAGAGTTTGTAATGATGCTGCTCTTCTCCACCTGCAGTCGCATCAAGCGCACAGAGTTTGTAATGATGCTGCTCTTCTCCACCTGCAGTCGCATCAAGCGCACAGTTTGTAATGATGCTGCTCTTCTCCACTTGCAGTTGCATCAAGCGCAGAGTTTGTAATGATGCTGCTCTTCTCCACCTGCAGTCGCATCAAGCGCACAGAGTTTGTAATGATGCTGCTCTTCTCCACCTGCAGTCGCATCAAGCGCACGGTTTGTAATGATGCTGCTCTTCTCCACTTGCAGTTGCATCAAGCGCAGAGTTTGTATTGATGCTGCTCTTCTCCACCTGCAGTCGCATCAAGCGCACAGAGTTTGTAATGATGCTGCTCTTCTCCACCTGCAGTTGCATCAAGCGCACAGAGTTTATATTCATGCTGCTTTTTTCCGCCTGCAGTGGCATTAAGTGCACAGAGTTTGTTATGATGCTGCTCTTCTCCACCTGCAGTCGCATCGAGCGCACAGAGTTTGTAATGATGCTGCTCTTCTCCACCTGCAGTCGCATCAAGCGCACAGAGTTTGTTTTGATGCTGCTCTTCTCCACCTGCAGATGCATCAAGCGCACTAAGTTTGTAGTGACGCTGCTCTTCTCCACTTGCAGTCGCATCAAGCGCACAGTTTGAAATTATGCTGCTCTTCTCCACCTGCAGTCGCATCAAGCGCACAGAGTTTATATTCATGCTGCTTTTTTCCGCCTGCAGTGGCATCAAGTGCACAGAGTTTGTTATGATGCTGCTCTTCTCCACCTGCAGTCGCATCGAGCGCACAGAGTTTGTAATGATGCTGCTCTTCTCCACCTGCAGTCGCATCAAGCGCACAGAGTTTGTTTTGATGCTGCTCTTCTCCACCTGCAGTTGCATCAAGCGCACAGAGTTTGTAATGATGCTGCTCTTCTCCACCTGCAGTCGCATCAAGCGCACAGAGTTTGTAATGATGCTGCTCTTCTCCACATGCAGTCGCATCAAGCACAAAGAGTTTGTAATGATGCTGCTCTTCTCCACTTGCAAATGCATCAAGCGCAGAGTTTGTATTGATGCTGCTCTTCTCCACCTGCAGTCGCATCAAGCGCACAGAGTTTGTAATGATGCTGCTCTTCTCCACCTGCAGTTGCATCAAGCGCACAGAGTTTATATTCATGCTGCTTTTTTCCGCCTGCAGTGGCATTAAGTGCACAGAGTTTGTTATGATGCTGCTCTTCTCCACCTGCAGTCGCATCGAGCGCACAGAGTTTGTAATGATGCTGCTCTTCTCCACCTGCAGTCGCATCAAGCGCACAGAGTTTGTTTTGATGCTGCTCTTCTCCACCTGCAGATGCATCAAGCGCACTAAGTTTGTAGTGACGCTGCTCTTCTCCACTTGCAGTCGCATCAAGCGCACAGTTTGAAATTATGCTGCTCTTCTCCACCTGCAGTCGCATCAAGCGCACAGAGTTTATATTCATGCTGCTTTTTTCCGCCTGCAGTGGCATCAAGTGCACAGAGTTTGTTATGATGCTGCTCTTCTCCACCTGCAGTCGCATCGAGCGCACAGAGTTTGTAATGATGCTGCTCTTCTCCACCTGCAGTCGCATCAAGCGCACAGAGTTTGTTTTGATGCTGCTCTTCTCCACCTGCAGTTGCATCAAGCGCACAGAGTTTGTAATGATGCTGCTCTTCTCCACCTGCAGTCGCATCAAGCGCACAGAGTTTGTAATGATGCTGCTCTTCTCCACATGCAGTCGCATCAAGCACAAAGAGTTTGTAATGATGCTGCTCTTCTCCACCTGCAGTCGCATCAAGCGCATAGTTTGAAATGATGCTGCTCTTCTCCACCTGCAGTCGCATCAAGCGCAATGAGTTTGTAATGATGCTGCTCTTCTCCACCTGCAGTTGCATTAAGTGCACAGAGTTTGTTATGATGCTGCTCTTCTCCACCTGCAGTCGCATCGAGCGCACAGAGTTTGTAATGATGCTGCTCTTCTCCACCTGCAGTCGCATCAAGCGCACAGAGTTTGTTTTGATGCTGCTCTTCTCCACCTGCAGATGCATCAAGCGCACTAAGTTTGTAGTGACGCTGCTCTTCTCCACTTGCAGTCGCATCAAGCGCACAGTTTGAAATTATGCTGCTCTTCTCCACCTGCAGTCGCATCAAGCGCACAGAGTTTATATTCATGCTGCTTTTTTCCGCCTGCAGTGGCATCAAGTGCACAGAGTTTGTTATGATGCTGCTCTTCTCCACCTGCAGTCGCATCGAGCGCACAGAGTTTGTAATGATGCTGCTCTTCTCCACCTGCAGTAGCATCAAGCGCACAGAGTTTGTTTTGATGCTGCTCTTCTCCACCTGCAGTTGCATCAAGCGCACAGAGTTTGTAATGATGCTGCTCTTCTCCACCTGCAGTCGCATCAAGCGCACAGAGTTTGTAATGATGCTGCTCTTCTCCACATGCAGTCGCATCAAGCACAAAGAGTTTGTAATGATGCTGCTCTTCTCCACCTGCAGTCGCATCAAGCGCACAGTTTGAAATGATGCTGCTCTTCTCCACCTGCAGTCGCATCAAGCGCACAGAGTTTGTAATGATGCTGCTCTTCTCCACCTGCAGTCGCATCAAGCGCACAGAGTTTGTAATGATGCTGCTCTTCTCCACTTGCAGTTGCATCAAGCGCAGAGTTTGTATTGATGCTGCTCTTCTCCACCTGCAGTCGCATCAAGCGCACAGAGTTTGTAATGATGCTGCTCTTCTCCACTTGCAGTCGCATCAAGCGCACAGAGTTTGTGTTGATGCTGCTCTTCTCCACTTGCAGTTGCATCAAGCGCAGAGTTTGTATTGATGCTGCTCTTCTCCACCTGCAGTCGCATCAACCGCACAGTTTGTAATGATGCTGCTCTTCTCCACCTGCAGTCGCATCAAGCGCACAGAGTTTGTAATGATGCTGCTCTTCTCCACATGCAGTCGCATCAAGCGCAAAGAGTTTGTAATGATGCTGCTCACCTCCACCTGCCGTCGCATCAAGCGCACAGTTTGAAATTATGCTGCTCTTCTCCACCTGCAGTCGCATCAAGCGCACAGAGTTTATATTCATGCTGCTTTTTTCCGCCTGCAGTGGCATCAAGTGCACAGAGTTTGTAATGATGTTGCTCTTCTCCACCTGCAGTCGCATCAAGCGCACAGAGTTTGTAATGATGCTGCTCTTCTCCACATGCAGTCGCATCAAGCGCAAAGAGTTTGTAGTGACGCTGCTCTTCTCCACTTGCAGTCGCATCAAGCGCACAGTTTGAAATTATGCTGCTCTTCTCCACCTGCAGTCGCATCAAGCGCACAGAGTTTATATTCATGCTGCTTTTTTCCGCCTGCAGTGGCATCAAGTGCACAGAGTTTGTAATGATGTTGCTCTTCTCCACTTCCAGTCGCATCGAGCGCACAGAGTTTGTAATGATGCTGCTCTTCTCCACCTGCAGTCGCATCAAGCGCACAGAGTTTGTTTTGATGCTGCTCTTCTCCACCTGCAGTTGCATCAAGCGCACAGAGTTTGTAATGATGCTGCTCTTCTCCACCTGCAGTCGCATCAAGCGCACAGAGTTTGTAATGATGTTGCTCTTCTCCACATGCAGTCGCATCAAGCACAAAGAGTTTGTAATGATGCTGCTCTTCTCCACCTGCAGTCGCATCAAGCGCACAGAGTTTGTTTTGATGCTGCTTTTCTCCACCTGCAGTTGCATCAAGCGCACTAAGTTTGTATTGACGCTGCTCTTCTCCACTTGCAGTCGCATCAAGCGCACAGTTTGAAATGATGCTGCTCTTCTCCACCTGCAGTCGCATCAAGCGCACAGAGTTTATATTCATGCTGCTTTTTTCCGCCTGCAGTGGCATCAAGTGCACAGAGTTTGTTTTGATGCTGCTCTTCTCCACCTGCAGTTGCATCAAGCGCACAGTTTGAAATGATGCTGCTCCTTTCCACCTGCAGTCGCATAAAGCGCACAGAGTTTGTAATGATGGTGCTCTTCTCCACCTGCTGTCGCATCAAGCGCACAGAGTTTGTAATGATGCTGCTCTTCTCCACTTGCAGTTGTATCAAGCGCAGAGTTTGTATTGATGCTGCTCTTCTCCACCTGCAGTCGCATCAAGCGCACAGAGTTTGTAATGATGCTGCTCTTCTCCAATTGCAGTCGCATCAAGCGCACAGAGTTTGTGTTGATGCTGCTCTTCTCCACTTGCAGTTGCATCAAGCGCAGAGTTTGTATTGATGCTGCTCTTCTCCACCTGCAGTCGCATCAACCGCACAGTTTGTAATGATGCTGCTCTTCTCCACCTGCAGTCGCATCAAGCGCACAGAGTTTGTAATGATGCTGCTCTTCTCCACATGCAGTCGCATCAAGCGCAAAGAGTTTGTAATGATGCTGCTCACCTCCACCTGCAGTCGCATCAAGCGCAAAGAGTTTGTAATGATGCTGCTCTTCTCCACCTGCAGTCGCATCAAGCGCACAGAGTTTGTAATGATGCTGCTCTTCTCCACCTGCAGTCGCATCAAGCGCACAGTTTGTAATGATGCTGCTCTTCTCCACTTGCAGTCGCATCAAGCGCACAGAGTTTGTAATGATGCTGCTCACCTCCACCTGCAGTCGCATCAAGCGCAAAGAGTTTGTAATGATGCTGCTCTTCTCCACCTGCAGTCGCATCAAGCGCACAGAGTTTGTAATGATGCTGCTCTTCTCCACCTGCAGTCGCATCAAGCGCACAGTTTGTAATGATGCTGCTCTTCTCCACTTGCAGTCGCATCAATCGCACAGAGTTTATATTCATGCTGCTTTTTTCCGCCTGCAGTGGCATCAAGTGGACAGAGTTTGTTATGATGCTGCTCTTCTCCACCTGCAGTCGCATCGAGCGCACAGAGTTTGTAATGATGCTGCTCTTCTCCACCTGCAGTCGCATCAAGCGCACAGAGTTTGTTTTGATGCTGCTCTTCTCCACCTGCAGTTGCATCAAGCGCACAGAGTTTGTAATGATGCTGCTCTTCTCCACCTGCAGTCGCATCAAGCGCACAGAGTTTGTAATGATGCTGCTCTTCTCCACATTTAGTCGCATCAAGCACAAAGAGTTTGTAAAGATGCTGCTCTTCTCCACCTGCAGTCGCATCAACCGCACAAAGTTTGTAATGAAGCTGCTCTTCTCCACCTGCAGTCGCATCAAGCGCACAGAGTTTGTAATGATGCTGCTCTTCTCCACATGCAGTCGCATCAAGCGCAAAGAGTTTGTAATGATGCTGCTCTTCTCAACCTGCAGTCGCATCAAGCGCACAAAGTTTGAAATGATGATACTCTTCTCCACCTGCAGTCGCATCAAGCGCACAGAGTTTGTAATGATGCTGCTCTTCTCCACCTGCAGTCGCATCAAGCGCACAGTTTGTAATGATGCTGCTCTTCTCCACTTGCAGTTGCATCAAGCGCAGAGTTTGTAATGATGCTGCTCTTCTCCACTTGCAGTTGCATCAAGCGCACAGAGTTTATATTCATGCTGCTTTTTTCCACCTGCAGTGGCATCAAGTGCACAGAGTTTGTTATGATGCTGCTCTTATCCACCTGCAGTCGCATCAAGCGCACAGAGTTTGTAATGATGCTGCTCTTCTCCACATGCAGTCGCATCAGGCGCAAAGAGTTTGTAATGATGCTGCTCTTCTTAACCTGCAGTCACATCAAGCGCACAAAGTTTGAAATGATGATGCTCTTCTCCACCTGCAGTCGCATCAAGCGCACAGAGTTTGTATTGATGCTGCTCTTCTCCACCTGCAGTCGCATCAAGCGCACAGAGTTTGTAATGATGCTGCTCTTCTCCACCTGCAGTTGCATCAAGCGCACAGAGTTTATATTCATGCTGCTTTTTTCCACCTGCAGTGGCATCAAGCGCAAAGAGTTTGTAATGATGCTGCTCTTCTCCACCTGCAGTCGCATCAAGCGCACAGAGTTTGTAATGATGCTGCTCTTCTCCACCTGCAGTCGCATCAAGCGCAAAGAGTTTGTAAAGATGCTGCTCTTCTCCACCTGCAGTCGCATCAACCGCACAAAGTTTGTAATGATGCTGCTCTTCTCCACCTGCAGTCGCATCAAGCGCACAGAGTTTGTAATGATGCTGCTCTTCTCCACATGCAGTCGCATCAAGCGCAAAGAGTTTGTAATGATGCTGCTCTTCTCAACCTGCAGTCGCATCAAGCGCACAAAGTTTGAAATGATGATGCTCTTCTCCACCTGCAGTCGCATCAAGCGCACAGAGTTTGTAATGATGCTGCTCTTCTCCACCTGCAGTCGCATCAAGCGCACAGAGTTTGTAATGATGCTGCTCTTCTCCACCTGCAGTCGCATCAAGCGCACAGTTTGTAATGATGCTGCTCTTCTCCACTTGCAGTTGCATCAAGCGCAGAGTTTGTAATGATGCTGCTCTTCTCCACCTGCAGTCGCATCAAGCGCACAGAGTTTGTAATGATGCTGCTCTTCTCCACCTGCAGTCGCATCAAGCGCAAAGAGTTTGTAAAGATGCTGCTCTTCTCCACCTGCAGTCGCATCAACCGCACAAAGTTTGTAATGATGCTGCTCTTCTCCACCTGCAGTCGCATCAAGCGCACAGAGTTTGTAATGATGCTGCTCTTCTCCACATGCAGTCGCATCAAGCGCAAAGAGTTTGTAATGATGCTGCTCTTCTCAACCTGCAGTCGCATCAAGCGCACAAAGTTTGAAATGATGATGCTCTTCTCCACCTGCAGTCGCATCAAGCGCACAGAGTTTGTAATGATGCTGCTCTTCTCCACCTGCAGTCGCATCAAGCGCACAGAGTTTGTAATGATGCTGCTCTTCTCCACCTGCAGTCGCATCAAGCGCACAGTTTGTAATGATGCTGCTCTTCTCCACTTGCAGTTGCATCAAGCGCAGAGTTTGTATTGATGCTGCTCTTCTCCACCTGCAGTCGCATCGAGCGCACAGAGTTTGTAATGATGCTGCTCTTCTCCACCTGCAGTCGCATCAAGCGCACAGAGTTTGTTTTGATGCTGCTCTTCTCCACCTGCAGATGCATCAAGCGCACTAAGTTTGTAGTGACGCTGCTCTTCTCCACTTGCAGTGGCATCAAGCGCACAGAGTTTATATTCATGCTGCTTTTTTCCGCCTGCAGTGGCATCAAGTGCACAGAGTTTGTTATGATGCTGCTCTTCTCCACCTGCAGTCGCATCGAGCGCACAGAGTTTGTAATGATGCTGCTCTTCTCCACCTGCAGTCGCATCAAGCGCACAGAGTTTGTTTTGATGCTGCTCTTCTCCACCTGCAGTTGCATCAAGCGCACAGAGTTTGTTATGATGCTGCTCTTCTCCACCTGCAGTCGCATCAAGCGCACAGAGTTTGTAATGATGCTGCTCTTCTCCACATGCAGTCGCATCAAGCGCAAAGAGTTTGTAATGATGCTGCTCTTCTTAACCTGCAGTCACATCAAGCGCACAAAGTTTGAAATGATGATGCTCTTCTCCACCTGCAGTCGCATCAAGCGCACAGAGTTTGTAATGATGCTGCTCTTCTCCACCTGCAGTCGCATTAAGCGCACAGTTTGTAATGATGCTGCTCTTCTCCACTTGCAGTTGCATCAAGCGCAGAGTTTGTATTGATGCTGCTCTTCTCCACCTGCAGTCGCATCAAGCGCACAGAGTTTGTAATGATGCTGCTCTTCTCCACCTGCAGTTGCATCAAGCGCACAGAGTTTATATTCATGCTGCTTTTTTCCACCTGCAGTGGCATCAAGTGCACAGAGTTTGTTATGATGCTGCTCTTCTCCACCTGCAGTCGCATCAAGCGCACAGAGTTTGTAATGATGCTGCTCTTCTCCACATGCAGTCGCATCAAGCGCAAAGAGTTTGTAATGATGCTGCTCTTCTTAACCTGCAGTCACATCAAGCGCACAAAGTTTGAAATGATGATGCTCTTCTCCACCTGCAGTCGCATCAAGCGCACAGAGTTTGTTTTGATGCTGCTCTTCTCCACCTGCAGTTGCATCAAGCGCACAGTTTGAAATGATGCTGCTCCTTTCCACCTGCAGTCGCATAAAGCGCACAGAGTTTGTAATGATGGTGCTCTTCTCCACCTGCTGTCGCATCAAGCGCACAGAGTTTGTAATGATGCTGCTCTTCTCCACATGCAGTTGCATCAAGCGCAGAGTTTGTATTGATGCTGCTCTTCTCCACCTGCAGTCGCATCAAGCGCACAGAGTTTGTAATGATGCTGCTCTTCTCCAATTGCAGTCGCATCAAGCGCACAGAGTTTGTGTTGATGCTGCTCTTCTCCACCTGCAGTCGCATCAAGCGCACAGTTTGTAATGATGCTGCTCTTCTCCACTTGCAGTCGCATCAAGCGCACAGAGTTTGTAATGATGCTGCTCTTCTCCACATGCAGTTGCATCAATCGCACAGAGTTTATATTCATGCTGCTTTTTTCCGCCTGCAGTGGCATCAAGTGGACAGAGTTTGTTATGATGCTGCTCTTCTCCACCTGCAGTCGCATCGAGCGCACAGAGTTTGTAATGATGCTGCTCTTCTCCACCTGCAGTCGCATCAAGCGCACAGAGTTTGTTTTGATGCTGCTCTTCTCCACCTGCAGTTGCATCAAGCGCACAGAGTTTGTAAAGATGCTGCTCTTCTCCACCTGCAGTCGCATCAACCGCACAAAGTTTGTAATGATGCTGCTCTTCTCCACCTGCAGTCGCATCAAGCGCACAGAGTTTGTAATGATGCTGCTCTTCTCCACATGCAGTCGCATCAAGCGCAAAGAGTTTGTAATGATGCTGCTCTTCTCAACCTGCAGTCGCATCAAGCGCACAAAGTTTGAAATGATGATGCTCTTCTCCACCTGCAGTCGCATCAAGCGCACAGAGTTTGTAATGATGCTGCTCTTCTCCACCTGCAGTCGCATCAAGCGCACAGAGTTTGTAATGATGCTGCTCTTCTCCACCTGCAGTCGCATCAAGCGCACAGTTTGTAATGATGCTGCTCTTCTCCACTTGCAGTTGCATCAAGCGCAGAGTTTGTAATGATGCTGCTCTTCTCCACCTGCAGTCGCATCAAGCGCACAGAGTTTGTAATGATGCTGCTCTTCTCCACCTGCAGTCGCATCAAGCGCAAAGAGTTTGTAAAGATGCTGCTCTTCTCCACCTGCAGTCGCATCAACCGCACAAAGTTTGTAATGATGCTGCTCTTCTCCACCTGCAGTCGCATCAAGCGCACAGAGTTTGTAATGATGCTGCTCTTCTCCACATGCAGTCGCATCAAGCGCAAAGAGTTTGTAATGATGCTGCTCTTCTCAACCTGCAGTCGCATCAAGCGCACAAAGTTTGAAATGATGATGCTCTTCTCCACCTGCAGTCGCATCAAGCGCACAGAGTTTGTAATGATGCTGCTCTTCTCCACCTGCAGTCGCATCAAGCGCACAGAGTTTGTAATGATGCTGCTCTTCTCCACCTGCAGTCGCATCAAGCGCACAGTTTGTAATGATGCTGCTCTTCTCCACTTGCAGTTGCATCAAGCGCAGAGTTTGTATTGATGCTGCTCTTCTCCACCTGCAGTCGCATCGAGCGCACAGAGTTTGTAATGATGCTGCTCTTCTCCACCTGCAGTCGCATCAAGCGCACAGAGTTTGTTTTGATGCTGCTCTTCTCCACCTGCAGATGCATCAAGCGCACTAAGTTTGTAGTGACGCTGCTCTTCTCCACTTGCAGTGGCATCAAGCGCACAGAGTTTATATTCATGCTGCTTTTTTCCGCCTGCAGTGGCATCAAGTGCACAGAGTTTGTTATGATGCTGCTCTTCTCCACCTGCAGTCGCATCGAGCGCACAGAGTTTGTAATGATGCTGCTCTTCTCCACCTGCAGTCGCATCAAGCGCACAGAGTTTGTTTTGATGCTGCTCTTCTCCACCTGCAGTTGCATCAAGCGCACAGAGTTTGTTATGATGCTGCTCTTCTCCACCTGCAGTCGCATCAAGCGCACAGAGTTTGTAATGATGCTGCTCTTCTCCACATGCAGTCGCATCAAGCGCAAAGAGTTTGTAATGATGCTGCTCTTCTTAACCTGCAGTCACATCAAGCGCACAAAGTTTGAAATGATGATGCTCTTCTCCACCTGCAGTCGCATCAAGCGCACAGAGTTTGTAATGATGCTGCTCTTCTCCACCTGCAGTCGCATTAAGCGCACAGTTTGTAATGATGCTGCTCTTCTCCACTTGCAGTTGCATCAAGCGCAGAGTTTGTATTGATGCTGCTCTTCTCCACCTGCAGTCGCATCAAGCGCACAGAGTTTGTAATGATGCTGCTCTTCTCCACCTGCAGTTGCATCAAGCGCACAGAGTTTATATTCATGCTGCTTTTTTCCACCTGCAGTGGCATCAAGTGCACAGAGTTTGTTATGATGCTGCTCTTCTCCACCTGCAGTCGCATCAAGCGCACAGAGTTTGTAATGATGCTGCTCTTCTCCACATGCAGTCGCATCAAGCGCAAAGAGTTTGTAATGATGCTGCTCTTCTTAACCTGCAGTCACATCAAGCGCACAAAGTTTGAAATGATGATGCTCTTCTCCACCTGCAGTCGCATCAAGCGCACAGAGTTTGTTTTGATGCTGCTCTTCTCCACCTGCAGTTGCATCAAGCGCACAGTTTGAAATGATGCTGCTCCTTTCCACCTGCAGTCGCATAAAGCGCACAGAGTTTGTAATGATGGTGCTCTTCTCCACCTGCTGTCGCATCAAGCGCACAGAGTTTGTAATGATGCTGCTCTTCTCCACATGCAGTTGCATCAAGCGCAGAGTTTGTATTGATGCTGCTCTTCTCCACCTGCAGTCGCATCAAGCGCACAGAGTTTGTAATGATGCTGCTCTTCTCCAATTGCAGTCGCATCAAGCGCACAGAGTTTGTGTTGATGCTGCTCTTCTCCACCTGCAGTCGCATCAAGCGCACAGTTTGTAATGATGCTGCTCTTCTCCACTTGCAGTCGCATCAAGCGCACAGAGTTTGTAATGATGCTGCTCTTCTCCACATGCAGTTGCATCAATCGCACAGAGTTTATATTCATGCTGCTTTTTTCCGCCTGCAGTGGCATCAAGTGGACAGAGTTTGTTATGATGCTGCTCTTCTCCACCTGCAGTCGCATCGAGCGCACAGAGTTTGTAATGATGCTGCTCTTCTCCAATTGCAGTCGCATCAAGCGCACAGAGTTTGTGTTGATGCTGCTCTTCTCCACCTGCAGTCGCATCAAGCGCACAGTTTGTAATGATGCTGCTCTTCTCCACTTGCAGTCGCATCAAGCGCACAGAGTTTGTAATGATGCTGCTCTTCTCCACCTGCAGTTGCATCAATCGCACAGAGTTTATATTCATGCTGCTTTTTTCCGCCTGCAGTGGCATCAAGTGGACAGAGTTTGTTATGATGCTGCTCTTCTCCACCTGCAGTCGCATCGAGCGCACAGAGTTTGTAATGATGCTGCTCTTCTCCACCTGCAGTCGCATCAAGCGCACAGAGTTTGTTTTGATGCTGCTCTTCTCCACCTGCAGTTGCATCAAGCGCACAGAGTTTGTAATGATGCTGCTCTTCTCCACCTGCAGTCGCATCAAGCGCACAGAGTTTGTAATGATGCTGCTCTTCTCCACATTTAGTCGCATCAAGCACAAAGAGTTTGTAAAGATGCTGCTCTTCTCCACCTGCAGTCGCATCAACCGCACAAAGTTTGTAATGAAGCTGCTCTTCTCCACCTGCAGTCGCATCAAGCGCACAGAGTTTGTAATGATGCTGCTCTTCTCCACATGCAGTCGCATCAAGCGCAAAGAGTTTGTAATGATGCTGCTCTTCTCAACCTGCAGTCGCATCAAGCGCACAAAGTTTGAAATGATGATACTCTTCTCCACCTGCAGTCGCATCAAGCGCACAGAGTTTGTAATGATGCTGCTCTTCTCCACCTGCAGTCGCATCAAGCGCACAGTTTGTAATGATGCTGCTCTTCTCCACTTGCAGTTGCATCAAGCGCAGAGTTTGTAATGTTGCTGCTCTTCTCCACTTGCAGTTGCATCAAGCGCACAGAGTTTATATTCATGCTGCTTTTTTCCACCTGCAGTGGCATCAAGTGCACAGAGTTTGTTATGATGCTGCTCTTCTCCACCTGCAGTCGCATCAAGCGCACAGAGTTTGTAATGATGCTGCTCTTCTCCACCTGCAGTCGCATCAAGCGCAAAGAGTTTGTAAAGATGCTGCTCTTCTCCACCTGCAGTCGCATCAACCGCACAAAGTTTGTAATGATGCTGCTCTTCTCCACCTGCAGTCGCATCAAGCGCACAGAGTTTGTAATGATGCTGCTCTTCTCCACATGCAGTCGCATCAAGCGCAAAGAGTTTGTAATGATGCTGCTCTTCTCAACCTGCAGTCGCATCAAGCGCACAAAGTTTGAAATGATGATGCTCTTCTCCACCTGCAGTCGCATCAAGCGCACAGAGTTTGTAATGATGCTGCCCTTCTCCACCTGCAGTCGCATCAAGCGCACAGAGTTTGTAATGATGCTGCTCTTCTCCACCTGCAGTCGCATCAAGCGCACAGTTTGTAATGATGCTGCTCTTCTCCACTTGCAGTTGCATCAAGCGCAGAGTTTGTATTGATGCTGCTCTTCTCCACCTGCAGTCGCATCGAGCGCACAGAGTTTGTAATGATGCTGCTCTTCTCCACCTGCAGTCGCATCAAGCGCAAAGAGTTTGTAAAGATGCTGCTCTTCTCCACCTGCAGTCGCATCAACCGCACAAAGTTTGTAATGATGCTGCTCTTCTCCACCTGCAGTCGCATCAAGCGCACAGAGTTTGTAATGATGCTGCTCTTCTCCACATGCAGTCGCATCAAGCGCAAAGAGTTTGTAATGATGCTGCTCTTCTCAACCTGCAGTCGCATCAAGCGCACAAAGTTTGAAATGATGATGCTCTTCTCCACCTGCAGTCGCATCAAGCGCACAGAGTTTGTAATGATGCTGCTCTTCTCCACCTGCAGTCGCATCAAGCGCACAGAGTTTGTAATGATGCTGCTCTTCTCCACCTGCAGTCGCATCAAGCGCACAGTTTGTAATGATGCTGCTCTTCTCCACTTGCAGTTGCATCAAGCGCAGAGTTTGTATTGATGCTGCTCTTCTCCACCTGCAGTCGCATAGAGCGCACAGAGTTTGTAATGATGCTGCTCTTCTCCACCTGCAGTCGCATCAAGCGCACAGAGTTTGTTTTGATGCTGCTCTTCTCCACCTGCAGATGCATCAAGCGCACTAAGTTTGTAGTGACGCTGCTCTTCTCCACTTGCAGTGGCATCAAGCGCACAGAGTTTATATTCATGCTGCTTTTTTCCGCCTGCAGTGGCATCAAGTGCACAGAGTTTGTTATGATGCTGCTCTTCTCCACCTGCAGTCGCATCGAGCGCACAGAGTTTGTAATGATGCTGCTCTTCTCCACCTGCAGTCGCATCAAGCGCACAGAGTTTGTTTTGATGCTGCTCTTCTCCACCTGCAGTTGCATCAAGCGCACAGAGTTTGTTATGATGCTGCTCTTCTCCACCTGCAGTCGCATCAAGCGCACAGAGTTTGTAATGATGCTGCTCTTCTCCACATGCAGTCGCATCAAGCGCAAAGAGTTTGTAATGATGCTGCTCTTCTTAACCTGCAGTCACATCAAGCGCACAAAGTTTGAAATGATGATGCTCCTCTCCACCTGCAGTCGCATCAAGCGCACAGAGTTTGTAATGATGCTGCTCTTCTCCACCTGCAGTCGCATCAAGCGCACAGTTTGTAATGATGCTGCTCTTCTCCACTTGCAGTTGCATCAAGCGCAGAGTTTGTATTGATGCTGCTCTTCTCCACCTGCAGTCGCATCAAGCGCACAGAGTTTGTAATGATGCTGCTCTTCTCCACCTGCAGTTGCATCAAGCGCACAGAGTTTATATTCATGCTGCTTTTTTCCACCTGCAGTGGCATCAAGTGCACAGAGTTTGTTATGATGCTGCTCTTCTCCACCTGCAGTCGCATCAAGCGCACAGAGTTTGTAATGATGCTGCTCTTCTCCACATGCAGTCGCATCAAGCGCAAAGAGTTTGTAATGATGCTGCTCTTCTTAACCTGCAGTCACATCAAGCGCACAAAGTTTGAAATGATGATGCTCTTCTCCACCTGCAGTCGCATCAAGCGCACAGAGTTTGTTTTGATGCTGCTCTTCTCCACCTGCAGTTGCATCAAGCGCACAGAGTTTGTTATGATGCTGCTCTTCTCCACCTGCAGTCGCATCAAGCGCACAGAGTTTGTAATGATGCTGCTCTTCTCCACATGCAGTCGCATCAAGCGCAAAGAGTTTGTAATGATGCTGCTCTTCTTAACCTGCAGTCACATCAAGCGCACAAAGTTTGAAATGATGATGCTCTTCTCCACCTGCAGTCGCATCAAGCGCACAGAGTTTGTAATGATGCTGCTCTTCTCCACCTGCAGTCGCATCAAGCGCACAGTTTGTAATGATGCTGCTCTTCTCCACTTGCAGTTGCATCAAGCGCAGAGTTTGAATTGATGCTGCTCTTCTCCACCTGCAGTCGCATCAAGCGCACAGAGTTTGTAATGATGCTGCTCTTCTCCACCTGCAGTTGCATCAAGCGCACAGAGTTTATATTCATGCTGCTTTTTTCCACCTGCAGTGGCATCAAGTGCACAGAGTTTGTTATGATGCTGCTCTTCTCCACCTGCAGTCGCATCAAGCGCACAGAGTTTGTAATGATGCTGCTCTTCTCCACATGCAGTCGCATCAAGCGCAAAGAGTTTGTAATGATGCTGCTCTTCTTAACCTGCAGTCACATCAAGCGCACAAAGTTTGAAATGATGATGCTCTTCTCCACCTGCAGTCGCATCAAGCGCACAGAGTTTGTAATGATGCTGCTCTTCTCCACCTGCAGTCGCATCAAGCGCACAGTTTGTAATGATGCTGCTCTTCTCCACTTGCAGTTGCATCAAGCGCAGAGTTTGTATTGATGCTGCTCTTCTCCACCTGCAGTCGCATCAAGCGCACAGAGTTTGTAATGATGCTGCTCTTCTCCACCTGCAGTTGCATCAAGCGCACAGACTTTATATTCATGCTGCTCTTTTCCACCTGCAGTGGCATCAAGCGCAAAGAGTTTGTAATGATGCTGCTCTTCTCCACCTGCAGTCGCATCAAGCGCACAGAGTTTGTAATGATGCTGCTCTTCTCCACCTGCAGTCGCATCAAGCGCAAAGAGTTTGTAAAGATGCTGCTCTTCTCCACCTGCAGTCGCATCAACCGCACAAAGTTTGTAATGATGCTGCTCTTCTCCACCTGCAGTCGCATCAAGCGCACAGAGTTTGTAATGATGCTGCTCTTCTCCACATGCAGTCGCATCAAGCGCAAAGAGTTTGTAATGATGCTGCTCTTCTCAACCTGCAGTCGCATCAAGCGCACAAAGTTTGAAATGATGATGCTCTTCTCCACCTGCAGTCGCATC
Organism: Eucyclogobius newberryi; assembly: GCF_026437365.1. NCBI lineage: Eukaryota > Metazoa > Chordata > Actinopteri > Gobiiformes > Gobiidae > Eucyclogobius > Eucyclogobius newberryi. Next base: position 37,358,561 of record NW_027315746.1, on the reverse strand, counting down.
AAGCGCACAGAGTTTGTAATGATGCTGCTCTTCTCCACCTGCAGTCGCATCAAGCGCACAGAGTTTGTAATGATGCTGATCTTCTCCACCTGCAGTCGCATCAAGCGCACAGTTTGTAATGATGCTGCTCTTCTCCACTTGCAGTCGCATCAAGCGCAGAGTTTGTATTGATGCTGCTCTTCTCCACCTGCAGTTGCATCAAGCGCACAGAGTTTGTAATGATGCTGCTCTTCTCCACCTGCAGTCGCATCGAGCGCACAGAGTTTGTAATGATGCTGCTCTTCTCCACCTGCAGTCAAATCAAGCGCACAGAGTTTGTTTTGATGCTGCTCTTCTCCACCTGCAGATGCATCAAGCGCACTAAGTTTGTAGTGACGCTGCTCTTCTCCACTTGCAGTCGCATCAAGCGCACAGAGTTTATATTCATGCTGCTTTTTTCCGCCTAGAGTGGCATCAAGTGCACAGAGTTTGTTATGATGCTGCTCTTCTCCACCTGCAGTCGCATCGAGCGCACAGAGTTTGTTTTGATGCTGCTCTTCTCCACCTGCAGTTGCATCAAGTGCACAGAGTTTGTTATGATGCTGCTCTTCTCCACCTGCAGTCGCATCAAGCGCACAGAGTTTGTAATGATGCTGCTCTACTCCACATGCAGTCGCATCAAGCGCAAAGAGTTTGTAATGATGCTGCTCTTCTTAACCTGCAGTCACATCAAGCGCACAAAGTTTGAAATGATGATGCTCTTCTCCACCTGCAGTCGCATCAAGCGCACAGAGTTTGTAATGATGCTGCTCTTCTCCACCTGCAGTCGCATCAAGCGCACAGTTTGTAATGATGCTGCTCTTCTCCACTTGCAGTTGCATCAAGCGCAGAGTTTGTATTTATGCTGCTCTTCTCCACCTGCAGTCGCATCAAGCGCACAGAGTTTGTAATGATGCTGCTCTTCTCCACCTGCAGTTGCATCAAGCGCACAGAGTTTATATTCATGCTGCTTTTTTCCACCTGCAGTGGCATCAAGCGCAAAGAGTTTGTAATGATGCTGCTCTTCTCCACCTGCAGTCGCATCAAGCGCACAGAGTTTGTAATGATGCTGCTCTTCTCCACCTGCAGTCGCATCAAGCGCAAAGAGTTTGTAAAGATGCTGCTCTTCTCCACCTGCAGTCGCATCAACCGCACAAAGTTTGTAATGATGCTGCTCTTCTCCACCTGCAGTCGCATCAAGCGCACAGAGTTTGTAATGATGCTGCTCTTCTCCACATGCAGTCGCATCAAGCGCAAAGAGTTTGTAATGATGCTGCTCTTCTCAACCTGCAGTCGCATCAAGCGCACAAAGTTTGAAATGATGATGCTCTTCTCCACCTGCAGTCGCATCAAGCGCACAGAGTTTGTAATGATGCTGCTCTTCTCCACCTGCAGTCGCATCAAGCGCACAGAGTTTGTAATGATGCTGCTCTTCTCCACCTGCAGTCGCATCAAGCGCACAGTTTGTAATGATGCTGCTCTTCTCCACTTGCAGTTGCATCAAGCGCAGAGTTTGTATTGATGCTGCTCTTCTCCACCTGCAGTCGCATCAAGCGCACAGAGTTTGTAATGATGCTGCTCTTCTCCACCTGCAGTCGCATCGAGCGCACAGAGTTTGTAATGATGCTGCGCTTCTCCACATGCAGTCGCATCAAGCGCAAAGAGTTTGTAATGATGCTGCTCTTCTTAACCTGCAGTCACATCAAGCGCACAAAGTTTGAAATGATGATGCTCTTCTCCACCTGCAGTCGCATCAAGCGCACGGAGTTTGTAATGATGCTGCTCTTCTCCACCTGCAGTCGCATCAAGCGCACAGTTTGTAATGATGCTGCTCTTCTCCACTTGCAGTTGCATCAAGCGCAGAGTTTGTATTGATGCTGCTCTTCTCCACCTGCAGTCGCATCAAGCGCACAGAGTTTGTAATGATGCTGCTCTTCTCCACCTGCAGTCGCATCAAGCGCACAGTTTGTAATGATGCTGCTCTTCTCCACTTGCAGTTGCATCAAGCGCAGAGTTTGTATTGATGCTGCTCTTCTCCACCTGCAGTCGCATCAAGCGCACAGAGTTTGTAATGATGCTGCTCTTCTCCACCTGCAGTTGCATCAAGCGCACAGAGTTTATATTCATGCTGCTTTTTTCCACCTGCAGTGGCATCAAGCGCAAAGAGTTTGTAATGATGCTGCTCTTCTCCACCTGCAGTTGCATCAAGCGCACAGAGTTTATATTCATGCTGCTTTTTTCCACCTGCAGTGGCATCAAGCGCAAAGAGTTTGTAATGATGCTGCTCTTCTCCACCTGCAGTCGCATCAAGCGCACAGAGTTTGTAATGATGCTGCTCTTCTCCACCTGCAGTCGCATCAAGCGCAAAGAGTTTGTAAAGATGCTGCTCTTCTCCACCTGCAGTCGCATCAACCGCACAAAGTTTGTAATGATGCTGCTCTTCTCCACCTGCAGTCGCATCAAGCGCACAGAGTTTGTAATGATGCTGCTCTTCTCCACATGCAGTCGCATCAAGCGCAAAGAGTTTGTAATGATGCTGCTCTTCTCAACCTGCAGTCGCATCAAGCGCAAAAAGTTTGAAATGATGATGCTCTTCTCCACCTGCAGTCGCATCAAGCGCACAGAGTTTGTAATGATGCTGCTCTTCTCCACCTGCAGTCGCATCAAGCGCACAGAGTTTGTAATGATGCTGCTCTTCTCCACCTGCAGTCGCATCAAGCGCACAGTTTCTAATGATGCTGCTCTTCTCCACTTGCAGTTGCATCAAGCGCAGAGTTTGTATTGATGCTGCTCTTCTCCACCTGCAGTCGCATCAAACGCACAGAGTTTGTAATGATGCTGCTCTTCTCCACCTGCAGTCGCATCGAGCGCACAGAGTTTGTAATGATGCTGCTCTTCTCCACATGCAGTCGCATCAAGCGCAAAGAGTTTGTAATGATGCTGCTCTTCTTAACCTGCAGTCACATCAAGCGCACAAAGTTTGAAATGATGATGCTCTTCTCCACCTGCAGTCGCATCAAGCGCACAGAGTTTGTAATGATGCTGCTCTTCTCCACCTGCAGTCGCATCAAGCGCACAGTTTGTAATGATGCTGCTCTTCTCCACTTGCAGTTGCATCAAGCGCAGAGTTTGTATTGATGCTGCTCTTCTCCACCTGCAGTCGCATCAAGCGCATAGAGTTTGTAATGATGCTGCTCTTCTCCACCTGCAGTCGCATCAAGCGCACAGAGTTTGTAATGATGCTGCTCTACTCCACCTGCAGTCACATCAAGCGCACAAAGTTTGAAATGATGATGCTCTTCTCCACCTGCAGTCGCATCAAGCGCACAGAGTTTGTAATGATGCTGCTCTTCTCCACCTGCAGTCGCATCAAGCGCACAGTTAATAATGATGCTGCTCTTCTCCACTTGCAGTTGCATCAAGCGCAGAGTTTGTATTGATGCTGCTCTTCTCCACCTGCAGTCGCATCAAGCGCACAGAGTTTGTAATGATGCTGCTCTTCTCCACCTGCAGTTGCATCAAGCGCACAGAGTTTATATTCATGCTGCTTTTTTCCACCTGCAGTGGCATCAAGCGCAAAGAGTTTGTAATGATGCTGCTCTTCTCCACCTGCAGTCGCATCAAGCGCACAGAGTTTGTAATGATGCTGCTCTTCTCCACCTGCAGTCGCATCAAGCGCAAAGAGTTTGTAAAGATGCTGCTCTTCTCCACCTGCAGTCGCATCAACCGCACAAAGTTTGTAATGATGCTGCTCTTCTCCACCTGCAGTCGCATCAAGCGCACAGAGTTTGTAATGATGCTGCTCTTCTCCACATGCAGTCGCATCAAGCGCAAAGAGTTTGTAATGATGCTGCTCTTCTCAACCTGCAGTCGCATCAAGCGCACAAAGTTTGAAATGATGATGCTCTTCTCCACCTGCAGATGCATCAAGCGCACTAAGTTTGTAATGATGCTGCTCTTCTCCACCTGCAGTGGCATCAAGTGCACAGAGTTTGTTATGATGCTGCTCTTCTCCACCTGCAGTCGCATCAAGCGCACAGAGTTTGTAATGATGCTGCTCTTCTCCACATGCAGTCGCATCAAGCGCAAAGAGTTTGTAATGATGCTGCTCTTCTTAACCTGCAGTCACATCAAGCGCACAAAGTTTGAAATGATGATGCTCTTCTCCACCTGCAGTCGCATCAAGCGCACAGAGTTTGTAATGATGCTGCTCTTCTCCACCTGCAGTCGCATCAAGCGCACAGTTTGTAATGATGCTGCTCTTCTCCACTTGCAGTTGCATCAAGCGCAGAGTTTGTATTGATGCTGCTCTTCTCCACCTGCAGTCGCATCAAGCGCACAGAGTTTGTAATGATGCTGCTCTTCTCCACCTGCAGTCGCATCAAGCGCACAGTTTGTAATGATGCTGCTCTTCTCCACTTGCAGTTGCATCAAGCGCAGAGTTTGTATTGATGCTGCTCTTCTCCACCTGCAGTCGCATCAAGCGCACAGAGTTTGTAATGATGCTGCTCTTCTCCACCTGCAGTCGCATCAAGCGCACAGAGTTTGTAATGATGCTGCTCTTCTCCACCTGCAGTCGCATCAAGCGCAAAGAGTTTGTAAAGATGCTGCTCTTCTCCACCTGCAGTCGCATCAACCGCACAAAGTTTGTAATGATGCTGCTCTTCTCCACCTGCAGTCGCATCAAGCGCACAGAGTTTGTAATGATGCTGCTCTTCTCCACATGCAGTCGCATCAAGCGCAAAGAGTTTGTAATGATGCTGCTCTTCTCAACCTGCAGTCGCATCAAGCGCACAAAGTTTGAAATGATGATGCTCTTCTCCACCTGCAGTCGCATCAAGCGCACAGAGTTTGTAATGATGCTGCTCTTCTCCACCTGCAGTCGCATCAAGCGCACAGAGTTTGTAATGATGCTGCTCTTCTCCACCTGCAGTCGCATCAAGCGCACAGTTTGTAATGATGCTGCTCTTCTCCACTTGCAGTTGCATCAAGCGCAGAGTTTGTATTGATGCTGCTCTTCTCCACCTGCAGTCGCATCAAGCGCACAGAGTTTGTAATGATGCTGCTCTTCTCCACCTGCAGTCGCATCGAGCGCACAGAGTTTGTAATGATGCTGCTCTTCTCCACCTGCAGTCGCATCAAGCGCAAAGAGTTTGTAATGATGCTGCTCTTCTTAACCTGCAGTCACATCAAGCGCACAAAGTTTGAAATGATGATGCTCTTCTCCACCTGCAGTCGCATCAAGCGCACAGAGTTTGTAATGATGCTGTTCTTCTCCACCTGCAGTCGCATCAAGCGCACAGTTTGTAATGATGCTGCTCTTCTCCACTTGCAGTTGCATCAAGCGCAGAGTTTGTATTGATGCTGCTCTTCTCTACCTGCAGTCGCATCAAGCGCACAGAGTTTGTAATGATGCTGCTCTTCTCCACCTGCAGTCGCATCAAGCGCACAGTTTGTAATGATGCTGCTCTTCTCCACTTGCAGTTGCATCAAGCGCAGAGTTTGTATTGATGCTGCTCTTCTCCACCTGCAGTCGCATCAAGCGCACAGAGTTTGTAATGATGCTGCTCTTCTCCACCTGCAGTTGCATCAAGCGCACAGAGTTTATATTCATGCTGCTTTTTTCCACCTGCAGTGGCATCAAGCGCAAAGAGTTTGTAATGATGCTGCTCTTCTCCACCTGCAGTCGCATCAAGCGCACAGAGTTTGTAATGATGCTGCTCTTCTCCACCTGCAGTCGCATCAAGCGCAAAGAGTTTGTAAAGATGCTGCTCTTCTCCACCTGCAGTCGCATCAACCGCACAAAGTTTGTAATGATGCTGCTCTTCTCCACCTGCAGTCGCATCAAGCGCAGAGTTTGTAATGATGCTGCTCTTCTCCACATGCAGTCGCATCAAGCGCAAAGAGTTTGTAATGATGCTGCTCTTCTCAACCTGCAGTCGCATCAAGCGCACAAAGTTTGAAATGATGCTGCTCTTCTCCACCTGCAGTCGCATCAAGCGCACAGAGTTTGTAATGATGCTGCTCTTCTCCACCTGCAGTCGCATCAAGCGCACAGTTTGTAATGATGCTGCTCTTCTCCACTTGCAGTTGCATCAAGCGCAGAGTTTGTATTGATGCTGCTCTTCTCCACCTGCAGTCGCATCAAGCGCACAGAGTTTGTAATGATGCTGCTCTTCTCCACCTGCAGTCGCATCGAGCGCACAGAGTTTGTAATGATGCTGCTCTTCTCCACATGCAGTCGCATCAAGCGCAAAGAGTTTGTAATGATGCTGCTCTTCTTAACCTGCAGTCACATCAAGCGCACAGTTTGAAATGATGATGCTCTTCTCCACCTGCAGTCGCATCAAGCGCACAGAGTTTGTAATGATGCTGCTCTTCTCCACCTGCAGTCGCATCAAGCGCACAGTTTGTAATGATGCTGCTCTTCTCCACTTGCAGTTGCATCAAGCGCAGAGTTTGTATTGATGCTGCTCTTCTCCACCTGCAGTCGCATCAAGCGCACAGAGTTTGTAATGATGCTGCTCTTCTCCACCTGCAGTTGCATCAAGTGCACAGAGTTTGTTATGATGCTGCTCTTCTCCACCTGCAGTCGCATCAAGCGCACAGAGTTTGTAATGATGCTGCTCTACTCCACATGCAGTCGCATCAAGCGCAAAGAGTTTGTAATGATGCTGCTCTTCTTAACCTGCAGTCACATCAAGCGCACAAAGTTTGAAATGATGATGCTCTTCTCCACCTGCAGTCGCATCAAGCGCACAGTTTGTAATGATGCTGCTCTTCTCCACCTGCAGTTGCATCAAGCGCACAGAGTTTATATTCATGCTGCTTTTTTCCACCTGCAGTGGCATCAAGCGCAAAGAGTTTGTAATGATGCTGCTCTTCTCCACCTGCAGTCGCATCAAGCGCACAGAGTTTGTAATGATGCTGCTCTTCTCCACCTGCAGTCGCATCAAGCGCAAAGAGTTTGTAAAGATGCTGCTCTTCTCCACCTGCAGTCGCATCAACCGCACAAAGTTTGTAATGATGCTGCTCTTCTCCACCTGCAGTCGCATCAAGCGCACAGAGTTTGTAATGATGCTGCTCTTCTCCACTTGCAGTTGCATCAAGCGCAGAGTTTGTATTGATGCTGCTCTTCTCCACCTGCAGTCGCATCAAGCGCACAGAGTTTGTAATGATGCTGCTCTTCTCCACCTGCAGTCGCATCAAGCGCACAGTTTGTAATGATGCTGCTCTTCTCCACTTGCAGTTGCATCAAGCGCAGAGTTTGTATTGATGCTGCTCTTCTCCACCTGCAGTCGCATCAAGCGCACAGAGTTTGTAATGATGCTGCTCTTCTCCACCTGCAGTTGCATCAAGCGCACAGAGTTTATATTCATGCTGCTTTTTTCCACCTGCAGTGGCATCAAGCGCAAAGAGTTTGTAATGATGCTGCTCTTCTCCACCTGCAGTCGCATCAAGCGCACAGAGTTTGTAATGATGCTGCTCTTCTCCACCTGCAGTCGCATCAAGCGCAAAGAGTTTGTAAAGATGCTGCTCTTCTCCACCTGCAGTCGCATCAACCGCACAAAGTTTGTAATGATGCTGCTCTTCTCCACCTGCAGTCGCATCAAGCGCAGAGTTTGTAATGATGCTGCTCTTCTCCACATGCAGTCGCATCAAGCGCAAAGAGTTTGTAATGATGCTGCTCTTCTCAACCTGCAGTCGCATCAAGCGCACAAAGTTTGAAATGATGCTGCTCTTCTCCACCTGCAGTCGCATCAAGCGCACAGAGTTTGTAATGATGCTGCTCTTCTCCACCTGCAGTCGCATCAAGCGCACAGTTTGTAATGATGCTGCTCTTCTCCACTTGCAGTTGCATCAAGCGCAGAGTTTGTATTGATGCTGCTCTTCTCCACCTGCAGTCGCATCAAGCGCACAGAGTTTGTAATGATGCTGCTCTTCTCCACCTGCAGTCGCATCGAGCGCACAGAGTTTGTAATGATGCTGCTCTTCTCCACATGCAGTCGCATCAAGCGCAAAGAGTTTGTAATGATGCTGCTCTTCTTAACCTGCAGTCACATCAAGCGCACAGTTTGAAATGATGATGCTCTTCTCCACCTGCAGTCGCATCAAGCGCACAGAGTTTGTAATGATGCTGCTCTTCTCCACCTGCAGTCGCATCAAGCGCACAGTTTGTAATGATGCTGCTCTTCTCCACTTGCAGTTGCATCAAGCGCAGAGTTTGTATTGATGCTGCTCTTCTCCACCTGCAGTCGCATCAAGCGCACAGAGTTTGTAATGATGCTGCTCTTCTCCACCTGCAGTTGCATCAAGTGCACAGAGTTTGTTATGATGCTGCTCTTCTCCACCTGCAGTCGCATCAAGCGCACAGAGTTTGTAATGATGCTGCTCTACTCCACATGCAGTCGCATCAAGCGCAAAGAGTTTGTAATGATGCTGCTCTTCTTAACCTGCAGTCACATCAAGCGCACAAAGTTTGAAATGATGATGCTCTTCTCCACCTGCAGTCGCATCAAGCGCACAGTTTGTAATGATGCTGCTCTTCTCCACCTGCAGTTGCATCAAGCGCACAGAGTTTATATTCATGCTGCTTTTTTCCACCTGCAGTGGCATCAAGCGCAAAGAGTTTGTAATGATGCTGCTCTTCTCCACCTGCAGTCGCATCAAGCGCACAGAGTTTGTAATGATGCTGCTCTTCTCCACCTGCAGTCGCATCAAGCGCAAAGAGTTTGTAAAGATGCTGCTCTTCTCCACCTGCAGTCGCATCAACCGCACAAAGTTTGTAATGATGCTGCTCTTCTCCACCTGCAGTCGCATCAAGCGCACAGAGTTTGTAATGATGCTGCTCTTCTCCACATGCAGTCGCATCAAGCGCAAAGAGTTTGTAATGATGCTGCTCTTCTCAACCTGCAGTCGCATCAAGCGCACAAAGTTTGAAATGATGATGCTCTTCTCCACCTGCAGTCGCATCAAGCGCACAGAGTTTGTAATGATGCTGCTCTTCTCCACCTGCAGTCGCATCAAGCGCACAGAGTTTGTAATGATGCTGCTCTTCTCCACCTGCAGTCGCATCAAGCGCACAGTTTGTAATGATGCTGCTCTTCTCCACTTGCAGTTGCATCAAGCGCAGAGTTTGTATTGATGCTGCTCTTCTCCACCTGCAGTCGCATCAAGCGCACAGAGTTTGTAATGATGCTGCTCTTCTCCACCTGCAGTCGCATCGAGCGCACAGAGTTTGTAATGATGCTGCTCTTCTCCACATGCAGTCGCATCAAGCGCAAAGAGTTTGTAATGATGCTGCTCTTCTTAACCTGCAGTCACATCAAGCGCACAAAGTTTGAAATGATGATGCTCTTCTCCACCTGCAGTCGCATCAAGCGCACAGAGTTTGTAATGATGCTGCTCTTCTCCACCTGCAGTCGCATCAAGCGCACAGTTTGTAATGATGCTGCTCTTCTCCACTTGCAGTTGCATCAAGCGCAGAGTTTGTATTGATGCTGCTCTTCTCCACCTGCAGTCGCATCAAGCGCACAGAGTTTGTAATGATGCTGCTCTTCTCCACCTGCAGTCGCATCAAGCGCACAGTTTGTAATGATGCTGCTCTTCTCCACTTGCAGTTGCATCAAGCGCAGAGTTTGTATTGATGCTGCTCTTCTCCACCTGCAGTCGCATCAAGCGCACAGAGTTTGTAATGATGCTGCTCTTCTCCACCTGCAGTTGCATCAAGCGCACAGAGTTTATATTCATGCTGCTTTTTTCCACCTGCAGTGGCATCAAGCGCAAAGAGTTTGTAATGATGCTGCTCTTCTCCACCTGCAGTCGCATCAAGCGCACAGAGTTTGTAATGATGCTGCTCTTCTCCACCTGCAGTCGCATCAAGCGCAAAGAGTTTGTAAAGATGCTGCTCTTCTCCACCTGCAGTCGCATCAACCGCACAAAGTTTGTAATGATGCTGCTCTTCTCCACCTGCAGTCGCATCAAGCGCACAGAGTTTGTAATGATGCTGCTCTTCTCCACATGCAGTCGCATCAAGCGCACAAAGTTTGAAATGATGATGCTCTTCTCCACCTGCAGTCGCATCAAGCGCACAGAGTTTGTAATGATGCTGCTCTTCTCCACCTGCAGTCGCATCAAGCGCACAGAGTTTGTAATGATGCTGCTCTTCTCCACCTGCAGTCGCATCAAGCGCACAGTTTGTAATGATGCTGCTCTTCTCCACTTGCAGTTGCATCAAGTGCAGAGTTTGTATTGATGCTGCTCTTCTCCACCTGCAGTCGCATCAAGCGCACAGAGTTTGTAATGATGCTGCTCTTCTCCACCTGCAGTCGCATCAAGCGCACAGTTTGTAATGATGCTGCTCTTCTCCACTTGCAGTTGCATCAAGCGCAGAGTTTGTATTGATGCTGCTCTTCTCCACCTGCAGTCGCATCAAGCGCACAGAGTTTGTAATGATGCTGCTCTTCTCCACCTGCAGTCGCATCGAGCGCACAGAGTTTGTAATGATGCTGCTCTTCTCCACATGCAGTCGCATCAAGCGCACAGAGTTTGTAATGATGCTGCTCTTCTCCACATGCAGTCGCATCAAGCGCAAAGAGTTTGTAATGATGCTGCTCTTCTCCACCTGCAGTCGCATCAAGCGCACAGTTTGTAATGATGCTGCTCTTCTCCACTTGCAGTTGCATCAAGCGCAGAGTTTGTATTGATGCTGCTCTTCTCCACCTGCAGTCGCATCAAGCGCACAGAGTTTGTAATGATGCTACTCTTCTCCACCTGCAGTCGCATCGAGCGCACAGAGTTTGTAATGATGCTGCTCTTCTCCACCTGCAGTCGCATCAAGCGCACAGAGTTTGTAATGATGCTGCTCTTCTCCACCTGCAGTCGCATCAAGCGCACAGTTTGTAATGATGCTGCTCTTCTCCACTTGCAGTTGCATCAAGCGCAGAGTTTGTATTGATGCTGCTCTTCTCCACCTGCAGTCGCATCAAGCGCACAGAGTTTGTAATGATGCTGCTCTTCTCCACCTGCAGTCGCATCAAGCGCACAGTTTGTAATGATGCTGCTCTTCTCCACTTGCAGTTGCATCAAGCGCAGAGTTTGTATTGATGCTGCTCTTCTCCACCTGCAGTCGCATCAAGCGCACAGAGTTTGTAATGATGCTGCTCTTCTCCACCTGCAGTTGCATCAAGCGCACAGAGTTTATATTCATGCTGCTTTTTTTCCACCTGCAGTGGCATCAAGCGCAAAGAGTTTGTAATGATGCTGCTCTTCTCCACCTGCAGTCGCATCAAGCGCACAGAGTTTGTAATGATGCTGCTCTTCTCCACCTGCAGTCGCATCAAGCGCAAAGAGTTTGTAAAGATGCTGCTCTTCTCCACCTGCAGTCGCATCAACCGCACAAAGTTTGTAATGATGCTGCTCTTCTCCACCTGCAGTCGCATCAAGCGCACAGAGTTTGTAATGATGCTGCTCTTCTCCACATGCAGTCGCATCAAGCGCACAAAGTTTGAAATGATGATGCTCTTCTCCACCTGCAGTCGCATCAAGCGCACAGAGTTTGTAATGATGCTGCTCTTCTCCACCTGCAGTCGCATCAAGCGCACAGAGTTTGTAATGATGCTGCTCTTCTCCACCTGCAGTCGCATCAAGCGCACAGTTTGTAATGATGCTGCTCTTCTCCACTTGCAGTTGCATCAAGCGCAGAGTTTGTATTGATGCTGCTCTTCTCCACCTGCAGTCGCATCAAGCGCACAGAGTTTGTAATGATGCTGCTCTTCTCCACCTGCAGTCGCATCGAGCGCACAGAGTTTGTAATGATGCTGCTCTTCTCCACCTGCAGTCGCATCGAGCGCACAGAGTTTGTAATGATGCTGCTCTTCTCCACATGCAGTCGCATCAAGCGCAAAGAGTTTGTAATGATGCTGCTCTTCTCCACCTGCAGTCGCATCAAGCGCACAGTTTGTAATGATGCTGCTCTTCTCCACTTGCAGTTGCATCAAGCGCAGAGTTTGTATTGATGCTGCTCTTCTCCACCTGCAGTCGCATCAAGCGCACAGAGTTTGTAATGATGCTGCTCTTCTCCACCTGCAGTCGCATCAAGCGCACAGAGTTTGTTTTGATGCTGCTCTTCTCCACCTGCAGATGCATCAAGCGCACTAAGTTTGTAGTGACGCTGCTCTTCTCCACTTGCAGTCGCATCAAGCGCACAGAGTTTGTAATGATGCTGCTCTACTCCACATGCAGTCGCATCAAGCGCAAAGAGTTTGTAATGATGCTGCTCTTCTTAACCTGCAGTCACATCAAGCGCACAAAGTTTGAAATGATGATGCTCTTCTCCACCTGCAGTCGCATCAAGCGCACAGAGTTTGTAATGATGCTGCTCTTCTCCACCTGCAGTCGCATCAAGCGCACAGTTTGTAATGATGCTGCTCTTCTCCACTTGCAGTTGCATCAAGCGCAGAGTTTGTATTGATGCTGCTCTTCTCCACCTGCAGTCGCATCAAGCGCACAGAGTTTGTAATGATGCTGCTCTTCTCCACCTGCAGTTGCATCAAGCGCACAGAGTTTATATTCATGCTGCTTTTTTCCACCTGCAGTGGCATCAAGTGCACAGAGTTTGTTATGATGCTGCTCTTCTCCACCTGCAGTCGCATCAAGCGCACAGAGTTTGTAATGATGCTGCTCTTCTCCACATGCAGTCGCATCAAGCGCAAAGAGTTTGTAATGATGCTGCTCTTCTTAACCTGCAGTCACATCAAGCGCACAAAGTTTGAAATGATGATGCTCTTCTCCACCTGCAGTCGCATCAAGCGCACAGAGTTTGTAATGATGCTGCTCTTCTCCACCTGCAGTCGCATCAAGCGCACAGTTTGTAATGATGCTGCTCTTCTCCACTTTCAGTTGCATCAAGCGCAGAGTTTGTATTGATGCTGCTCTTCTCCACCTGCAGTCGCATCAAGCGCACAGAGTTTGTAATGATGCTGCTCTTCTCCACCTGCAGTTGCATCAAGCGCACAGAGTTTATATTCATGCTGCTTTTTTCCACCTGCAGTGGCATCAAGCGCAAAGAGTTTGTAATGATGCTGCTCTTCTCCACCTGCAGTCGCATCAAGCGCACAGAGTTTGTAATGATGCTGCTCTTCTCCACCTGCAGTCGCATCAAGCGCAAAGAGTTTGTAAAGATGCTGCTCTTCTCCACCTGCAGTCGCATCAACCGCACAAAGTTTGTAATGATGCTGCTCTTCTCCACCTGCAGTCGCATCAAGCGCACAGAGTTTGTAATGATGCTGCTCTTCTCCACATGCAGTCGCATCAAGCGCAAAGAGTTTGTAATGATGCTGCTCTTCTCCACCTGCAGTCGCATCAAGCGCACAGTTTGTAATGATGCTGCTCTTCTCCACTTGCAGTTGCATCAAGCGCAGAGTTTGTATTGATGCTGCTCTTCTCCACCTGCAGTCGCATCAAGCGCACAGAGTTTGTAATGATGCTGCTCTTCTCCACCTGCAGTCGCATCGAGCGCACAGAGTTTGTAATGATGCTGCTTTTTTCCACCTGCAGTGGCATCAAGCGCAGAGTTTGTATTGATGCTGCTCTTCTCCACCTGCAGTCGCATCAAGCGCACTAAGTTTGTAGTGACGCTGCTCTTCTCCACTTGCAGTCGCATCAAGCGCACAGAGTTTATATTCATGCTGCTTTTTTCTGCCTGCAGTGGCATCAAGTGCACAGAGTTTGTTATGATGCTGCTCTTCTCCACCTGCAGTCGCATCGAGCGCACAGAGTTTGTAATGATGCTGCTCTTCTCCACCTGCAGTCGCATCAAGCGCACAGAGTTTGTTTTGATGCTGCTCTTCTCCACCTGCAGTTGCATCAAGCGCACAGAGTTTGTTATGATGCTGCTCTTCTCCACCTGCAGTCGCATCAAGCGCAAAGAGTTTGTAATGATGCTGCTCTTCTCCACCTGCAGTCGCATCAAGCGCAAAGTTTGTAATGATACTGCTCTTCTCCACCTGCAGTTGCATCAAGCGCACAGAGTTTATATTCATGCTGCTTTTTTCCACCTGCAGTGGCATCAAGCGCAAAGAGTGTGTAATGATGCTGCTCTTCTCCACCTGCAGTCGCATCAAGCGCACAGAGTTTGTAATGATGCTGCTCTTCTCCACCTGCAGTCGCATCAAGCGCAAAGAGTTTGTAAAGATGCTGCTCTTCTCCACCTGCAGTCGCATCAACCGCACAAAGTTTGTAATGATGCTGCTCTTCTCCACCTGCAGTCGCATCAAGCGCACAGAGTTTGTAATGATGCTGCTCTTCTCCACATGCAGTCGCATCAAGCGCAAAGAGTTTGTAATGATGCTGCTCTTCTCCACCTGCAGTCGCATCAAGCGCACAGTTTGTAATGATGCTGCTCTTCTCCACTTGCAGTTGCATCAAGCGCAGAGTTTGTATTGATGCTGCTCTTCTCCACCTGCAGTCGCATCAAGAGCACAGAGTTTGTAATGATGCTGCTCTTCTCCACCTGCAGTCGCATCAAGCGCACAGAGTTTGTTTTGATGCTGCTCTTCTCCACCTGCAGATGCATCAAGCGCACTAAGTTTGTAGTGACGCTGCTCTTCTCCACTTGCAGTCGCATCAAGCGCACAGAGTTTGTAATGATGCTGCTCTACTCCACATGCAGTCGCATCAAGCGCAAAGAGTTTGTAATGATGCTGCTCTTCTTAACCTGCAGTCACATCAAGCGCACAAAGTTTGAAATGATGATGCTCTTCTCCACCTGCAGTCGCATCAAGCGCACAGAGTTTGTAATGATGCTGCTCTTCTCCACCTGCAGTCGCATCAAGCGCACAGTTTGTAATGATGCTGCTCTTCTCCACTTGCAGTTGCATCAAGCGCAGAGTTTGTATTGATGCTGCTCTTCTCCACCTGCAGTCGCATCAAGCGCACAGAGTTTGTAATGATGCTGCTCTTCTCCACCTGCAGTTGCATCAAGCGCACAGAGTTTATATTCATGCTGCTTTTTTCCACCTGCAGTGGCATCAAGCGCAAAGAGTTTGTAATGATGCTGCTCTTCTCCACATGCAGTCGCATCAAGCGCAAAGAGTTTGTAATGATGCTGCTCTTCTCAACCTGCAGTCGCATCAAGCGCACAAAGTTTGTAATGATGCTGCTCTTCTCCACTTGCAGTTGCATCAAGCGCAGAGTTTGTATTGATGCTGCTCTTCTCCACCTGCAGTCGCATCAAGCGCACAGAGTTTGTAATGATGCTGCTCTTCTCCACCTGCAGTCGCATCGAGCGCACAGAGTTTGTAATGATGCTGCTCTTCTCCACCTGCAGTCGCATCAAGCGCACAGAGTTTGTTTTGATGCTGCTCTTCTCCACCTGCAGATGCATCAAGCGCACTAAGTTTGTAGTGACGCTGCTCTTCTCCACTTGCAGTCGCATCAAGCGCACAGAGTTTATATTCATGCTGCTTTTTTCCGCCTGCAGTGGCATCAAGTGCACAGAGTTTGTTATGATGCTGCTCTTCTCCACCTGCAGTCGCATCGAGCGCACAGAGTTTGTAATGATGCTGCTCTTCTCCACCTGCAGTCGCATCAAGCGCACAGTTTGTAATGATGCTGCTCTTCTCCACTTTCAGTTGCATCAAGCGCAGAGTTTGTATTGATGCTGCTCTTCTCCACCTGCAGTCGCATCAAGCGCACAGAGTTTGTAATGATGCTGCTCTTCTCCACCTGCAGTTGCATCAAGCGCACAGAGTTTATATTCATGCTGCTTTTTTCCACCTGCAGTGGCATCAAGCGCAAAGAGTTTGTAATGATGCTGCTCTTCTCCACCTGCAGTCGCATCAAGCGCACAGAGTTTGTAATGATGCTGCTCTTCTCCACCTGCAGTCGCATCAAGCGCAAAGAGTTTGTAAAGATGCTGCTCTTCTCCACCTGCAGTCGCATCAACCGCACAAAGTTTGTAATGATGCTGCTCTTCTCCACCTGCAGTCGCATCAAGCGCACAGAGTTTGTAATGATGCTGCTCTTCTCCACATGCAGTCGCATCAAGCGCAAAGAGTTTGTAATGATGCTGCTCTTCTCCACCTGCAGTCGCATCAAGCGCACAGTTTGTAATGATGCTGCTCTTCTCCACTTGCAGTTGCATCAAGCGCAGAGTTTGTATTGATGCTGCTCTTCTCCACCTGCAGTCGCATCAAGCGCACAGAGTTTGTAATGATGCTGCTCTTCTCCACCTGCAGTCGCATCGAGCGCACAGAGTTTGTAATGATGCTGCTTTTTTCCACCTGCAGTGGCATCAAGCGCAGAGTTTGTATTGATGCTGCTCTTCTCCACCTGCAGTCGCATCAAGCGCACTAAGTTTGTAGTGACGCTGCTCTTCTCCACTTGCAGTCGCATCAAGCGCACAGAGTTTATATTCATGCTGCTTTTTTCTGCCTGCAGTGGCATCAAGTGCACAGAGTTTGTTATGATGCTGCTCTTCTCCACCTGCAGTCGCATCGAGCGCACAGAGTTTGTAATGATGCTGCTCTTCTCCACCTGCAGTCGCATCAAGCGCACAGAGTTTGTTTTGATGCTGCTCTTCTCCACCTGCAGTTGCATCAAGCGCACAGAGTTTGTTATGATGCTGCTCTTCTCCACCTGCAGTCGCATCAAGCGCAAAGAGTTTGTAATGATGCTGCTCTTCTCCACCTGCAGTCGCATCAAGCGCAAAGTTTGTAATGATACTGCTCTTCTCCACCTGCAGTTGCATCAAGCGCACAGAGTTTATATTCATGCTGCTTTTTTCCACCTGCAGTGGCATCAAGCGCAAAGAGTGTGTAATGATGCTGCTCTTCTCCACCTGCAGTCGCATCAAGCGCACAGAGTTTGTAATGATGCTGCTCTTCTCCACCTGCAGTCGCATCAAGCGCAAAGAGTTTGTAAAGATGCTGCTCTTCTCCACCTGCAGTCGCATCAACCGCACAAAGTTTGTAATGATGCTGCTCTTCTCCACCTGCAGTCGCATCAAGCGCACAGAGTTTGTAATGATGCTGCTCTTCTCCACATGCAGTCGCATCAAGCGCAAAGAGTTTGTAATGATGCTGCTCTTCTCCACCTGCAGTCGCATCAAGCGCACAGTTTGTAATGATGCTGCTCTTCTCCACTTGCAGTTGCATCAAGCGCAGAGTTTGTATTGATGCTGCTCTTCTCCACCTGCAGTCGCATCAAGAGCACAGAGTTTGTAATGATGCTGCTCTTCTCCACCTGCAGTCGCATCAAGCGCACAGAGTTTGTTTTGATGCTGCTCTTCTCCACCTGCAGATGCATCAAGCGCACTAAGTTTGTAGTGACGCTGCTCTTCTCCACTTGCAGTCGCATCAAGCGCACAGAGTTTGTAATGATGCTGCTCTACTCCACATGCAGTCGCATCAAGCGCAAAGAGTTTGTAATGATGCTGCTCTTCTTAACCTGCAGTCACATCAAGCGCACAAAGTTTGAAATGATGATGCTCTTCTCCACCTGCAGTCGCATCAAGCGCACAGAGTTTGTAATGATGCTGCTCTTCTCCACCTGCAGTCGCATCAAGCGCACAGTTTGTAATGATGCTGCTCTTCTCCACTTGCAGTTGCATCAAGCGCAGAGTTTGTATTGATGCTGCTCTTCTCCACCTGCAGTCGCATCAAGCGCACAGAGTTTGTAATGATGCTGCTCTTCTCCACCTGCAGTTGCATCAAGCGCACAGAGTTTATATTCATGCTGCTTTTTTCCACCTGCAGTGGCATCAAGCGCAAAGAGTTTGTAATGATGCTGCTCTTCTCCACATGCAGTCGCATCAAGCGCAAAGAGTTTGTAATGATGCTGCTCTTCTCAACCTGCAGTCGCATCAAGCGCACAAAGTTTGTAATGATGCTGCTCTTCTCCACTTGCAGTTGCATCAAGCGCAGAGTTTGTATTGATGCTGCTCTTCTCCACCTGCAGTCGCATCAAGCGCACAGAGTTTGTAATGATGCTGCTCTTCTCCACCTGCAGTCGCATCGAGCGCACAGAGTTTGTAATGATGCTGCTCTTCTCCACCTGCAGTCGCATCAAGCGCACAGAGTTTGTTTTGATGCTGCTCTTCTCCACCTGCAGATGCATCAAGCGCACTAAGTTTGTAGTGACGCTGCTCTTCTCCACTTGCAGTCGCATCAAGCGCACAGAGTTTATATTCATGCTGCTTTTTTCCGCCTGCAGTGGCATCAAGTGCACAGAGTTTGTTATGATGCTGCTCTTCTCCACCTGCAGTCGCATCGAGCGCACAGAGTTTGTAATGATGCTGCTCTTCTCCACCTGCAGTCGCATCAAGCGCACAGAGTTTGTTTTGATGCTGCTCTTCTCCACCTGCAGTTGCATCAAGCGCACAGAGTTTGTAATGATGCTGCTCTTCTCCACCTGCAGTCGCATCAAGCGCACAGAGTTTGTAATGATGCTGCTCTTCTCCACCTGCAGTCGCATCAAGCGCACAGTTTGAAATGATGCTGCTCTTCTCCACCTGCAGTCGCATCAAGCGCACAGAGTTTGTAATGATGCTGCTCTTCTCCACCTGCAGACGCATCAAGCGCACAGAGTTTGTAATGATGCTGCTCTTCTCCACTTGCAGTTGCATCAAGCGCAGAGTTTGTATTGATGCTGCTCTTCTCCACCTGCAGTCGCATCAAGCGCACAGAGTTTGTAATGATGCTGCTCTTCTCCACTTGCAGTCGCATCAAGCGCACAGAGTTTGTGTTGATGCTGCTCTTCTCCACTTGCAGTTGCATCAAGCGCAGAGTTTGTATTGATGCTGCTCTTCTCCACCTGCAGTCGCATCAACCGCACAAAGTTTGTAATGATGCTGCTCTTCTCCACATGCAGTCGCATCAAGCGCAAAGAGTTTGTAATGATGCTGCTCACCTCCACCTGCAGTCGCATCAAGCGCAAAGAGTTTGTAATGATGCTGCTCTTCTCCACCTGCAGTTGCATCAAGCGCACAGAATTTATATTCATGCTGCTTTTTTCCGCCTGCAGTGGCATCAAGTGCACAGAGTTTGTTATGATGCTGCTCTTCTCCACCTGCAGTCGCATCAAGCGCAAAGAGTTTGTAATGATGCTGCTCTTCTCCACCTGCAGTCGCATCAAGCGCACAGTTTGTAATGATACTGCTCTTCTCCACCTGCAGTTGCATCAAGCGCACAAAGTTTGTAATGATGCTGCTCTTCTCCACCTGCAGTCGCATCAAGCGCAGAGTTTGTATTGATGCTGCTCTTCTCCACCTGCAGTCGCATCAAGCGCACAGTTTGTAATGATACTGCTCTTCTCCACCTGCAGTTGCATCAAGCGCACAAAGTTTATATTCATGCTGCTTTTTTCCACCTGCAGTGGCATCAAGCGCAAAGAGTTTGTAATGATGCTGCTCTTCTCCACCTGCAGTCGCATCAAGCGCACAGAGTTTGTAATGATGCTGCTCTTCTCCACCTGCAGTCGCATCAAGCGCAAAGAGTTTGTAAAGATGCTGCTCTTCTCCACCTGCAGTCGCATCAACCGCACAAAGTTTGTAATGATGCTGCTCTTCTCCACCTGCAGTCGCATCAAGCGCACAGAGTTTGTAATGATGCTGCTCTTCTCCACATGCAGTCGCATCAAGCGCAAAGAGTTTGTAATGATGCTGCTCTTCTCCACCTGCAGTCGCATCAAGCGCACAGTTTGTAATGATGCTGCTCTTCTCCACTTGCAGTTGCATCAAGCGCAGAGTTTGTATTGATGCTGCTCTTCTCCACCTGCAGTCGCATCAAGCGCACAGAGTTTGTAATGATGCTGCTCTTCTCCACCTGCAGTCGCATCAAGCGCACAGAGTTTGTTTTGATGCTGCTCTTCTCCACCTGCAGATGCATCAAGCGCACTAAGTTTGTAGTGACGCTGCTCTTCTCCACTTGCAGTCGCATCAAGCGCACAGAGTTTGTAATGATGCTGCTCTACTCCACATGCAGTCGCATCAAGCGCAAAGAGTTTGTAATGATGCTGCTCTTCTTAACCTGCAGTCACATCAAGCGCACAAAGTTTGAAATGATGATGCTCTTCTCCACCTGCAGTCGCATCAAGCGCACAGAGTTTGTAATGATGCTGCTCTTCTCCACCTGCAGTCGCATCAAGCGCACAGAGTTTGTAATGATGCTGCTCTTCTCCACCTGCAGTTGCATCAAGCGCACAGAGTTTATATTCATGCTGCTTTTTTCCACCTGCAGTGGCATCAAGCGCAAAGAGTTTGTAATGATGCTGCTCTTCTCCACATGCAGTCGCATCAAGCGCAAAGAGTTTGTAATGATGCTGCTCTTCTCAACCTGCAGTCGCATCAAGCGCACAAAGTTTGTAATGATGCTGCTCTTCTCCACTTGCAGTTGCATCAAGCGCAGAGTTTGTATTGATGCTGCTCTTCTCCACCTGCAGTCGCATCAAGCGCACAGAGTTTGTAATGATGCTGCTCTTCTCCACCTGCAGTCGCATCGAGCGCACAGAGTTTGTAATGATGCTGCTCTTCTCCACCTGCAGTCGCATCAAGCGCACAGAGTTTGTTTTGATGCTGCTCTTCTCCACCTGCAGATGCATCAAGCGCACTAAGTTTGTAGTGACGCTGCTCTTCTCCACTTGCAGTCGCATCAAGCGCACAGAGTTTATATTCATGCTGCTTTTTTCCGCCTGCAGTGGCATCAAGTGCACAGAGTTTGTTATGATGCTGCTCTTCTCCACCTGCAGTCGCATCGAGCGCACAGAGTTTGTAATGATGCTGCTCTTCTCCACCTGCAGTCGCATCAAGCGCACAGAGTTTGTTTTGATGCTGCTCTTCTCCACCTGCAGTTGCATCAAGCGCACAGAGTTTGTAATGATGCTGCTCTTCTCCACCTGCAGTCGCATCAAGCGCACAGAGTTTGTAATGATGCTGCTCTTCTCCACCTGCAGTCGCATCAAGCGCACAGTTTGAAATGATGCTGCTCTTCTCCACCTGCAGTCGCATCAAGCGCACAGAGTTTGTAATGATGCTGCTCTTCTCCACCTGCAGACGCATCAAGCGCACAGAGTTTGTAATGATGCTGCTCTTCTCCACTTGCAGTTGCATCAAGCGCAGAGTTTGTATTGATGCTGCTCTTCTCCACCTGCAGTCGCATCAAGCGCACAGAGTTTGTAATGATGCTGCTCTTCTCCACTTGCAGTCGCATCAAGCGCACAGAGTTTGTGTTGATGCTGCTCTTCTCCACTTGCAGTTGCATCAAGCGCAGAGTTTGTATTGATGCTGCTCTTCTCCACCTGCAGTCGCATCAACCGCACAAAGTTTGTAATGATGCTGCTCTTCTCCACATGCAGTCGCATCAAGCGCAAAGAGTTTGTAATGATGCTGCTCACCTCCACCTGCAGTCGCATCAAGCGCAAAGAGTTTGTAATGATGCTGCTCTTCTCCACCTGCAGTTGCATCAAGCGCACAGAATTTATATTCATGCTGCTTTTTTCCGCCTGCAGTGGCATCAAGTGCACAGAGTTTGTTATGATGCTGCTCTTCTCCACCTGCAGTCGCATCAAGCGCAAAGAGTTTGTAATGATGCTGCTCTTCTCCACCTGCAGTCGCATCAAGCGCACAGTTTGTAATGATACTGCTCTTCTCCACCTGCAGTTGCATCAAGCGCACAAAGTTTGTAATGATGCTGCTCTTCTCCACCTGCAGTCGCATCAAGCGCAGAGTTTGTATTGATGCTGCTCTTCTCCACCTGCAGTCGCATCAAGCGCACTAAGTTTGTAGTGACGCTGCTCTTCTCCACTTGCAGTCGCATCAAGCGCACAGAGTTTATATTCATGCTGTTTTTTTCTGCCTGCAGTGGCATCAAGTGCACAGAGTTTGTTATGATGCTGCTCTTCTCCACCTGCAGTCGCATCGAGCGCACAGAGTTTGTAATGATGCTGCTCTTCTCCACCTGCAGTCGCATCAAGCGCACAGAGTTTGTTTTGATGCTGCTCTTCTCCACCTGCAGTTGCATCAAGCGCACAGAGTTTGTTATGATGCTGCTCTTCTCCACCTGCAGTCGCATCAAGCGCAAAGAGTTTGTAATGATGCTGCTCTTCTCCACCTGCAGTCGCATCAAGCGCACAGTTTGTAATGATACTGCTCTTCTCCACCTGCAGTTGCATCAAGCGCACAGAGTTTATATTCATGCTGCTTTTTTCCACCTGCAGTGGCATCAAGCGCAAAGAGTTTGTAATGATGCTGCTCTTCTCCACCTGCAGTCGCATCAAGCGCAAAGAGTTTGTAAAGATGCTGCTCTTCTCCACCTGCAGTCGCATCAACCGCACAAAGTTTGTAATGATGCTGCTCTTCTCCACCTGCAGTCGCATCAAGCGCACAGAGTTTGTAATGATGCTGCTCTTCTCCACATGCAGTCGCATCAAGCGCAAAGAGTTTGTAATGATGCTGCTCTTCTCCACCTGCAGTCGCATCAAGCGCACAGTTTGTAATGATGCTGCTCTTCTCCACTTGCAGTTGCATCAAGCGCAGAGTTTGTATTGATGCTGCTCTTCTCCACCTGCAGTCGCATCAAGCGCACAGAGTTTGTAATGATGCTGCTCTTCTCCACCTGCAGTCGCATCAAGCGCACAGAGTTTGTTTTGATGCTGCTCTTCTCCACCTGCAGATGCATCAAGCGCACTAAGTTTGTAGTGACGCTGCTCTTCTCCACTTGCAGTCGCATCAAGCGCACAGAGTTTGTAATGATGCTGCTCTACTCCACATGCAGTCGCATCAAGCGCAAAGAGTTTGTAATGATGCTGCTCTTCTTAACCTGCAGTCACATCAAGCGCACAAAGTTTGAAATGATGATGCTCTTCTCCACCTGCAGTCGCATCAAGCGCACAGAGTTTGTAATGATGCTGCTCTTCTCCACCTGCAGTCGCATCAAGCGCACAGTTTGTAATGATGCTGCTCTTCTCCACTTGCAGTTGCATCAAGCGCAGAGTTTGTATTGATGCTGCTCTTCTCCACCTGCAGTCGCATCAAGCGCACAGAGTTTGTAATGATGCTGCTCTTCTCCACCTGCAGTTGCATCAAGCGCACAGAGTTTATATTCATGCTGCTTTTTTCCACCTGCAGTGGCATCAAGCGCAAAGAGTTTGTAATGATGCTGCTCTTCTCCACATGCAGTCGCATCAAGCGCAAAGAGTTTGTAATGATGCTGCTCTTCTCAACCTGCAGTCGCATCAAGCGCACAAAGTTTGTAATGATGCTGCTCTTCTCCACTTGCAGTTGCATCAAGCGCAGAGTTTGTATTGATGCTGCTCTTCTCCACCTGCAGTCGCATCAAGCGCACAGAGTTTGTAATGATGCTGCTCTTCTCCACCTGCAGTCGCATCGAGCGCACAGAGTTTGTAATGATGCTGCTCTTCTCCACCTGCAGTCGCATCAAGCGCACAGAGTTTGTTTTGATGCTGCTCTTCTCCACCTGCAGATGCATCAAGCGCACTAAGTTTGTAGTGACGCTGCTCTTCTCCACTTGCAGTCGCATCAAGCGCACAGAGTTTATATTCATGCTGCTTTTTTCCGCCTGCAGTGGCATCAAGTGCACAGAGTTTGTTATGATGCTGCTCTTCTCCACCTGCAGTCGCATCGAGCGCACAGAGTTTGTAATGATGCTGCTCTTCTCCACCTGCAGTCGCATCAAGCGCACAGAGTTTGTTTTGATGCTGCTCTTCTCCACCTGCAGTTGCATCAAGCGCACAGAGTTTGTAATGATGCTGCTCTTCTCCACCTGCAGTCGCATCAAGCGCACAGAGTTTGTAATGATGCTGCTCTTCTCCACCTGCAGTCGCATCAAGCGCACAGGTTGAAATGATGCTGCTCTTCTCCACCTGCAGTCGCATCAAGCGCACAGAGTTTGTAATGATGCTGCTCTTCTCCACCTGCAGACGCATCAAGCGCACAGAGTTTGTAATGATGCTGCTCTTCTCCACTTGCAGTTGCATCAAGCGCAGAGTTTGTATTGATGCTGCTCTTCTCCACCTGCAGTCGCATCAAGCGCACAGAGTTTGTAATGATGCTGCTCTTCTCCACTTGCAGTCGCATCAAGCGCACAGAGTTTGTGTTGATGCTGCTCTTCTCCACTTGCAGTTGCATCAAGCGCAGAGTTTGTATTGATGCTGCTCTTCTCCACCTGCAGTCGCATCAACCGCACAAAGTTTGTAATGATGCTGCTCTTCTCCACATGCAGTCGCATCAAGCGCAAAGAGTTTGTAATGATGCTGCTCACCTCCACCTGCAGTCGCATCAAGCGCAAAGAGTTTGTAATGATGCTGCTCTTCTCCACCTGCAGTTGCATCAAGCGCACAGAATTTATATTCATGCTGCTTTTTTCCGCCTGCAGTGGCATCAAGTGCACAGAGTTTGTTATGATGCTGCTCTTCTCCACCTGCAGTCGCATCAAGCGCAAAGAGTTTGTAATGATGCTGCTCTTCTCCACCTGCAGTCGCATCAAGCGCACAGTTTGTGATGATACTGCTCTTCTCCACCTGCAGTTGCATCAAGCGCACAGAGTTTATATTCATGCTGCTTTTTTCCACCTGCAGTGGCATCAAGCGCAAAGAGTTTGTAATGATGCTGCTCTTCTCCACCAGCAGTCGCATCAAGCGCACAGAGTTTGTAATGATGCTGCTCTTCTCCACCTGCAGTCGCATCAAGCGCAAAGAGTTTGTAAAGATGCTGCTCTTCTCCACCTGCAGTCGCATCAACCGCACAAAGTTTGTAATGATGCTGCTCTTCTCCACCTGCAGTCGCATCAAGCGCACAGAGTTTGTAATGATGCTGCTCTTCTCCACATGCAGTCGCATCAAGCGCAAAGAGTTTGTAATGATGCTGCTCTTCTCCACCTGCAGTCGCATCAAGCGCACAGTTTGTAATGATGCTGCTCTTCTCCACTTGCAGTTGCATCAAGCGCAGAGTTTGTATTGATGCTGCTCTTCTCCACCTGCAGTCGCATCAAGCGCACAGAGTTTGTAATGATGCTGCTCTTCTCCACCTGCAGTCGCATCAAGCGCACAGAGTTTGTAATGATACTGCTCTTCTCCACCTGCAGTTGCATCAAGCGCACAGAGTTTATATTCATGCTGCTTTTTTCCACCTGCAGTGGCATCAAGCGCAAAGAGTTTGTAATGATGCTGCTCTTCTCCACCTGCAGTCGCATCAAGCGCACAGAGTTTGTAATGATGCTGCTCTTCTCCACCTGCAGTCGCATCAAGCGCAAAGAGTTTGTAAAGATGCTGCTCTTCTCCACCTGCAGTCGCATCAACCGCACAAAGTTTGTAATGATGCTGCTCTTCTCCACCTGCAGTCGCATCAAGCGCACAGAGTTTGTAATGATGCTGCTCTTCTCCACATGCAGTCGCATCAAGCGCAAAGAGTTTGTAATGATGCTGCTCTTCTCCACCTGCAGTCGCATCAAGCGCACAGTTTGTAATGATGCTGCTCTTCTCCACTTGCAGTTGCATCAAGCGCAGAGTTTGTATTGATGCTGCTCTTCTCCACCTGCAGTCGCATCAAGCGCACAGAGTTTGTAATGATGCTGCTCTTCTCCACCTGCAGTCGCATCAAGCGCACAGAGTTTGTTTTGATACTGCTCTTCTCCACCTGCAGATGCATCAAGCGCACTAAGTTTGTAGTGACGCTGCTCTTCTCCACTTGCAGTCGCATCAAGCGCACAGAGTTTGTAATGATGCTGCTCTACTCCACATGCAGTCGCATCAAGCGCAAAGAGTTTGTAATGATGCTGCTCTTCTTAACCTGCAGTCACATCAAGCGCACAAAGTTTGAAATGATGATGCTCTTCTCCACCTGCAGTCGCATCAAGCGCACAGAGTTTGTAATGATGCTGCTCTTCTCCACCTGCAGTCGCATCAAGCGCACAGTTTGTAATGATGCTGCTCTTCTCCACTTGCAGTTGCATCAAGCGCAGAGTTTGTATTGATGCTGCTCTTCTCCACCTGCAGTCGCATCAAGCGCACAGAGTTTGTAATGATGCTGCTCTTCTCCACCTGCAGTTGCATCAAGCGCACAGAGTTTATATTCATGCTGCTTTTTTCCACCTGCAGTGGCATCAAGCGCAAAGAGTTTGTAATGATGCTGCTCTTCTCCACATGAAGTCGCATCAAGCGCAAAGAGTTTGTAATGATGCTGCTCTTCTCAACCTGCAGTCGCATCAAGCGCACAAAGTTTGTAATGATGCTGCTCTTCTCCACTTGCAGTTGCATCAAGCGCAGAGTTTGTATTGATGCTGCTCTTCTCCACCTGCAGTCGCATCAAGCGCACGGAGTTTGTAATGATGCTGCTCTTCTCCACCTGCAGTCGCATCGAGCGCACAGAGTTTGTAATGATGCTGCTCTTCTCCACCTGCAGTCGCATCAAGCGCACAGAGTTTGTTTTGATGCTGCTCTTCTCCACCTGCAGATGCATCAAGCGCACTAAGTTTGTAGTGACGCTGCTCTTCTCCACTTGCAGTCGCATCAAGCGCACAGAGTTTATATTCATGCTGCTTTTTTCCGCCTGCAGTGGCATCAAGTGCACAGAGTTTGTTATGATGCTGCTCTTCTCCACCTGCAGTCGCATCGAGCGCACAGAGTTTGTAATGATGCTGCTCTTCTCCACCTGCAGTCGCATCAAGCGCACAGAGTTTGTTTTGATGCTGCTCTTCTCCACCTGCAGTTGCATCAAGCGCACAGAGTTTGTAATGATGCTGCTCTTCTCCACCTGCAGTCGCATCAAGCGCACAGAGTTTGTAATGATGCTGCTCTTCTCCACCTGCAGTCTCATCAAGCGCACAGTTTGAAATGATGCTGCTCTTCTCCACCTGCAGTCGCATCAAGCGCACAGAGTTTGTTTTGATGATGCTCTTCTCCACCTGCAGTCGCATCGAGCGCACAGAGTTTGTAATGATGCTGCTCTTCTACACCTGCAGTCGCATCAAGCGCACAGAGTTTGTTTTGATGATGCTCTTCTCCACCTGCAGATGCATCAAGCGCACTAAGTTTGTAGTGACGCTGCTCTTCTCCACTTGCAGTCGCATCAAGCGCACAGAGTTTATATTCATGCTGCTTTTTTCCGCCTGCAGTGGCATCAAGTGCACAGAGTTTGTTATGATGCTGCTCTTCTCCACCTGCAGTCGCATCGAGCGCACAGAGTTTGTAATGATGCTGCTCTTCTCCACCTGCAGTCGCATCAAGCGCACAGAGTTTGTTTTGATGCTGCTCTTCTCCACCTGCAGTTGCATCAAGCGCACAGAGTTTGTAATGATGCTGCTCTTCTCCACCTGCAGTCGCATCAAGCGCACAGAGTTTGTAATGATGCTGCTCTTCTCCACCTGCAGTCGCATCAAGCGCACAGTTTGAAATGATGCTGCTCTTCTCCACCTGCAGTCGCATCAAGTGCACAGAGTTTGTAATGATGCTGCTCTTCTCCACCTGCAGACGCATCAAGCGCACAGAGTTTGTAATGATGCTGCTCTTCTCCACTTGCAGTTGCATCAAGCGCAGAGTTTGTATTGATGCTGCTCTTCTCCACCTGCAGTCGCATCAAGCGCACAGAGTTTGTAATGATGCTGCTCTTCTCCACTTGCAGTCGCATCAAGCGCACAGAGTTTGTGTTGATGCTGCTCTTCTCCACTTGCAGTTGCATCAAGCGCAGAGTTTGTATTGATGCTGCTCTTCTCCACCTGCAGTCGCATCAACCGCACAAAGTTTGTAATGATGCTGCTCTTCTCCACATGCAGTCGCATCAAGCGCACAGAGTTTGTTTTGATGCTGCTCTTCTCCACCTGCAGTTGCATCAAGCGCACAGAGTTTGTTATGATGCTGCTCTTCTCCACCTGCAGTCGCATCAAGCGCAAAGAGTTTGTAATGATGCTGCTCTTCTCCACCTGCAGTCGCATCAAGCGCACAGTTTGTAATGATACTGCTCTTCTCCACCTGCAGTTGCATCAAGCGCACAGAGTTTATATTCATGCTGCTTTTTTCCACCTGCAGTGGCATCAAGCGCAAAGAGTTTGTAATGATGCTGCTCTTCTCCACCTGCAGTCGCATCAAGCGCAAAGAGTTTGTAAAGATGCTGCTCTTCTCCACCTGCAGTCGCATCAACCGCACAAAGTTTGTAATGATGCTGCTCTTCTCCACCTGCAGTCGCATCAAGCGCACAGAGTTTGTAATGATGCTGCTCTTCTCCACATGCAGTCGCATCAAGCGCAAAGAGTTTGTAATGATGCTGCTCTTCTCCACCTGCAGTCGCATCAAGCGCACAGTTTGTAATGATGCTGCTCTTCTCCACTTGCAGTTGCATCAAGCGCAGAGTTTGTATTGATGCTGCTCTTCTCCACCTGCAGTCGCATCAAGCGCACAGAGTTTGTAATGATGCTGCTCTTCTCCACCTGCAGTCGCATCAAGCGCACAGAGTTTGTTTTGATGCTGCTCTTCTCCACCTGCAGATGCATCAAGCGCACTAAGTTTGTAGTGACGCTGCTCTTCTCCACTTGCAGTCGCATCAAGCGCACAGAGTTTGTAATGATGCTGCTCTACTCCACATGCAGTCGCATCAAGCGCAAAGAGTTTGTAATGATGCTGCTCTTCTTAACCTGCAGTCACATCAAGCGCACAAAGTTTGAAATGATGATGCTCTTCTCCACCTGCAGTCGCATCAAGCGCACAGAGTTTGTAATGATGCTGCTCTTCTCCACCTGCAGTCGCATCAAGCGCACAGTTTGTAATGATGCTGCTCTTCTCCACTTGCAGTTGCATCAAGCGCAGAGTTTGTATTGATGCTGCTCTTCTCCACCTGCAGTCGCATCAAGCGCACAGAGTTTGTAATGATGCTGCTCTTCTCCACCTGCAGTTGCATCAAGCGCACAGAGTTTATATTCATGCTGCTTTTTTCCACCTGCAGTGGCATCAAGCGCAAAGAGTTTGTAATGATGCTGCTCTTCTCCACATGCAGTCGCATCAAGCGCAAAGAGTTTGTAATGATGCTGCTCTTCTCAACCTGCAGTCGCATCAAGCGCACAAAGTTTGTAATGATGCTGCTCTTCTCCACTTGCAGTTGCATCAAGCGCAGAGTTTGTATTGATGCTGCTCTTCTCCACCTGCAGTCGCATCAAGCGCACAGAGTTTGTAATGATGCTGCTCTTCTCCACCTGCAGTCGCATCGAGCGCACAGAGTTTGTAATGATGCTGCTCTTCTCCACCTGCAGTCGCATCAAGCGCACAGAGTTTGTTTTGATGCTGCTCTTCTCCACCTGCAGATGCATCAAGCGCACTAAGTTTGTAGTGACGCTGCTCTTCTCCACTTGCAGTCGCATCAAGCGCACAGAGTTTATATTCATGCTGTTTTTTTCCGCCTGCAGTGGCATCAAGTGCACAGAGTTTGTTATGATGCTGCTCTTCTCCACCTGCAGTCGCATCGAGCGCACAGAGTTTGTAATGATGCTGCTCTTCTCCACCTGCAGTCGCATCAAGCGCACAGAGTTTGTTTTGATGCTGCTCTTCTCCACCTGCAGTTGCATCAAGCGCACAGAGTTTGTAATGATGCTGCTCTTCTCCACCTGCAGTCGCATCAAGCGCACAGAGTTTGTAATGATGCTGCTCTTCTCCACCTGCAGTCGCATCAAGCGCACAGGTTGAAATGATGCTGCTCTTCTCCACCTGCAGTCGCATCAAGCGCACAGAGTTTGTAATGATGCTGCTCTTCTCCACCTGCAGACGCATCAAGCGCACAGAGTTTGTAATGATGCTGCTCTTCTCCACTTGCAGTTGCATCAAGCGCAGAGTTTGTATTGATGCTGCTCTTCTCCACCTGCAGTCGCATCAAGCGCACAGAGTTTGTAATGATGCTGCTCTTCTCCACTTGCAGTCGCATCAAGCGCACAGAGTTTGTGTTGATGCTGCTCTTCTCCACTTGCAGTTGCATCAAGCGCAGAGTTTGTATTGATGCTGCTCTTCTCCACCTGCAGTCGCATCAACCGCACAAAGTTTGTAATGATGCTGCTCTTCTCCACATGCAGTCGCATCAAGCGCAAAGAGTTTGTAATGATGCTGCTCACCTCCACCTGCAGTCGCATCAAGCGCAAAGAGTTTGTAATGATGCTGCTCTTCTCCACCTGCAGTTGCATCAAGCGCACAGAATTTATATTCATGCTGCTTTTTTCCGCCTGCAGTGGCATCAAGTGCACAGAGTTTGTTATGATGCTGCTCTTCTCCACCTGCAGTCGCATCAAGCGCAAAGAGTTTGTAATGATGCTGCTCTTCTCCACCTGCAGTCGCATCAAGCGCACAGTTTGTGATGATACTGCTCTTCTCCACCTGCAGTTGCATCAAGCGCACAGAGTTTATATTCATGCTGCTTTTTTCCACCTGCAGTGGCATCAAGCGCAAAGAGTTTGTAATGATGCTGCTCTTCTCCACCAGCAGTCGCATCAAGCGCACAGAGTTTGTAATGATGCTGCTCTTCTCCACCTGCAGTCGCATCAAGCGCAAAGAGTTTGTAAAGATGCTGCTCTTCTCCACCTGCAGTCGCATCAACCGCACAAAGTTTGTAATGATGCTGCTCTTCTCCACCTGCAGTCGCATCAAGCGCACAGAGTTTGTAATGATGCTGCTCTTCTCCACATGCAGTCGCATCAAGCGCAAAGAGTTTGTAATGATGCTGCTCTTCTCCACCTGCAGTCGCATCAAGCGCACAGTTTGTAATGATGCTGCTCTTCTCCACTTGCAGTTGCATCAAGCGCAGAGTTTGTATTGATGCTGCTCTTCTCCACCTGCAGTCGCATCAAGCGCACAGAGTTTGTAATGATGCTGCTCTTCTCCACCTGCAGTCGCATCAAGCGCACAGAGTTTGTAATGATACTGCTCTTCTCCACCTGCAGTTGCATCAAGCGCACAGAGTTTATATTCATGCTGCTTTTTTCCACCTGCAGTGGCATCAAGCGCAAAGAGTTTGTAATGATGCTGCTCTTCTCCACCTGCAGTCGCATCAAGCGCACAGAGTTTGTAATGATGCTGCTCTTCTCCACCTGCAGTCGCATCAAGCGCAAAGAGTTTGTAAAGATGCTGCTCTTCTCCACCTGCAGTCGCATCAACCGCACAAAGTTTGTAATGATGCTGCTCTTCTCCACCTGCAGTCGCATCAAGCGCACAGAGTTTGTAATGATGCTGCTCTTCTCCACATGCAGTCGCATCAAGCGCAAAGAGTTTGTAATGATGCTGCTCTTCTCCACCTGCAGTCGCATCAAGCGCACAGTTTGTAATGATGCTGCTCTTCTCCACTTGCAGTTGCATCAAGCGCAGAGTTTGTATTGATGCTGCTCTTCTCCACCTGCAGTCGCATCAAGCGCACAGAGTTTGTAATGATGCTGCTCTTCTCCACCTGCAGTCGCATCAAGCGCACAGTTTGTTTTGATACTGCTCTTCTCCACCTGCAGATGCATCAAGCGCACTAAGTTTGTAGTGACGCTGCTCTTCTCCACTTGCAGTCGCATCAAGCGCACAGAGTTTGTAATGATGCTGCTCTACTCCACATGCAGTCGCATCAAGCGCAAAGAGTTTGTAATGATGCTGCTCTTCTTAACCTGCAGTCACATCAAGCGCACAAAGTTTGAAATGATGATGCTCTTCTCCACCTGCAGTCGCATCAAGCGCACAGAGTTTGTAATGATGCTGCTCTTCTCCACCTGCAGTCGCATCAAGCGCACAGTTTGTAATGATGCTGCTCTTCTCCACTTGCAGTTGCATCAAGCGCAGAGTTTGTATTGATGCTGCTCTTCTCCACCTGCAGTCGCATCAAGCGCACAGAGTTTGTAATGATGCTGCTCTTCTCCACCTGCAGTTGCATCAAGCGCACAGAGTTTATATTCATGCTGCTTTTTTCCACCTGCAGTGGCATCAAGCGCAAAGAGTTTGTAATGATGCTGCTCTTCTCCACATGAAGTCGCATCAAGCGCAAAGAGTTTGTAATGATGCTGCTCTTCTCAACCTGCAGTCGCATCAAGCGCACAAAGTTTGTAATGATGCTGCTCTTCTCCACTTGCAGTTGCATCAAGCGCAGAGTTTGTATTGATGCTGCTCTTCTCCACCTGCAGTCGCATCAAGCGCACGGAGTTTGTAATGATGCTGCTCTTCTCCACCTGCAGTCGCATCGAGCGCACAGAGTTTGTAATGATGCTGCTCTTCTCCACCTGCAGTCGCATCAAGCGCACAGAGTTTGTTTTGATGCTGCTCTTCTCCACCTGCAGATGCATCAAGCGCACTAAGTTTGTAGTGACGCTGCTCTTCTCCACTTGCAGTCGCATCAAGCGCACAGAGTTTATATTCATGCTGCTTTTTTCCGCCTGCAGTGGCATCAAGTGCACAGAGTTTGTTATGATGCTGCTCTTCTCCACCTGCAGTCGCATCGAGCGCACAGAGTTTGTAATGATGCTGCTCTTCTCCACATGCAGTCGCATCAAGCGCAAAGAGTTTGTAATGATGCTGCTCACCTCCACCTGCAGTCGCATCAAGCGCAAAGAGTTTGTAATGATGCTGCTCTTCTCCACTTGCAGTTGCATCAAGCGCACAGAATTTATATTCATGCTGCTTTTTTCCGCCTGCAGTGGCATCAAGTGCACAGAGTTTGTTATGATGCTGCTCTTCTCCACCTGCAGTCGCATCAAGCGCAAAGAGTTTGTAATGATGCTGCTCTTCTCCACCTGCAGTCGCATCAAGCGCACAGTTTGTGATGATACTGCTCTTCTCCACCTGCAGTTGCATCAAGCGCACAGAGTTTATATTCATGCTGCTTTTTTCCACCTGCAGTGGCATCAAGCGCAAAGAGTTTGTAATGATGCTGCTCTTCTCCACCAGCAGTCGCATCAAGCGCACAGAGTTTGTAATGATGCTGCTCTTCTCCACCTGCAGTCGCATCAAGCGCAAAGAGTTTGTAAAGATGCTGCTCTTCTCCACCTGCAGTCGCATCAACCGCACAAAGTTTGTAATGATGCTGCTCTTCTCCACCTGCAGTCGCATCAAGCGCACAGAGTTTGTAATGATGCTGCTCTTCTCCACATGCAGTCGCATCAAGCGCAAAGAGTTTGTAATGATGCTGCTCTTCTCCACCTGCAGTCGCATCAAGCGCACAGTTTGTAATGATGCTGCTCTTCTCCACCTGCAGTCGCATCAAGCGCAAAGAGTTTGTAAAGATGCTGCTCTTCTCCACCTGCAGTCGCATCAACCGCACAAAGTTTGTAATGATGCTGCTCTTCTCCACCTGCAGTCGCATCAAGCGCACAGAGTTTGTAATGATGCTGCTCTTCTCCACATGCAGTCGCATCAAGCGCAAAGAGTTTGTAATGATGCTGCTCTTCTCCACCTGCAGTCGCATCAAGCGCACAGTTTGTAATGATGCTGCTCTTCTCCACTTGCAGTTGCATCAAGCGCAGAGTTTGTATTGATGCTGCTCTTCTCCACCTGCAGTCGCATCAAGCGCACAGAGTTTGTAATGATGCTGCTCTTCTCCACCTGCAGTCGCATCAAGCGCACAGAGTTTGTAATGATACTGCTCTTCTCCACCTGCAGTTGCATCAAGCGCACAGAGTTTATATTCATGCTGCTTTTTTCCACCTGCAGTGGCATCAAGCGCAAAGAGTTTGTAATGATGCTGCTCTTCTCCACCTGCAGTCGCATCAAGCGCACAGAGTTTGTAATGATGCTGCTCTTCTCCACCTGCAGTCGCATCAAGCGCAAAGAGTTTGTAAAGATGCTGCTCTTCTCCACCTGCAGTCGCATCAACCGCACAAAGTTTGTAATGATGCTGCTCTTCTCCACCTGCAGTCGCATCAAGCGCACAGAGTTTGTAATGATGCTGCTCTTCTCCACATGCAGTCGCATCAAGCGCAAAGAGTTTGTAATGATGCTGCTCTTCTCCACCTGCAGTCGCATCAAGCGCACAGTTTGTAATGATGCTGCTCTTATCCACTTGCAGTTGCATCAAGCGCAGAGTTTGTATTGATGCTGCTCTTCTCCACCTGCAGTCGCATCAAGCGCACAGAGTTTGTAATGATGCTGCTCTTCTCCACCTGCAGTCGCATCAAGCGCACAGTTTGTTTTGATACTGCTCTTCTCCACCTGCAGATGCATCAAGCGCACTAAGTTTGTAGTGACGCTGCTCTTCTCCACTTGCAGTCGCATCAAGCGCACAGAGTTTGTAATGATGCTGCTCTACTCCACATGCAGTCGCATCAAGCGCAAAGAGTTTGTAATGATGCTGCTCTTCTTAACCTGCAGTCACATCAAGCGCACAAAGTTTGAAATGATGATGCTCTTCTCCACCTGCAGTCGCATCAAGCGCACAGAGTTTGTAATGATGCTGCTCTTCTCCACCTGCAGTCGCATCAAGCGCACAGTTTGTAATGATGCTGCTCTTCTCCACTTGCAGTTGCATCAAGCGCAGAGTTTGTATTGATGCTGCTCTTCTCCACCTGCAGTCGCATCAAGCGCACAGAGTTTGTAATGATGCTGCTCTTCTCCACCTGCAGTTGCATCAAGCGCACAGAGTTTATATTCATGCTGCTTTTTTCCACCTGCAGTGGCATCAAGCGCAAAGAGTTTGTAATGATGCTGCTCTTCTCCACATGAAGTCGCATCAAGCGCAAAGAGTTTGTAATGATGCTGCTCTTCTCAACCTGCAGTCGCATCAAGCGCACAAAGTTTGTAATGATGCTGCTCTTCTCCACTTGCAGTTGCATCAAGCGCAGAGTTTGTATTGATGCTGCTCTTCTCCACCTGCAGTCGCATCAAGCGCACGGAGTTTGTAATGATGCTGCTCTTCTCCACCTGCAGTCGCATCGAGCGCACAGAGTTTGTAATGATGCTGCTCTTCTCCACCTGCAGTCGCATCAAGCGCACAGAGTTTGTTTTGATGCTGCTCTTCTCCACCTGCAGATGCATCAAGCGCACTAAGTTTGTAGTGACGCTGCTCTTCTCCACTTGCAGTCGCATCAAGCGCACAGAGTTTATATTCATGCTGCTTTTTTCCGCCTGCAGTGGCATCAAGTGCACAGAGTTTGTTATGATGCTGCTCTTCTCCACCTGCAGTCGCATCGAGCGCACAGAGTTTGTAATGATGCTGCTCTTCTCCACCTGCAGTCGCATCAAGCGCACAGAGTTTGTTTTGATGCTGCTCTTCTCCACCTGCAGTTGCATCAAGCGCACAGAGTTTGTAATGATGCTGCTCTTCTCCACCTGCAGTCGCATCAAGCGCACAGAGTTTGTAATGATGCTGCTCTTCTCCACCTGCAGTCTCATCAAGCGCACAGTTTGAAATGATGCTGCTCTTCTCCACCTGCAGTCGCATCAAGCGCACAGAGTTTGTAATGATGCTGCTCTTCTCCACCTGCAGACGCATCAAGCGCACAGAGTTTGTAATGATGCTGCTCTTCTCCACTTGCAGTTGCATCAAGCGCAGAGTTTGTATTGATGCTGCTCTTCTCCACCTGCAGTCGCATCAAGCGCACAGAGTTTGTAATGATGCTGCTCTTCTCCACTTGCAGTCGCATCAAGCGCACAGAGTTTGTGTTGATGCTGCTCTTCTCCACTTGCAGTTGCATCAAGCGCAGAGTTTGTAATGATGCTGCTCTTCTCCACCTGCAGACGCATCAAGCGCACAGAGTTTGTAATGATGCTGCTCTTCTCCACTTGCAGTTGCATCAAGCGCAGAGTTTGTAAAGATGCTGCTCTTCTCCACCTGCAGTCGCATCAACCGCACAAAGTTTGTAATGATGCTGCTCTTCTCCACCTGCAGTCGCATCAAGCGCACAGAGTTTGTAATGATGCTGCTCTTCTCCACATGCAGTCGCATCAAGCGCAAAGAGTTTGTAATGATGCTGCTCTTCTCCACCTGCAGTCGCATCAAGCGCACAGTTTGTAATGATGCTGCTCTTCTCCACTTGCAGTTGCATCAAGCGCAGAGTTTGTATTGATGCTGCTCTTCTCCACCTGCAGTCGCATCAAGCGCACAGAGTTTGTAATGATGCTGCTCTTCTCCACCTGCAGTCGCATCAAGCGCACAGAGTTTGTAATGATGCTGCTCTACTCCACATGCAGTCGCATCAAGCGCAAAGAGTTTGTAATGATGCTGCTCTTCTTAACCTGCAGTCACATCAAGCGCACAAAGTTTGAAATGATGATGCTCTTCTCCACCTGCAGTCGCATCAAGCGCACAGAGTTTGTAATGATGCTGCTCTTCTCCACCTGCAGTCGCATCAAGCGCACAGTTTGTAATGATGCTGCTCTTCTCCACTTGCAGTTGCATCAAGCGCAGAGTTTGTATTGATGCTGCTCTTCTCCACCTGCAGTCGCATCAAGCGCACAGAGTTTGTAATGATGCTGCTCTTCTCCACCTGCAGTCGCATCAAGCGCACAGAGTTTGTAATGATGCTGCTCTACTCCACATGCAGTCGCATCAAGCGCAAAGAGTTTGTAATGATGCTGCTCTTCTTAACCTGCAGTCACATCAAGCGCACAAAGTTTGAAATGATGATGCTCTTCTCCACCTGCAGTCGCATCAAGCGCACAGAGTTTGTAATGATGCTGCTCTTCTCCACCTGCAGTCGCATCAAGCGCACAGTTTGTAATGATGCTGCTCTTCTCCACTTGCAGTTGCATCAAGCGCAGAGTTTGTATTGATGCTGCTCTTCTCCACCTGCAGTCGCATCAAGCGCACAGAGTTTGTAATGATGCTGCTCTTCTCCACCTGCAGTTGCATCAAGCGCACAGAGTTTATATTCATGCTGCTTTTTTCCACCTGCAGTGGCATCAAGCGCAAAGAGTTTGTAATGATGCTGCTCTTCTCCACATGAAGTCGCATCAAGCGCAAAGAGTTTGTAATGATGCTGCTCTTCTCAACCTGCAGTCGCATCAAGCGCACAAAGTTTGTAATGATGCTGCTCTTCTCCACTTGCAGTTGCATCAAGCGCAGAGTTTGTATTGATGCTGCTCTTCTCCACCTGCAGTCGCATCAAGCGCACGGAGTTTGTAATGATGCTGCTCTTCTCCACCTGCAGTCGCATCGAGCGCACAGAGTTTGTAATGATGCTGCTCTTCTCCACCTGCAGTCGCATCAAGCGCACAGAGTTTGTTTTGATGCTGCTCTTCTCCACCTGCAGATGCATCAAGCGCACTAAGTTTGTAGTGACGCTGCTCTTCTCCACTTGCAGTCGCATCAAGCGCACAGAGTTTATATTCATGCTGCTTTTTTCCGCCTGCAGTGGCATCAAGTGCACAGAGTTTGTTATGATGCTGCTCTTCTCCACCTGCAGTCGCATCGAGCGCACAGAGTTTGTAATGATGCTGCTCTTCTCCACCTGCAGTCGCATCAAGCGCACAGAGTTTGTTTTGATGCTGCTCTTCTCCACCTGCAGTTGCATCAAGCGCACAGAGTTTGTAATGATGCTGCTCTTCTCCACCTGCAGTCGCATCAAGCGCACAGAGTTTGTAATGATGCTGCTCTTCTCCACCTGCAGTCTCATCAAGCGCACAGTTTGAAATGATGCTGCTCTTCTCCACCTGCAGTCGCATCAAGCGCACAGAGTTTGTAATGATGCTGCTCTTCTCCACCTGCAGACGCATCAAGCGCACAGAGTTTGTAATGATGCTGCTCTTCTCCACTTGCAGTTGCATCAAGCGCAGAGTTTGTATTGATGCTGCTCTTCTCCACCTGCAGTCGCATCAAGCGCACAGAGTTTGTAATGATGCTGCTCTTCTCCACTTGCAGTCGCATCAAGCGCACAGAGTTTGTGTTGATGCTGCTCTTCTCCACTTGCAGTTGCATCAAGCGCAGAGTTTGTAATGATGCTGCTCTTCTCCACCTGCAGACGCATCAAGCGCACAGAGTTTGTAATGATGCTGCTCTTCTCCACTTGCAGTTGCATCAAGCGCAGAGTTTGTATTGATGCTGCTCTTCTCCACCTGCAGTCGCATCAAGCGCACAGAGTTTGTAATGATGCTGCTCTTCTCCACTTGCAGTCGCATCAAGCGCACAGAGTTTGTGTTGATGCTGCTCTTCTCCACTTGCAGTTGCATCAAGCGCAGAGTTTGTATTGATGCTGCTCTTCTCCACCTGCAGTCGCATCAACCGCACAAAGTTTGTAATGATGCTGCTCTTCTCCACATGCAGTCGCATCAAGCGCAAAGAGTTTGTAATGATGCTGCTCACCTCCACCTGCAGTCGCATCAAGCGCAAAGAGTTTGTAATGATGCTGCTCTTCTCCACCTGCAGTTGCATCAAGCGCACAGAATTTATATTCATGCTGCTTTTTTCCGCCTGCAGTGGCATCAAGTGCACAGAGTTTGTTATGATGCTGCTCTTCTCCACCTGCAGTCGCATCAAGCGCAAAGAGTTTGTAATGATGCTGCTCTTCTCCACCTGCAGTCGCATCAAGCGCACAGTTTGTGATGATACTGCTCTTCTCCACCTGCAGTTGCATCAAGCGCACAGAGTTTATATTCATGCTGCTTTTTTCCACCTGCAGTTGCATCAAGCGCACAGAATTTATATTCATGCTGCTTTTTTCCGCCTGCAGTGGCATTAAGTGCACAGAGTTTGTTATGATGCTGCTCTTCTCCACCTGCAGTCGCATCGAGCGCACAGAGTTTGTAATGATGCTGCTCTTCTCCACCTGCAGTCGCATCAAGCGCACAGAGTTTGTTTTGATGATGCTCTTCTCCACCTGCAGATGCATCAAGCGCACTAAGTTTGTAGTGACGCTGCTCTTCTCCACTTGCAGTCGCATCAAGCGCACAGAGTTTATATTCATGCTGCTTTTTTCCGCCTGCAGTGGCATCAAGTGCACAGAGTTTGTTATGATGCTGCTCTTCTCCACCTGCAGTCGCATCGAGCGCACAGAGTTTGTAATGATGCTGCTCTTCTCCACCTGCAGTCGCATCAAGCGCACAGAGTTTGTTTTGATGCTGCTCTTCTCCACCTGCAGTTGCATCAAGCGCACAGAGTTTGTAATGATGCTGCTCTTCTCCACCTGCAGTCGCATCAAGCGCACAGAGTTTGTAATGATGCTGCTCTTCTCCACCTGCAGTCGCATCAAGCGCACAGGTTGAAATGATGCTGCTCTTCTCCACCTGCAGTCGCATCAAGCGCACAGAGTTTGTAATGATGCTGCTCTTCTCCACCTGCAGACGCATCAAGCGCACAGAGTTTGTAATGATGCTGCTCTTCTCCACTTGCAGTTGCATCAAGCGCAGAGTTTGTATTGATGCTGCTCTTCTCCACCTGCAGTCGCATCAAGCGCACAGAGTTTGTAATGATGCTGCTCTTCTCCACTTGCAGTCGCATCAAGCGCACAGAGTTTGTGTTGATGCTGCTCTTCTCCACTTGCAGTTGCATCAAGCGCAGAGTTTGTATTGATGCTGCTCTTCTCCACCTGCAGTCGCATCAACCGCACAAAGTTTGTAATGATGCTGCTCTTCTCCACATGCAGTCGCATCAAGCGCAAAGAGTTTGTAATGATGCTGCTCACCTCCACCTGCAGTCGCATCAAGCGCAAAGAGTTTGTAATGATGCTGCTCTTCTCCACCTGCAGTTGCATCAAGCGCACAGAATTTATATTCATGCTGCTTTTTTCCGCCTGCAGTGGCATCAAGTGCACAGAGTTTGTTATGATGCTGCTCTTCTCCACCTGCAGTCGCATCAAGCGCAAAGAGTTTGTAATGATGCTGCTCTTCTCCACCTGCAGTCGCATCAAGCGCACAGTTTGTGATGATACTGCTCTTCTCCACCTGCAGTTGCATCAAGCGCACAGAGTTTATATTCATGCTGCTTTTTTCCACCTGCAGTGGCATCAAGCGCAAAGAGTTTGTAATGATGCTGCTCTTCTCCACCAGCAGTCGCATCAAGCGCACAGAGTTTGTAATGATGCTGCTCTTCTCCACCTGCAGTCGCATCAAGCGCAAAGAGTTTGTAAAGATGCTGCTCTTCTCCACCTGCAGTCGCATCAACCGCACAAAGTTTGTAATGATGCTGCTCTTCTCCACCTGCAGTCGCATCAAGCGCACAGAGTTTGTAATGATGCTGCTCTTCTCCACATGCAGTCGCATCAAGCGCAAAGAGTTTGTAATGATGCTGCTCTTCTCCACCTGCAGTCGCATCAAGCGCACAGTTTGTAATGATGCTGCTCTTCTCCACTTGCAGTTGCATCAAGCGCAGAGTTTGTATTGATGCTGCTCTTCTCCACCTGCAGTCGCATCAAGCGCACAGAGTTTGTAATGATGCTGCTCTTCTCCACCTGCAGTCGCATCAAGCGCACAGTTTGTAATGATGCTGCTCTTCTCCACTTGCAGTTGCATCAAGCGCAGAGTTTGTATTGATGCTGCTCTTCTCCACCTGCAGTCGCATCAAGCGCACAGAGTTTGTAATGATGCTGCTCTTCTCCACCTGCAGTCGCATCAAGCGCACAGAGTTTGTAATGATGCTGCTCTTCTCCACTTGCAGTTGCATCAAGCGCAGAGTTTGTATTGATGCTGCTCTTCTCCACCTGCAGTCGCATCAAGCGCACAGAGTTTG
Source organism: Eucyclogobius newberryi (assembly GCF_026437365.1). NCBI lineage: Eukaryota > Metazoa > Chordata > Actinopteri > Gobiiformes > Gobiidae > Eucyclogobius > Eucyclogobius newberryi. The sequence continues at coordinate 37,317,943 of NW_027315746.1, read as the reverse complement.
TAATGATGCTGCTCTTCTCCACCTGCAGTCGCATCAAGCGCACAGAGTTTGTTTTGATACTGCTCTTCTCCACCTGCAGATGCATCAAGCGCACTAAGTTTGTAGTGACGCTGCTCTTCTCCACTTGCAGTCGCATCAAGCGCACAGAGTTTGTAATGATGCTGCTCTACTCCACATGCAGTCGCATCAAGCGCAAAGAGTTTGTAATGATGCTGCTCTTCTTAACCTGCAGTCACATCAAGCGCACAAAGTTTGAAATGATGATGCTCTTCTCCACCTGCAGTCGCATCAAGCGCACAGAGTTTGTAATGATGCTGCTCTTCTCCACCTGCAGTCGCATCAAGCGCACAGTTTGTAATGATGCTGCTCTTCTCCACTTGCAGTTGCATCAAGCGCAGAGTTTGTATTGATGCTGCTCTTCTCCACCTGCAGTCGCATCAAGCGCACAGAGTTTGTAATGATGCTGCTCTTCTCCACCTGCAGTTGCATCAAGCGCACAGAGTTTATATTCATGCTGCTTTTTTCCACCTGCAGTGGCATCAAGCGCAAAGAGTTTGTAATGATGCTGCTCTTCTCCACATGAAGTCGCATCAAGCGCAAAGAGTTTGTAATGATGCTGCTCTTCTCAACCTGCAGTCGCATCAAGCGCACAAAGTTTGTAATGATGCTGCTCTTCTCCACTTGCAGTTGCATCAAGCGCAGAGTTTGTATTGATGCTGCTCTTCTCCACCTGCAGTCGCATCAAGCGCACAGAGTTTGTAATGATGCTGCTCTTCTCCACCTGCAGTCGCATCGAGCGCACAGAGTTTGTAATGATGCTGCTCTTCTCCACCTGCAGTCGCATCAAGCGCACAGAGTTTGTTTTGATGCTGCTCTTCTCCACCTGCAGATGCATCAAGCGCACTAAGTTTGTAGTGACGCTGCTCTTCTCCACTTGCAGTCGCATCAAGCGCACAGAGTTTATATTCATGCTGCTTTTTTCCGCCTGCAGTGGCATCAAGTGCACAGAGTTTGTTATGATGCTGCTCTTCTCCACCTGCAGTCGCATCGAGCGCACAGAGTTTGTAATGATGCTGCTCTTCTCCACCTGCAGTCGCATCAAGCGCACAGAGTTTGTTTTGATGCTGCTCTTCTCCACCTGCAGTTGCATCAAGCGCACAGAGTTTGTAATGATGCTGCTCTTCTCCACCTGCAGTCGCATCAAGCGCACAGAGTTTGTAATGATGCTGCTCTTCTCCACCTGCAGTCTCATCAAGCGCACAGTTTGAAATGATGCTGCTCTTCTCCACCTGCAGTCGCATCAAGCGCACAGAGTTTGTAATGATGCTGCTCTTCTCCACCTGCAGACGCATCAAGCGCACAGAGTTTGTAATGATGCTGCTCTTCTCCACTTGCAGTTGGATCAAGCGCAGAGTTTGTATTGATGCTGCTCTTCTCCACCTGCAGTCGCATCGAGCGCACAGAGTTTGTAATGATGCTGCTCTTCTCCACTTGCAGTCGCATCAAGCGCACAGAGTTTGTGTTGATGCTGCTCTTCTCCACTTGCAGTTGCATCAAGCGCAGAGTTTGTAATGATGCTGCTCTTCTCCACCTGCAGACGCATCAAGCGCACAGAGTTTGTAATGATGCTGCTCTTCTCCACTTGCAGTTGCATCAAGCGCAGAGTTTGTATTGATGCTGCTCTTCTCCACCTGCAGTCGCATCAAGCGCACAGAGTTTGTAATGATGCTGCTCTTCTCCACTTGCAGTCGCATCAAGCGCACAGAGTTTGTGTTGATGCTGCTCTTCTCCACTTGCAGTTGCATCAAGCGCAGAGTTTGTATTGATGCTGCTCTTCTCCACCTGCAGTCGCATCAACCGCACAAAGTTTGTAATGATGCTGCTCTTCTCCACATGCAGTCGCATCAAGCGCAAAGAGTTTGTAATGATGCTGCTCACCTCCACCTGCAGTCGCATCAAGCGCAAAGAGTTTGTAATGATGCTGCTCTTCTCCACCTGCAGTTGCATCAAGCGCACAGAATTTATATTCATGCTGCTTTTTTCCGCCTGCAGTGGCATCAAGTGCACAGAGTTTGTTATGATGCTGCTCTTCTCCACCTGCAGTCGCATCAAGCGCAAAGAGTTTGTAATGATGCTGCTCTTCTCCACCTGCAGTCGCATCAAGCGCACAGTTTGTGATGATACTGCTCTTCTCCACCTGCAGTTGCATCAAGCGCACAGAGTTTATATTCATGCTGCTTTTTTCCACCTGCAGTGGCATCAAGCGCAAAGAGTTTGTAATGATGCTGCTCTTCTCCACCAGCAGTCGCATCAAGCGCACAGAGTTTGTAATGATGCTGCTCTTCTCCACCTGCAGTCGCATCAAGCGCAAAGAGTTTGTAAAGATGCTGCTCTTCTCCACCTGCAGTCGCATCAACCGCACAAAGTTTGTAATGATGCTGCTCTTCTCCACCTGCAGTCGCATCAAGCGCACAGAGTTTGTAATGATGCTGCTCTTCTCCACATGCAGTCGCATCAAGCGCAAAGAGTTTGTAATGATGCTGCTCTTCTCCACCTGCAGTCGCATCAAGCGCACAGTTTGTAATGATGCTGCTCTTCTCCACTTGCAGTTGCATCAAGCGCAGAGTTTGTATTGATGCTGCTCTTCTCCACCTGCAGTCGCATCAAGCGCACAGAGTTTGTAATGATGCTGCTCTTCTCCACCTGCAGTCGCATCAAGCGCACAGAGTTTGTAATGATACTGCTCTTCTCCACCTGCAGTTGCATCAAGCGCACAGAGTTTATATTCATGCTGCTTTTTTCCACCTGCAGTGGCATCAAGCGCAAAGAGTTTGTAATGATGCTGCTCTTCTCCACCTGCAGTCGCATCAAGCGCACAGAGTTTGTAATGATGCTGCTCTTCTCCACCTGCAGTCGCATCAAGCGCAAAGAGTTTGTAAAGATGCTGCTCTTCTCCACCTGCAGTCGCATCAACCGCACAAAGTTTGTAATGATGCTGCTCTTCTCCACCTGCAGTCGCATCAAGCGCACAGAGTTTGTAATGATGCTGCTCTTCTCCACATGCAGTCGCATCAAGCGCAAAGAGTTTGTAATGATGCTGCTCTTCTCCACCTGCAGTCGCATCAAGCGCACAGTTTGTAATGATGCTGCTCTTCTCCACTTGCAGTTGCATCAAGCGCAGAGTTTGTATTGATGCTGCTCTTCTCCACCTGCAGTCGCATCAAGCGCACAGAGTTTGTAATGATGCTGCTCTTCTCCACCTGCAGTCGCATCAAGCGCACAGAGTTTGTTTTGATACTGCTCTTCTCCACCTGCAGATGCATCAAGCGCACTAAGTTTGTAGTGACGCTGCTCTTCTCCACTTGCAGTCGCATCAAGCGCACAGAGTTTGTAATGATGCTGCTCTACTCCACATGCAGTCGCATCAAGCGCAAAGAGTTTGTAATGATGCTGCTCTTCTTAACCTGCAGTCACATCAAGCGCACAAAGTTTGAAATGATGATGCTCTTCTCCACCTGCAGTCGCATCAAGCGCACAGAGTTTGTAATGATGCTGCTCTTCTCCACCTGCAGTCGCATCAAGCGCACAGTTTGTAATGATGCTGCTCTTCTCCACTTGCAGTTGCATCAAGCGCAGAGTTTGTATTGATGCTGCTCTTCTCCACCTGCAGTCGCATCAAGCGCACAGAGTTTGTAATGATGCTGCTCTTCTCCACCTGCAGTTGCATCAAGCGCACAGAGTTTATATTCATGCTGCTTTTTTCCACCTGCAGTGGCATCAAGCGCAAAGAGTTTGTAATGATGCTGCTCTTCTCCACATGAAGTCGCATCAAGCGCAAAGAGTTTGTAATGATGCTGCTCTTCTCAACCTGCAGTCGCATCAAGCGCACAAAGTTTGTAATGATGCTGCTCTTCTCCACTTGCAGTTGCATCAAGCGCAGAGTTTGTATTGATGCTGCTCTTCTCCACCTGCAGTCGCATCAAGCGCACAGAGTTTGTAATGATGCTGCTCTTCTCCACCTGCAGTCGCATCGAGCGCACAGAGTTTGTAATGATGCTGCTCTTCTCCACCTGCAGTCGCATCAAGCGCACAGAGTTTGTTTTGATGCTGCTCTTCTCCACCTGCAGATGCATCAAGCGCACTAAGTTTGTAGTGACGCTGCTCTTCTCCACTTGCAGTCGCATCAAGCGCACAGAGTTTATATTCATGCTGCTTTTTTCCGCCTGCAGTGGCATCAAGTGCACAGAGTTTGTAATGATGCTGCTCTTCTCCACCTGCAGTCGCATCGAGCGCACAGAGTTTGTAATGATGCTGCTCTTCTCCACCTGCAGTCGCATCAAGCGCACAGAGTTTGTTTTGATGCTGCTCTTCTCCACCTGCAGTTGCATCAAGCGCACAGAGTTTGTAATGATGCTGCTCTTCTCCACCTGCAGTCGCATCAAGCGCACAGAGTTTGTAATGATGCTGCTCTTCTCCACCTGCAGTCTCATCAAGCGCACAGTTTGAAATGATGCTGCTCTTCTCCACCTGCAGTCGCATCAAGCGCACAGAGTTTGTAATGATGCTGCTCTTCTCCACCTGCAGACGCATCAAGCGCACAGAGTTTGTAATGATGCTGCTCTTCTCCACTTGCAGTTGCATCAAGCGCAGAGTTTGTATTGATGCTGCTCTTCTCCACCTGCAGTCGCATCAAGCGCACAGAGTTTGTAATGATGCTGCTCTTCTCCACTTGCAGTCGCATCAAGCGCACAGAGTTTGTGTTGATGCTGCTCTTCTCCACTTGCAGTTGCATCAAGCGCAGAGTTTGTATTGATGCTGCTCTTCTCCACCTGCAGTCGCATCAACCGCACAAAGTTTGTAATGATGCTGCTCTTCTCCACATGCAGTCGCATCAAGCGCAAAGAGTTTGTAATGATGTTGCTCACCTCCACCTGCAGTCGCATCAAGCGCAAAGAGTTTGTAATGATGCTGCTCTTCTCCACCTGCAGTTGCATCAAGCGCACAGAATTTATATTCATGCTGCTTTTTTCCGCCTGCAGTGGCATCAAGTGCACAGAGTTTGTTATGATGCTGCTCTTCTCCACCTGCAGTCGCATCAAGCGCAAAGAGTTTGTAATGATGCTGCTCTTCTCCACCTGCAGTCGCATCAAGCGCACAGTTTGTAATGATACTGCTCTTCTCCACCTGCAGTTGCATCAAGCGCACAGAGTTAATATTCATGCTGCTTTTTTCCACCTGCAGTGGCATCAAGCGCAAAGAGTTTGTAATGATGCTGCTCTTCTCCACCTGCAGTCGCATCAAGCGCACAGAGTTTGTAATGATGCTGCTCTTCTCCACCTGCAGTCGCATCAAGCGCAAAGAGTTTGTAAAGATGCTGCTCTTCTCCACCTGCAGTCGCATCAACCGCACAAAGTTTGTAATGATGCTGCTCTTCTCCACCTGCAGTCGCATCAAGCGCACAGAGTTTGTAATGATGCTGCTCTTCTCCACATGCAGTCGCATCAAGCGCAAAGAGTTTGTAATGATGCTGCTCTTCTCCACCTGCAGTCGCATCAAGCGCACAGTTTGTAATGATGCTGCTCTTCTCCACTTGCAGTTGCATCAAGCGCAGAGTTTGTATTGATGCTGCTCTTCTCCACCTGCAGTCGCATCAAGCGCACAGAGTTTGTAATGATGCTGCTCTTCTCCACCTGCAGTCGCATCAAGCGCACAGAGTTTGTTTTGATGCTGCTCTTCTCCACCTGCAGATGCATCAAGCGCACTAAGTTTGTAGTGACGCTGCTCTTCTCCACTTGCAGTCGCATCAAGCGCACAGAGTTTGTAATGATGCTGCTCTACTCCACATGCAGTCGCATCAAGCGCAAAGAGTTTGTAATGATGCTGCTCTTCTTAACCTGCAGTCACATCAAGCGCACAAAGTTTGAAATGATGATGCTCTTCTCCACCTGCAGTCGCATCAAGCGCACAGAGTTTGTAATGATGCTGCTCTTCTCCACCTGCAGTCGCATCAAGCGCACAGTTTGTAATGATGCTGCTCTTCTCCACTTGCAGTTGCATCAAGCGCAGAGTTTGTATTGATGCTGCTCTTCTCCACCTGCAGTCGCATCAAGCGCACAGAGTTTGTAATGATGCTGCTCTTCTCCACCTGCAGTTGCATCAAGCGCACAGAGTTTATATTCATGCTGCTTTTTTCCACCTGCAGTGGCATCAAGCGCAAAGAGTTTGTAATGATGCTGCTCTTCTCCACCTGCAGTCGCATCAAGCGCACAGAGTTTGTAATGATGCTGCTCTTCTCCACCTGCAGTCGCATCAAGCGCAAAGAGTTTGTAAAGATGCTGCTCTTCTCCACCTGCAGTCGCATCAACCGCACAAAGTTTGTAATGATGCTGCTCTTCTCCACATGCAGTCGCATCAAGCGCAAAGAGTTTGTAATGATGCTGCTCTTCTCAACCTGCAGTCGCATCAAGCGCACAAAGTTTGTAATGATGCTGCTCTTCTCCACTTGCAGTTGCATCAAGCGCAGAGTTTGTATTGATGCTGCTCTTCTCCACCTGCAGTCGCATCAAGCGCACAGAGTTTGTAATGATGCTGCTCTTCTCCACCTGCAGTCGCATCGAGCGCACAGAGTTTGTAATGATGCTGCTCTTCTCCACCTGCAGTCGCATCAAGCGCACAGAGTTTGTTTTGATGCTGCTCTTCTCCACCTGCAGATGCATCAAGCGCACTAAGTTTGTAGTGACGCTGCTCTTCTCCACTTGCAGTCGCATCAAGCGCACAGAGTTTATATTCATGCTGCTTTTTTCCGCCTGCAGTGGCATCAAGTGCACAGAGTTTGTTATGATGCTGCTCTTCTCCACCTGCAGTCGCATCGAGCGCACAGAGTTTGTAATGATGCTGCTCTTCTCCACCTGCAGTCGCATCAAGCGCACAGAGTTTGTTTTGATGCTGCTCTTCTCCACCTGCAGTTGCATCAAGCGCACAGAGTTTGTAATGATGCTGCTCTTCTCCACCTGCAGTCGCATCAAGCGCACAGAGTTTGTAATGATGCTGCTCTTCTCCACCTGCAGTCGCATCAAGCGCACAGTTTGAAATGATGCTGCTCTTCTCCACCTGCAGTCGCATCAAGCGCACAGAGTTTGTAATGATGCTGCTCTTCTCCACCTGCAGACGCATCAAGCGCACAGAGTTTGTAATGATGCTGCTCTTCTCCACTTGCAGTTGCATCAAGCGCAGAGTTTGTATTGATGCTGCTCTTCTCCACCTGCAGTCGCATCAAGCGCACAGAGTTTGTAATGATGCTGCTCTTCTCCACTTGCAGTCGCATCAAGCGCACAGAGTTTGTGTTGATGCTGCTCTTCTCCACTTGCAGTTGCATCAAGCGCAGAGTTTGTATTGATGCTGCTCTTCTCCACCTGCAGTCGCATCAACCGCACAAAGTTTGTAATGATGCTGCTCTTCTCCACATGCAGTCGCATCAAGCGCAAAGAGTTTGTAATGATGCTGCTCACCTCCACCTGCAGTCGCATCAAGCGCAAAGAGTTTGTAATGATGCTGCTCTTCTCCACCTGCAGTTGCATCAAGCGCACAGAATTTATATTCATGCTGCTTTTTTCCGCCTGCAGTGGCATTAAGTGCACAGAGTTTGTTATGATGCTGCTCTTCTCCACCTGCAGTCGCATCAAGCGCACAGAGTTTGTTTTGATGCTGCTCTTCTCCACCTGCAGTTGCATCAAGCGCACATAGTTTGTAATGATGCTGCTCTTCTCCACCTGCAGTCGCATCAAGCGCACAGAGTTTGTAATGATGCTGCTCTTCTCCACCTGCAGTCGCATCAAGCGCAGAGTTTGTATTGATGCTGCTCTTCTCCACCTGCAGTCGCATCAAGCGCACAGAGTTTGTAATGATGCTGCTCTTCTCCACTTGCAGTAGCATCAAGCGCACAGAGTTTGTGTTGATGCTGCTCTTCTCCACTTGCAGTTGCATCAAGCGCAGGGTTTGTATTGATGCTGCTCTTCTCCACTTGCAGTCGCATCAACCGCACAAAGTTTGTAATGATGCTGCTCTTCTCCACCTGCAGTCGCATCAAGCGCACAGAGTTTGTAATGATGCTGCTCTTCTCCACATGCAGTCGCATCAAGCGCAAAGAGTTTGTAATGATGCTGCTCACCTCCACCTGCAGTCGCATCAAGCGCAAAGAGTTTGTAATGATGCTGCTCTTCTCCACCTGCAGTCGCATCAAGCGCACAGAGTTTGTAATGATGCTGCTCTTCTCCACCTGCAGTCGCATCAAGCGCACAGTTTGTAATGATGCTGCTCTTCTCCACTTGCAGTCGCATCAAGCGCACAGAGTTTGTAATGATGCTGCTCTTCTCCACCTGCAGTGGCATCGAGTGCACAGAGTTTGTTATGATGCTGCTCTTCTCCACCTACAGTCGCATCGAGCGCACAGAGTTTGTAATGATGCTGCTCTTCTCCACCTGCAGTCGCATCGAGCGCACAGAGTTTGTTATGATGCTGCTTTTTTCCGCCTGCAGTGGCATCAAGTGCACAGAGTTTGTTATGATGCTACTCTTCTCCACCTGCAGTCGCATCGAGCGCACAGAGTTTGTAATGATGCTGCTCTTCTCCACCTGCAGTCGCATCAAGCGCAAAGAGTTTGTAATGATGCTGCTCTTCTTAACCTGCAGTCACATCAAGCGCACAAAGTTTGAAATGATGATGCTCTTCTCCACCTGCAGTCGCATCAAGCGCACAGAGTTTGTAATGATGCTGCTCTTCTCCACCTGCAGTCGCATCAAGCGCACAGTTTGTAATGATGCTGCTCTTCTCCACTTGCAGTTGCATCAAGCGCAGAGTTTGTATTGATGCTGCTCTTCTCCACCTGCAGTCGCATCAAGCGCACAGAGTTTGTAATGATGCTGCTCTTCTCCACTTTCAGTTGCATCAAGCGCAGAGTTTGTATTGATGCTGCTCTTCTCCACCTGCAGTCGCATCAAGCGCACAGAGTTTGTAATGATGCTGCTCTTCTCCACCTGCAGTTGCATCAAGCGCACAGAGTTTATATTCATGCTGCTCTTCTCCACCTGCAGTCGCATCAAGCGCACAGAGTTTGTAATGATGCTGCTCTTCTCCACCTGCAGTCGCATCAAGCGCACAGTTTGTAATGATGCTGCTCTTCTCCACTTGCAGTTGCATCAAGCGCAGAGTTTGTATTGATGCTGCTCTTCTCCACCTGCAGTCGCATCAAGCGCACAGAGTTTGTAATGATGCTGCTCTTCTCCACCTGCAGTTGCATCAAGCGCACAGAGTTTATATTCATGCTGCTTTTTTCCACCTGCAGTGGCATCAAGCGCAAAGAGTTTGTAATGATGCTGCTCTTCTCCACCTGCAGTCGCATCAAGCGCACAGAGTTTGTAATGATGCTGCTCTTCTCCACCTGCAGTCGCATCAAGCGCAAAGAGTTTGTAAAGATGCTGCTCTTCTCCACCTGCAGTCGCATCAACCGCACAAAGTTTGTAATGATGCTGCTCTTCTCCACATGCAGTCGCATCAAGCGCAAAGAGTTTGTAATGATGCTGCTCTTCTCAACCTGCAGTCGCATCAAGCGCACAAAGTTTGTAATGATGCTGCTCTTCTCCACTTGCAGTTGCATCAAGCGCAGAGTTTGTATTGATGCTGCTCTTCTCCACCTGCAGTCGCATCAAGCGCACAGAGTTTGTAATGATGCTGCTCTTCTCCACCTGCAGTCGCATCGAGCGCACAGAGTTTGTAATGATGCTGCTCTTCTCCACCTGCAGTCGCATCAAGCGCACAGAGTTTGTTTTGATGCTGCTCTTCTCCACCTGCAGATGCATCAAGCGCACTAAGTTTGTAGTGACGCTGCTCTTCTCCACTTGCAGTCGCATCAAGCGCACAGAGTTTATATTCATGCTGCTTTTTTCCGCCTGCAGTGGCATCAAGTGCACAGAGTTTGTTATGATGCTGCTCTTCTCCACCTGCAGTCGCATCAAGCGCACAGAGTTTGTAATGATGCTGCTCTTCTCCACCTGCAGTCGCATCGAGCGCACAGAGTTTGTAATGATGCTGCTCTTCTCCACCTGCAGTCGCATCAAGCGCACAGAGTTTGTTTTGATGCTGCTCTTCTCCACCTGCAGTTGCATCAAGCGCACAGAGTTTGTAATGATGCTGCTCTTCTCCACCTGCAGTCGCATCAAGCGCACAGAGTTTGTAATGATGCTGCTCTTCTCCACCTGCAGTCGCATCAAGCGCACAGAGTTTGTAATGATGCTGCTCTTCTCCACCTGCAGTCGCATCAAGCGCACAGTTTGTAATGATGCTGCTCTTCTCCACCTGCAGACGCATCAAGCGCACAGAGTTTGTAATGATGCTGCTCTTCTCCACTTGCAGTTGCATCAAGCGCAGAGTTTGTATTGATGCTGCTCTTCTCCACCTGCAGTGGCATCAAGCGCACAGAGTTTGTAATGATGCTGCTCTTCTCCACTTGCAGTCGCATCAAGCGCACAGAGTTTGTGTTGATGCTGCTCTTCTCCACTTGCAGTTGCATCAAGCGCAGAGTTTGTATTGATGCTGCTCTTCTCCACCTGCAGTCGCATCAACCGCACAAAGTTTGTAATGATGCTGCTCTTCTCCACATGCAGTCGCATCAAGCGCAAAGAGTTTGTAATGATGCTGCTCACCTCCACCTGCAGTCGCATCAAGCGCAAAGAGTTTGTAATGATGCTGCTCTTCTCCACCTGCAGTTGCATCAAGCGCACAGAATTTATATTCATGCTGCTTTTTTCCGCCTGCAGTGGCATTAAGTGCACAGAGTTTGTTATGATGCTGCTCTTCTCCACCTGCAGTCGCATCAAGCGCACAGAGTTTGTTTTGATGCTGCTCTTCTCCACCTGCAGTTGCATCAAGCGCACATAGTTTGTAATGATGCTGCTCTTCTCCACCTGCAGTCGCATCAAGCGCACAGAGTTTGTAATGATGCTGCTCTTCTCCACCTGCAGTCGCATCAAGCGCAGAGTTTGTATTGATGCTGCTCTTCTCCACCTGCAGTCGCATCAAGCGCACAGAGTTTGTAATGATGCTGCTCTTCTCCACTTGCAGTCGCATCAAGCGCACAGAGTTTGTGTTGATGCTGCTCTTCTCCACTTGCAGTTGCATCAAGCGCAGGGTTTGTATTGATGCTGCTCTTCTCCACCTGCAGTCGCATCAACCGCACAAAGTTTGTAATGATGCTGCTCTTCTCCACCTGCAGTCGCATCAAGCGCACAGAGTTTGTAATGATGCTGCTCTTCTCCACATGCAGTCGCATCAAGCGCAAAGAGTTTGTAATGATGCTGCTCACCTCCACCTGCAGTCGCATCAAGCGCAAAGAGTTTGTAATGATTCTGCTCTTCTCCACCTGCAGTCGCATCAAGCGCACAGAGTTTGTAATGATGCTGCTCTTCTCCACCTGCAGTCGCATCAAGCGCACAGTTTGTAATGATGCTGCTCTTCTCCACTTGCAGTCGCATCAAGCGCACAGAGTTTGTAATGATGCTGCTCTTCTCCACCTGCAGTGGCATCAAGTGCACAGAGTTTGTTATGATGCTGCTCTTCTCCACCTGCAGTCGCATCGAGCGCACAGAGTTTGTAATGATGCTGCTCTTCTCCACCTGCAGTCGCATCGAGCGCACAGAGTTTGTTATGATGCTGCTTTTTTCCGCCTGCAGTGGCATCAAGTGCACAGAGTTTGTTATGATGCTACTCTTCTCCACCTGCAGTCGCATCGAGCGCACAGAGTTTGTAATGATGCTGCTCTTCTCCACCTGCAGTCGCATCAAGCGCAAAGAGTTTGTAATGATGCTGCTCTTCTTAACCTGCAGTCACATCAAGCGCACAAAGTTTGAAATGATGATGCTCTTCTCCACCTGCAGTCGCATCAAGCGCACAGAGTTTGTAATGATGCTGCTCTTCTCCACCTGCAGTCGCATCAAGCGCACAGTTTGTAATGATGCTGCTCTTCTCCACTTGCAGTTGCATCAAGCGCAGAGTTTGTATTGATGCTGCTCTTCTCCACCTGCAGTCGCATCAAGCGCACAGAGTTTGTAATGATGCTGCTCTTCTCCACTTTCAGTTGCATCAAGCGCAGAGTTTGTATTGATGCTGCTCTTCTCCACCTGCAGTCGCATCAAGCGCACAGAGTTTGTAATGATGCTGCTCTTCTCCACCTGCAGTTGCATCAAGCGCACAGAGTTTATATTCATGCTGCTCTTCTCCACCTGCAGTCGCATCAAGCGCACAGAGTTTGTAATGATGCTGCTCTTCTCCACCTGCAGTCGCATCAAGCGCACAGTTTGTAATGATGCTGCTCTTCTCCACTTGCAGTTGCATCAAGCGCAGAGTTTGTATTGATGCTGCTCTTCTCCACCTGCAGTCGCATCAAGCGCACAGAGTTTGTAATGATGCTGCTCTTCTCCACCTGCAGTTGCATCAAGCGCACAGAGTTTATATTCATGCTGCTTTTTTCCACCTGCAGTGGCATCAAGCGCAAAGAGTTTGTAATGATGCTGCTCTTCTCCACCTGCAGTCGCATCAAGCGCACAGAGTTTGTAATGATGCTGCTCTTCTCCACCTGCAGTCGCATCAAGCGCAAAGAGTTTGTAAAGATGCTGCTCTTCTCCACCTGCAGTCGCATCAACCGCACAAAGTTTGTAATGATGCTGCTCTTCTCCACATGCAGTCGCATCAAGCGCAAAGAGTTTGTAATGATGCTGCTCTTCTCAACCTGCAGTCGCATCAAGCGCACAAAGTTTGTAATGATGCTGCTCTTCTCCACTTGCAGTTGCATCAAGCGCAGAGTTTGTATTGATGCTGCTCTTCTCCACCTGCAGTCGCATCAAGCGCACAGAGTTTGTAATGATGCTGCTCTTCTCCACCTGCAGTCGCATCGAGCGCACAGAGTTTGTAATGATGCTGCTCTTCTCCACCTGCAGTCGCATCAAGCGCACAGAGTTTGTTTTGATGCTGCTCTTCTCCACCTGCAGATGCATCAAGCGCACTAAGTTTGTAGTGACGCTGCTCTTCTCCACTTGCAGTCGCATCAAGCGCACAGAGTTTATATTCATGCTGCTTTTTTCCGCCTGCAGTGGCATCAAGTGCACAGAGTTTGTTATGATGCTGCTCTTCTCCACCTGCAGTCGCATCGAGCGCACAGAGTTTGTAATGATGCTGCTCTTCTCCACCTGCAGTCGCATCAAGCGCACAGAGTTTGTTTTGATGCTGCTCTTCTCCACCTGCAGTTGCATCAAGCGCACAGAGTTTGTAATGATGCTGCTCTTCTCCACCTGCAGTCGCATCAAGCGCACAGAGTTTGTAATGATGCTGCTCTTCTCCACCTGCAGTCGCATCAAGCGCACAGTTTGAAATGATGCTGCTCTTCTCCACCTGCAGTCGCATCAAGCGCACAGAGTTTGTAATGATGCTGCTCTTCTCCACCTGCAGACGCATCAAGCGCACAGAGTTTGTAATGATGCTGCTCTTCTCCACTTGCAGTTGCATCAAGCGCAGAGTTTGTATTGATGCTGCTCTTCTCCACCTGCAGTCGCATCAAGCGCACAGAGTTTGTAATGATGCTGCTCTTCTCCACTTGCAGTCGCATCAAGCGCACAGAGTTTGTGTTGATGCTGCTCTTCTCCACTTGCAGTTGCATCAAGCGCAGAGTTTGTATTGATGCTGCTCTTCTCCACCTGCAGTCGCATCAACCGCACAAAGTTTGTAATGATGCTGCTCTTCTCCACATGCAGTCGCATCAAGCGCAAAGAGTTTGTAATGATGCTGCTCACCTCCACCTGCAGTCGCATCAAGCGCAAAGAGTTTGTAATGATGCTGCTCTTCTCCACCTGCAGTTGCATCAAGCGCACAGAATTTATATTCATGCTGCTTTTTTCCGCCTGCAGTGGCATTAAGTGCACAGAGTTTGTTATGATGCTGCTCTTCTCCACCTGCAGTCGCATCAAGCGCACAGAGTTTGTTTTGATGCTGCTCTTCTCCACCTGCAGTTGCATCAAGCGCACATAGTTTGTAATGATGCTGCTCTTCTCCACCTGCAGTCGCATCAAGCGCACAGAGTTTGTAATGATGCTGCTCTTCTCCACCTGCAGTCGCATCAAGCGCAGAGTTTGTATTGATGCTGCTCTTCTCCACCTGCAGTCGCATCAAGCGCACAGAGTTTGTAATGATGCTGCTCTTCTCCACTTGCAGTCGCATCAAGCGCACAGAGTTTGTGTTGATGCTGCTCTTCTCCACTTGCAGTTGCATCAAGCGCAGGGTTTGTATTGATGCTGCTCTTCTCCACCTGCAGTCGCATCAACCGCACAAAGTTTGTAATGATGCTGCTCTTCTCCACCTGCAGTCGCATCAAGCGCACAGAGTTTGTAATGATGCTGCTCTTCTCCACATGCAGTCGCATCAAGCGCAAAGAGTTTGTAATGATGCTGCTCACCTCCACCTGCAGTCGCATCAAGCGCAAAGAGTTTGTAATGATGCTGCTCTTCTCCACCTGCAGTCGCATCAAGCGCACAGAGTTTGTAATGATGCTGCTCTTCTCCACCTGCAGTTGCATCAAGCGCACAGAGTTTGTAATGATGCTGCTCTTCTCCACCTGCAGTCGCATCAAGCGCACAGAGTTTGTAATGATGCTGCTCTTCTCCACCTGCAGTCGCATCAAGCGCACAGTTTGAAATGATGCTGCTCTTCTCCACCTGCAGTCGCATCAAGCGCACAGAGTTTGTAATGATGCTGCTCTTCTCCACCTGCAGACGCATCAAGCGCACAGAGTTTGTAATGATGCTGCTCTTCTCCACTTGCAGTTGCATCAAGCGCAGAGTTTGTATTGATGCTGCTCTTCTCCACCTGCAGTCGCATCAAGCGCACAGAGTTTGTAATGATGCTGCTCTTCTCCACTTGCAGTCGCATCAAGCGCACAGAGTTTGTGTTGATGCTGCTCTTCTCCACTTGCAGTTGCATCAAGCGCAGAGTTTGTATTGATGCTGCTCTTCTCCACCTGCAGTCGCATCAACCGCACAAAGTTTGTAATGATGCTGCTCTTCTCCACATGCAGTCGCATCAAGCGCAAAGAGTTTGTAATGATGCTGCTCACCTCCACCTGCAGTCGCATCAAGCGCAAAGAGTTTGTAATGATGCTGCTCTTCTCCACCTGCAGTTGCATCAAGCGCACAGAATTTATATTCATGCTGCTTTTTTCCGCCTGCAGTGGCATTAAGTGCACAGAGTTTGTTATGATGCTGCTCTTCTCCACCTGCAGTCGCATCAAGCGCACAGAGTTTGTTTTGATGCTGCTCTTCTCCACCTGCAGTTGCATCAAGCGCACATAGTTTGTAATGATGCTGCTCTTCTCCACCTGCAGTCGCATCAAGCGCACAGAGTTTGTAATGATGCTGCTCTTCTCCACCTGCAGTCGCATCAAGCGCAGAGTTTGTATTGATGCTGCTCTTCTCCACCTGCAGTCGCATCAAGCGCACAGAGTTTGTAATGATGCTGCTCTTCTCCACTTGCAGTCGCATCAAGCGCACAGAGTTTGTGTTGATGCTGCTCTTCTCCACTTGCAGTTGCATCAAGCGCAGGGTTTGTATTGATGCTGCTCTTCTCCACCTGCAGTCGCATCAACCGCACAAAGTTTGTAATGATGCTGCTCTTCTCCACCTGCAGTCGCATCAAGCGCACAGAGTTTGTAATGATGCTGCTCTTCTCCACATGCAGTCGCATCAAGCGCAAAGAGTTTGTAATGATGCTGCTCACCTCCACCTGCAGTCGCATCAAGCGCAAAGAGTTTGTAATGATGCTGCTCTTCTCCACCTGCAGTCGCATCAAGCGCACAGAGTTTGTAATGATGCTGCTCTTCTCCACCTGCAGTCGCATCAAGCGCACAGTTTGTAATGATGCTGCTCTTCTCCACTTGCAGTCGCATCAAGCGCACAGAGTTTGTAATGATGCTGCTCTTCTCCACCTGCAGTGGCATCAAGTGCACAGAGTTTGTTATGATGCTGCTCTTCTCCACCTGCAGTCGCATCGAGCGCACAGAGTTTGTAATGATGCTGCTCTTCTCCACCTGCAGTCGCATCGAGCGCAGAGTTTGTTATGATGCTGCTTTTTTCCGCCTGCAGTGGCATCAAGTGCACAGAGTTTGTTATGATGCTACTCTTCTCCACCTGCAGTCGCATCGAGCGCACAGAGTTT
The DNA here is from genome assembly GCF_026437365.1 of Eucyclogobius newberryi. Classification (NCBI taxonomy): domain Eukaryota; kingdom Metazoa; phylum Chordata; class Actinopteri; order Gobiiformes; family Gobiidae; genus Eucyclogobius; species Eucyclogobius newberryi. The sequence goes on along the minus strand of NW_027315746.1, from coordinate 37,301,695 downwards.
GTAATGATGCTGCTCTTCTCCACCTGCAGTCGCATCAAGCGCAAAGAGTTTGTAATGATGCTGCTCTTCTTAACCTGCAGTCACATCAAGCGCACAAAGTTTGAAATGATGATGCTCTTCTCCACCTGCAGTCGCATCAAGCGCACAGAGTTTGTAATGATGCTGCTCTTCTCCACCTGCAGTCGCATCAAGCGCACAGTTTGTAATGATGCTGCTCTTCTCCACTTGCAGTTGCATCAAGCGCAGAGTTTGTATTGATGCTGCTCTTCTCCACCTGCAGTCGCATCAAGCGCACAGAGTTTGTAATGATGCTGCTCTTCTCCACTTTCAGTTGCATCAAGCGCAGAGTTTGTATTGATGCTGCTCTTCTCCACCTGCAGTCGCATCAAGCGCACAGAGTTTGTAATGATGCTGCTCTTCTCCACCTGCAGTTGCATCAAGCGCACAGAGTTTATATTCATGCTGCTTTTTTCCACCTGCAGTGGCATCAAGCGCAAAGAGTTTGTAATGATGCTGCTCTTCTCCACCTGCAGTCGCATCAAGCGCACAGAGTTTGTAATGATGCTGCTCTTCTCCACCTGCAGTCGCATCAAGCGCAAAGAGTTTGTAAAGATGCTGCTCTTCTCCACCTGCAGTCGCATCAACCGCACAAAGTTTGTAATGATGCTGCTCTTCTCCACCTGCAGTCGCATCAAGCGCACAGAGTTTGTAATGATGCTGCTCTTCTCCACATGCAGTCGCATCAAGCGCAAAGAGTTTGTAATGATGCTGCTCTTCTCAACCTGCAGTCGCATCAAGCGCACAAAGTTTGAAATGATGATGCTCTTCTCCACCTGCAGTCGCATCAAGCGCACAGAGTTTGTAATGATGCTGCTCTTCTCCACCTGCAGTCGCATCAAGCGCACAGTTTGTTTTGATGCTGCTCTTCTCCACCTGCAGTCGCATCAAGCGCACAGTTTGTAATGATGCTGCTCTTCTCCACTTGCAGTTGCATCAAGCGCAGAGTTTGTATTGATGCTGCTCTTCTCCACCTGCAGTCGCATCAAGCGCACAGAGTTTGTAATGATGCTGCTCTTCTCCACCTGCAGTCGCATCGAGCGCACAGAGTTTGTAATGATACTGCTCTTCTCCACCTGCAGTCGCATCAAGCGCACAGAGTTTGTTTTGATGCTGCTCTTCTCCACCTGCAGTTGCATCAAGCGCACAGAGTTTGTTATGATGCTGCTCTTCTCCACCTGCAGTCGCATCAAGCGCACAGTTTGTAATGATGCTGCTCTTCTCCACATGCAGTCGCATCAAGCGCAAAGAGTTTGTAATGATGCTGCTCTTCTCCACCTGCAGTCGCATCAAGCGCACAGAGTTTGTAATGATGCTGCTCTTCTCCACCTGCAGTCGCATCAAGCGCAAAGAGTTTGTAAAGATGCTGCTCTTCTCCACCTGCAGTCGCATCAACCGCACAAAGTTTGTAATGATGCTGCTCTTCTCCACCTGCAGTCGCATCAAGCGCACAGAGTTTGTAATGATGCTGCTCTTCTCCACATGCAGTCGCATCAAGCGCAAAGAGTTTGTAATGATGCTGCTCTTCTCAACCTGCAGTCGCATCAAGCGCACAAAGTTTGAAATGATGATGCTCTTCTCCACCTGCAGTCGCATCAAGCGCACAGAGTTTGTAATGATGCTGCTCTTCTCCACCTGCAGTCGCATCAAGCGCACAGTTTGTAATGATGCTGCTCTTCTCCACTTGCAGTTGCATCAAGCGCAGAGTTTGTATTGATGCTGCTCTTCTCCACCTGCAGTCGCATCAAGCGCACAGAGTTTGTAATGATGCTGCTCTTCTCCACTTTCAGTTGCATCAAGCGCAGAGTTTGTATTGATGCTGCTCTTCTCCACCTGCAGTCGCATCAAGCGCACAGAGTTTGTAATGATGCTGCTCTTCTCCACCTGCAGTTGCATCAAGCGCACAGAGTTTATATTCATGCTGCTTTTTTCCACCTGCAGTGGCATCAAGCGCAAAGAGTTTGTAATGATGCTGCTCTTCTCCACCTGCAGTCGCATCAAGCGCACAGAGTTTGTAATGATGCTGCTCTTCTCCACCTGCAGTCGCATCAAGCGCAAAGAGTTTGTAAAGATGCTGCTCTTCTCCACCTGCAGTCGCATCAACCGCACAAAGTTTGTAATGATGCTGCTCTTCTCCACCTGCAGTCGCATCAAGCGCACAGAGTTTGTAATGATGCTGCTCTTCTCCACATGCAGTCGCATCAAGCGCAAAGAGTTTGTAATGATGCTGCTCTTCTCAACCTGCAGTCGCATCAAGCGCACAAAGTTTGAAATGATGATGCTCTTCTCCACCTGCAGTCGCATCAAGCGCACAGAGTTTGTAATGATGCTGCTCTTCTCCACCTGCAGTCGCATCAAGCGCACAGAGTTTGTTTTGATGCTGCTCTTCTCCACCTGCAGTCGCATCAAGCGCACAGTTTGTAATGATGCTGCTCTTCTCCACTTGCAGTTGCATCAAGCGCAGAGTTTGTATTGATGCTGCTCTTCTCCACCTGCAGTCGCATCAAGCGCACAGAGTTTGTAATGATGCTGCTCTTCTCCACCTGCAGTCGCATCGAGCGCACAGAGTTTGTAATGATACTGCTCTTCTCCACCTGCAGTCGCATCAAGCGCACAGAGTTTGTTTTGATGCTGCTCTTCTCCACCTGCAGATGCATCAAGCGCACTAAGTTTGTAGTGACGCTGCTCTTCTCCACTTGCAGTCGCATCAAGCGCACAGAGTTTATATTCATGCTGCTTTTTTCCGCCTGCAGTGGCATCAAGTGCACAGAGTTTGTTATGATGCTGCTCTTCTCCACCTGCAGTCGCATCGAGCGCACAGAGTTTGTAATGATGCTGCTCTTCTCCACCTGCAGTCGCATCAAGCGCACAGAGTTTGTTTTGATGCTGCTCTTCTCCACCTGCAGTTGCATCAAGCGCACAGAGTTTGTTATGATGCTGCTCTTCTCCACCTGCAGTCGCATCAAGCGCACAGAGTTTGTAATGATGCTGCTCTTCTCCACATGCAGTCGCATCAAGCGCAAAGAGTTTGTAATGATGCTGCTCTTCTCCACCTGCAGTCGCATCAAGCGCACAGAGTTTGTAATGATGCTGCTCTTCTCCACCTGCAGTCGCATCAAGCGCAAAGAGTTTGTAAAGATGCTGCTCTTCTCCACCTGCAGTCGCATCAACCGCACAAAGTTTGTAATGATGCTGCTCTTCTCAACCTGCAGTCGCATCAAGCGCACAAAGTTTGAAATGATGATGCTCTTCTCCACCTGCAGTCGCATCAAGCGCACAGAGTTTGTAATGATGCTGCTCTTCTCCACCTGCAGTCGCATCAAGCGCACAGAGTTTGTAATGATGCTGCTCTTCTCCACCTGCAGTCGCATCAAGCGCACAGTTTGAAATGATGCTGCTCTTCTCCACCTGCAGTCGCATCAAGCGCACAGAGTTTGTAATGATGCTGCTCTTCTCCACCTGCAGACGCATCAAGCGCACAGAGTTTGTAATGATGCTGCTCTTCTCCACTTGCAGTTGCATCAAGCGCAGAGTTTGTATTGATGCTGCTCTTCTCCACCTGCAGTCGCATCAAGCGCACAGAGTTTGTAATGATGCTGCTCTTCTCCACTTGCAGTCGCATCAAGCGCACAGAGTTTGTGTTGATGCTGCTCTTCTCCACTTGCAGTTGCATCAAGCGCAGAGTTTGTATTGATGCTGCTCTTCTCCACCTGCAGTCGCATCAACCGCACAAAGTTTGTAATGATGCTGCTCTTCTCCACATGCAGTCGCATCAAGCGCAAAGAGTTTGTAATGATGCTGCTCACCTCCACCTGCAGTCGCATCAAGCGCAAAGAGTTTGTAATGATGCTGCTCTTCTCCACCTGCAGTTGCATCAAGCGCACAGAATTTATATTCATGCTGCTTTTTTCCGCCTGCAGTGGCATTAAGTGCACAGAGTTTGTTATGATGCTGCTCTTCTCCACCTGCAGTCGCATCAAGCGCACAGAGTTTGTAATGATGCTGCTCTTCTCCACCTGCAGTCGCATCAAGCGCACAGTTTGTAATGATGCTGCTCTTCTCCACTTGCAGTCGCATCAAGCGCACAGAGTTTGTAATGATGCTGCTCTTCTCCACCTGCAGTGGCATCAAGTGCACAGAGTTTGTTATGATGCTGCTCTTCTCCACCTGCAGTCGCATCGAGCGCACAGAGTTTGTAATGATGCTGCTCTTCTCCACCTGCAGTCGCATCGAGCGCAGAGTTTGTTATGATGCTGCTTTTTTCCACCTGCAGTGGCATCAAGCGCAAAGAGTTTGTAATGATGCTGCTCTTCTCCACCTGCAGTCGCATCAAGCGCACAGAGTTTGTAATGATGCTGCTCTTCTCCACCTGCAGTCGCATCAAGCGCAAAGAGTTTGTAAAGATGCTGCTCTTCTCCACCTGCAGTCGCATCAACCGCACAAAGTTTGTAATGATGCTGCTCTTCTCCACCTGCAGTCGCATCAAGCGCACAGAGTTTGTAATGATGCTGCTCTTCTCCACATGCAGTCGCATCAAGCGCAAAGAGTTTGTAATGATGCTGCTCTTCTCAACCTGCAGTCGCATCAAGCGCACAAAGTTTGAAATGATGATGCTCTTCTCCACCTGCAGTCGCATCAAGCGCACAGAGTTTGTAATGATGCTGCTCTTCTCCACCTGCAGTCGCATCAAGCGCACAGTTTGTTTTGATGCTGCTCTTCTCCACCTGCAGTCGCATCAAGCGCACAGTTTGTAATGATGCTGCTCTTCTCCACTTGCAGTTGCATCAAGCGCAGAGTTTGTATTGATGCTGCTCTTCTCCACCTGCAGTCGCATCAAGCGCACAGAGTTTGTAATGATGCTGCTCTTCTCCACCTGCAGTCGCATCGAGCGCACAGAGTTTGTAATGATACTGCTCTTCTCCACCTGCAGTCGCATCAAGCGCACAGAGTTTGTTTTGATGCTGCTCTTCTCCACCTGCAGTTGCATCAAGCGCACAGAGTTTGTTATGATGCTGCTCTTCTCCACCTGCAGTCGCATCAAGCGCACAGTTTGTAATGATGCTGCTCTTCTCCACATGCAGTCGCATCAAGCGCAAAGAGTTTGTAATGATGCTGCTCTTCTCCACCTGCAGTCGCATCAAGCGCACAGAGTTTGTAATGATGCTGCTCTTCTCCACCTGCAGTCGCATCAAGCGCAAAGAGTTTGTAAAGATGCTGCTCTTCTCCACCTGCAGTCGCATCAACCGCACAAAGTTTGTAATGATGCTGCTCTTCTCCACCTGCAGTCGCATCAAGCGCACAGAGTTTGTAATGATGCTGCTCTTCTCCACATGCAGTCGCATCAAGCGCAAAGAGTTTGTAATGATGCTGCTCTTCTCAACCTGCAGTCGCATCAAGCGCACAAAGTTTGAAATGATGATGCTCTTCTCCACCTGCAGTCGCATCAAGCGCACAGAGTTTGTAATGATGCTGCTCTTCTCCACCTGCAGTCGCATCAAGCGCACAGTTTGTAATGATGCTGCTCTTCTCCACTTGCAGTTGCATCAAGCGCAGAGTTTGTATTGATGCTGCTCTTCTCCACCTGCAGTCGCATCAAGCGCACAGAGTTTGTAATGATGCTGCTCTTCTCCACTTTCAGTTGCATCAAGCGCAGAGTTTGTATTGATGCTGCTCTTCTCCACCTGCAGTCGCATCAAGCGCACAGAGTTTGTAATGATGCTGCTCTTCTCCACCTGCAGTTGCATCAAGCGCACAGAGTTTATATTCATGCTGCTTTTTTCCACCTGCAGTGGCATCAAGCGCAAAGAGTTTGTAATGATGCTGCTCTTCTCCACCTGCAGTCGCATCAAGCGCACAGAGTTTGTAATGATGCTGCTCTTCTCCACCTGCAGTCGCATCAAGCGCAAAGAGTTTGTAAAGATGCTGCTCTTCTCCACCTGCAGTCGCATCAACCGCACAAAGTTTGTAATGATGCTGCTCTTCTCCACCTGCAGTCGCATCAAGCGCACAGAGTTTGTAATGATGCTGCTCTTCTCCACATGCAGTCGCATCAAGCGCAAAGAGTTTGTAATGATGCTGCTCTTCTCAACCTGCAGTCGCATCAAGCGCACAAAGTTTGAAATGATGATGCTCTTCTCCACCTGCAGTCGCATCAAGCGCACAGAGTTTGTAATGATGCTGCTCTTCTCCACCTGCAGTCGCATCAAGCGCACAGAGTTTGTTTTGATGCTGCTCTTCTCCACCTGCAGTCGCATCAAGCGCACAGTTTGTAATGATGCTGCTCTTCTCCACTTGCAGTTGCATCAAGCGCAGAGTTTGTATTGATGCTGCTCTTCTCCACCTGCAGTCGCATCAAGCGCACAGAGTTTGTAATGATGCTGCTCTTCTCCACCTGCAGTCGCATCGAGCGCACAGAGTTTGTAATGATACTGCTCTTCTCCACCTGCAGTCGCATCAAGCGCACAGAGTTTGTTTTGATGCTGCTCTTCTCCACCTGCAGATGCATCAAGCGCACTAAGTTTGTAGTGACGCTGCTCTTCTCCACTTGCAGTCGCATCAAGCGCACAGAGTTTATATTCATGCTGCTTTTTTCCGCCTGCAGTGGCATCAAGTGCACAGAGTTTGTTATGATGCTGCTCTTCTCCACCTGCAGTCGCATCGAGCGCACAGAGTTTGTAATGATGCTGCTCTTCTCCACCTGCAGTCGCATCAAGCGCACAGAGTTTGTTTTGATGCTGCTCTTCTCCACCTGCAGTTGCATCAAGCGCACAGAGTTTGTTATGATGCTGCTCTTCTCCACCTGCAGTCGCATCAAGCGCACAGAGTTTGTAATGATGCTGCTCTTCTCCACATGCAGTCGCATCAAGCGCAAAGAGTTTGTAATGATGCTGCTCTTCTCCACCTGCAGTCGCATCAAGCGCACAGAGTTTGTAATGATGCTGCTCTTCTCCACCTGCAGTCGCATCAAGCGCAAAGAGTTTGTAAAGATGCTGCTCTTCTCCACCTGCAGTCGCATCAACCGCACAAAGTTTGTAATGATGCTGCTCTTCTCAACCTGCAGTCGCATCAAGCGCACAAAGTTTGAAATGATGATGCTCTTCTCCACCTGCAGTCGCATCAAGCGCACAGAGTTTGTAATGATGCTGCTCTTCTCCACCTGCAGTCGCATCAAGCGCACAGTTTGTTTTGATGCTGCTCTTCTCCACCTGCAGTCGCATCAAGCGCACAGTTTGTAATGATGCTGCTCTTCTCCACTTGCAGTTGCATCAAGCGCAGAGTTTGTATTGATGCTGCTCTTCTCCACCTGCAGTCGCATCAAGCGCACAGAGTTTGTAATGATGCTGCTCTTCTCCACCTGCAGTCGCATCGAGCGCACAGAGTTTGTAATGATACTGCTCTTCTCCACCTGCAGTCGCATCAAGCGCACAGAGTTTGTTTTGATGCTGCTCTTCTCCACCTGCAGATGCATCAAGCGCACTAAGTTTGTAGTGACGCTGCTCTTCTCCACTTGCAGTCGCATCAAGCGCACAAAATTTATATTCATGCTGCTTTTTTCCGCCTGCAGTGGCATCAAGTGCACAGAGTTTGTTATGATGCTGCTCTTCTCCACCTGCAGTCGCATCGAGCGCACAGAGTTTGTAATGATGCTGCTCTTCTCCACCTGCAGTCGCATCAAGCGCACAGAGTTTGTTTTGATGCTGCTCTTCTCCACCTGCAGTTGCATCAAGCGCACAGAGTTTGTTATGATGCTGCTCTTCTCCACCTGCAGTCGCATCAAGCGCACAGAGTTTGTAATGATGCTGCTCTTCTCCACATGCAGTCGCATCAAGCGCAAAGAGTTTGTAATGATGCTGCTCTTCTCCACCTGCAGTCGCATCAAGCGCACAGAGTTTGTAATGATGCTGCTCTTCTCCACCTGCAGTCGCATCAAGCGCAAAGAGTTTGTAAAGATGCTGCTCTTCTCCACCTGCAGTCGCATCAACCGCACAAAGTTTGTAATGATGCTGCTCTTCTCCACCTGCAGTCGCATCAAGCGCACAGAGTTTGTAATGATGCTGCTCTTCTCCACATGCAGTCGCATCAAGCGCAAAGAGTTTGTAATGATGCTGCTCTTCTCAACCTGCAGTCGCATCAAGCGCACAAAGTTTGAAATGATGATGCTCTTCTCCACCTGCAGTCGCATCAAGCGCACAGAGTTTGTAATGATGCTGCTCTTCTCCACCTGCAGTCGCATCAAGCGCACAGTTTGTAATGATGCTGCTCTTCTCCACTTGCAGTTGCATCAAGCGCAGAGTTTGTATTGATGCTGCTCTTCTCCACCTGCAGTCGCATCAAGCGCACAGAGTTTGTAATGATGCTGCTCTTCTCCACTTTCAGTTGCATCAAGCGCAGAGTTTGTATTGATGCTGCTCTTCTCCACCTGCAGTCGCATCAAGCGCACAGAGTTTGTAATGATGCTGCTCTTCTCCACCTGCAGTTGCATCAAGCGCACAGAGTTTATATTCATGCTGCTTTTTTCCACCTGCAGTGGCATCAAGCGCAAAGAGTTTGTAATGATGCTGCTCTTCTCCACCTGCAGTCGCATCAAGCGCACAGAGTTTGTAATGATGCTGCTCTTCTCCACCTGCAGTCGCATCAAGCGCAAAGAGTTTGTAAAGATGCTGCTCTTCTCCACCTGCAGTCGCATCAACCGCACAAAGTTTGTAATGATGCTGCTCTTCTCCACCTGCAGTCGCATCAAGCGCACAGAGTTTGTAATGATGCTGCTCTTCTCCACATGCAGTCGCATCAAGCGCAAAGAGTTTGTAATGATGCTGCTCTTCTCAACCTGCAGTCGCATCAAGCGCACAAAGTTTGAAATGATGATGCTCTTCTCCACCTGCAGTCGCATCAAGCGCACAGAGTTTGTAATGATGCTGCTCTTCTCCACCTGCAGTCGCATCAAGCGCACAGAGTTTGTTTTGATGCTGCTCTTCTCCACCTGCAGTCGCATCAAGCGCACAGTTTGTAATGATGCTGCTCTTCTCCACTTGCAGTTGCATCAAGCGCAGAGTTTGTATTGATGCTGCTCTTCTCCACCTGCAGTCGCATCAAGCGCACAGAGTTTGTAATGATGCTGCTCTTCTCCACCTGCAGTCGCATCGAGCGCACAGAGTTTGTAATGATACTGCTCTTCTCCACCTGCAGTCGCATCAAGCGCACAGAGTTTGTTTTGATGCTGCTCTTCTCCACCTGCAGATGCATCAAGCGCACTAAGTTTGTAGTGACGCTGCTCTTCTCCACTTGCAGTCGCATCAAGCGCACAGAGTTTATATTCATGCTGCTTTTTTTCCGCCTGCAGTGGCATCAAGTGCACAGAGTTTGTTATGATGCTGCTCTTCTCCACCTGCAGTCGCATCGAGCGCACAGAGTTTGTAATGATGCTGCTCTTCTCCACCTGCAGTCGCATCAAGCGCACAGAGTTTGTTTTGATGCTGCTCTTCTCCACCTGCAGTTGCATCAAGCGCACAGAGTTTGTTATGATGCTGCTCTTCTCCACCTGCAGTCGCATCAAGCGCACAGAGTTTGTAATGATGCTGCTCTTCTCCACATGCAGTCGCATCAAGCGCAAAGAGTTTGTAATGATGCTGCTCTTCTCCACCTGCAGTCGCATCAAGCGCACAGAGTTTGTAATGATGCTGCTCTTCTCCACCTGCAGTCGCATCAAGCCCAAAGAGTTTGTAAAGATGCTGCTCTTCTCCACCTGCAGTCGCATCAACCGCACAAAGTTTGTAATGATGCTGCTCTTCTCCACCTGCAGTCGCATCAAGCGCACAGAGTTTGTAATGATGCTGCTCTTCTCCACATGCAGTCGCATCAAGCGCAAAGAGTTTGTAATGATGCTGCTCTTCTCAACCTGCAGTCGCATCAAGCGCACAAAGTTTGAAATGATGATGCTCTTCTCCACCTGCAGTCGCATCAAGCGCACAGAGTTTGTAATGATGCTGCTCTTCTCCACCTGCAGTCGCATCAAGCGCACAGAGTTTGTTTTGATGCTGCTCTTCTCCATCTGCAGTCGCATCAAGCGCACAGTTTGTAATGATGCTGCTCTTCTCCACTTGCAGTTGCATCAAGCGCAGAGTTTGTATTGATGCTGCTCTTCTCCACCTGCAGTCGCATCAAGCGCACAGAGTTTGTAATGATGCTGCTCTTCTCCACCTGCAGTCGCATCGAGCGCACAGAGTTTGTTTTGATGCTGCTCTTCTCCACCTGCAGATGCATCAAGCGCACTAAGTTTGTAGTGACGCTGCTCTTCTCCACTTGCAGTCGCATCAAGCGCACAGAGTTTATATTCATGCTGCTTTTTTCCGCCTGCAGTGGCATCAAGTGCACAGAGTTTGTTATGATGCTGCTCTTCTCCACCTGCAGTCGCATCGAGCGCACAGAGTTTGTAATGATGCTGCTCTTCTCCACCTGCAGTCGCATCAAGCGCACAGAGTTTGTTTTGATGCTGCTCTTCTCCACCTGCAGTTGCATCAAGCGCACAGAGTTTGTTATGATGCTGCTCTTCTCCACCTGCAGTCGCATCAAGCGCACAGAGTTTGTAATGATGCTGCTCTTCTCCACATGCAGTCGCATCAAGCGCAAAGAGTTTGTAATGATGCTGCTCTTCTTAACCTGCAGTCACATCAAGCGCACAAAGTTTGAAATGATGATGCTCTTCTCCACCTGCAGTCGCATCAAGCGCACAGAGTTTGTAATGATGCTGCTCTTCTCCACCTGCAGTCGCATCAAGCGCACAGTTTGTAATGATGCTGCTCTTCTCCACTTGCAGTTGCATCAAGCGCAGAGTTTGTATTGATGCTGCTCTTCTCCACCTGCAGTCGCATCAAGCGCACAGAGTTTGTAATGATGCTGCTCTTCTCCACCTGCAGTTGCATCAAGCGCACAGAGTTTATATTCATGCTGCTTTTTTCCACCTGCAGTGGCATCAAGTGCACAGAGTTTGTAATGATGCTGCTCTTCTCCACCTGCAGTCGCATCAAGCGCACAGAGTTTGTAATGATGCTGCTCTTCTCCACCTGCAGTCGCATCAAGCGCAAAGAGTTTGTAAAGATGCTGCTCTTCTCCACCTGCAGTCGCATCAAGCGCACAGTTTGTAATGATGCTGCTCTTCTCCACCTGCAGTCGCATCAAGCGCACAGTTTGTAATGATGCTGCTCTTCTCCACTTGCAGTTGCATCAAGCGCAGAGTTTGTATTGATGCTGCTCTTCTCCACCTGCAGTCGCATCAAGCGCACAGAGTTTGTAATGATGCTGCTCTTCTCCACCTGCAGTTGCATCAAGCGCACAGAGTTTATATTCATGCTGCTTTTTTCCACCTGCAGTGGCATCAAGCGCAAAGAGTTTGTAATGATGCTGCTCTTCTCCACCTGCAGTCGCATCAAGCGCACAGAGTTTGTAATGATGCTGCTCTTCTCCACCTGCAGTCGCATCAAGCGCAAAGAGTTTGTAAAGATGCTGCTCTTCTCCACCTGCAGTCGCATCAACCGCACAAAGTTTGTAATGATGCTGCTCTTCTCCACATGCAGTCGCATCAAGCGCAAAGAGTTTGTAATGATGCTGCTCTTCTCAACCTGCAGTCGCATCAAGCGCACAAAGTTTGAAATGATGATGCTCTTCTCCACCTGCAGTCGCATCAAGCGCACAGAGTTTGTAATGATGCTGCTCTTCTCCACCTGCAGTCGCATCAAGCGCACAGTTTGTAATGATGCTGCTCTTCTCCACTTGCAGTTGCATCAAGCGCAGAGTTTGTATTGATGCTGCTCTTCTCCACCTGCAGTCGCATCAAGCGCACAGAGTTTGTAATGATGCTGCTCTTCTCCACCTGCAGTTGCATCAAGCGCAGAGTTTGTATTGATGCTGCTCTTCTCCACCTGCAGTCGCATCAAGCGCACAGTTTGTAATGATGCTGCTCTTCTCCACTTGCAGTTGCATCAAGCGCAGAGTTTGTATTGATGCTGCTCTTCTCCACCTGCAGTCGCATCGAGAGCACAGAGTTTGTAATGATGCTGCTCTTCTCCACCTGCAGTCGCATCAAGCGCACAGAGTTTGTTTTGATGCTGCTCTTCTCCACCTGCAGATGCATCAAGCGCACTAAGTTTGTAGTGACGCTGCTCTTCTCCACTTGCAGTCGCATCAAGCGCACAGAGTTTATATTCATGCTGCTTTTTTCCGCCTGCAGTGGCATCAAGTGCACAGAGTTTGTTATGATGCTGCTCTTCTCCACCTGCAGTCGCATCGAGCGCACAGAGTTTGTAATGATGCTGCTCTTCTCCACCTGCAGTCGCATCAAGCGCACAGAGTTTGTTTTGATGCTGCTCTTCTCCACCTGCAGTTGCATCAAGCGCACAGAGTTTGTAATGATGCTGCTCTTCTCCACCTGCAGTCGCATCAAGCGCACAGAGTTTGTAATGATGCTGCTCTTCTCCACCTGCAGTCGCATCAAGCGCACAGTTTGAAATGATGCTGCTCTTCTCCACCTGCAGTCGCATCAAGCGCACAGAGTTTGTAATGATGCTGCTCTTCTCCACCTGCAGACGCATCAAGCGCACAGAGTTTGTAATGATGCTGCTCTTCTCCACTTGCAGTTGCATCAAGCGCAGAGTTTGTATTGATGCTGCTCTTCTCCACCTGCAGTCGCATCAAGCGCACAGAGTTTGTAATGATGCTGCTCTTCTCCACTTGCAGTCGCATCAAGCGCACAGAGTTTGTAATGATGCTGCTCTTCTCCACTTGCAGTTGCATCAAGCGCAGAGTTTGTATTGATGCTGCTCTTCTCCACCTGCAGTCGCATCAACCGCACAAAGTTTGTAATGATGCTGCTCTTCTCCACATGCAGTCGCATCAAGCGCAAAGAGTTTGTAATGATGCTGCTCACCTCCACCTGCAGTCGCATCAAGCGCAAAGAGTTTATAATGATGCTGCTCTTCTCCACCTGCAGTTGCATCAAGCGCACAGAATTTATATTCATGCTGCTTTTTTCCGCCTGCAGTGGCATCAAGTGCACAGAGTTTGTTATGATGCTGCTCTTCTCCACCTGCAGTCGCATCAAGCGCACAGAGTTTGTTTTGATGCTGCTCTTCTCCACCTGCAGTTGCATCAAGCGCACATAGTTTGTAATGATGCTGCTCTTCTCCACCTGCAGTCGCATCAAGCGCACAGAGTTTGTAATGATGCTGCTCTTCTCCACCTGCAGTCGCATCAAGCGCAGAGTTTGTATTGATGCTGCTCTTCTCCACCTGCAGTCGCATCAAGCGCACAGAGTTTGTAATGATGCTGCTCTTCTCCACTTGCAGTCGCATCAAGCGCACAGAGTTTGTGTTGATGCTGCTCTTCTCCACTTGCAGTTGCATCAAGCGCAGGGTTTGTATTGATGCTGCTCTTCTCCACCTGCAGTCGCATCAACCGCACAAAGTTTGTAATGATGCTGCTCTTCTCCACCTGCAGTCGCATCAAGCGCACAGAGTTTGTAATGATGCTGCTCTTCTCCACATGCAGTCGCATCAAGCGCAAAGAGTTTGTAATGATGCTGCTCACCTCCACCTGCAGTCGCATCAAGCGCAAAGAGTTTGTAATGATGCTGCTCTTCTCCACCTGCAGTCGCATCAAGCGCACAGAGTTTGTAATGATGCTGCTCTTCTCCACCTGCAGATGCATCAAGCGCACTAAGTTTGTAGTGACGCTGCTCTTCTCCACTTGCAGTCGCATCAAGCGCACAGAGTTTATATTCATGCTGCTTTTTTCCGCCTGCAGTGGCATCAAGTGCACAGAGTTTGTTATGATGCTGCTCTTCTCCACCTGCAGTCGCATCGAGCGCACAGAGTTTGTAATGATGCTGCTCTTCTCCACCTGCAGTCGCATCAAGCGCACAGAGTTTGTTTTGATGCTGCTCTTCTCCACCTGCAGTTGCATCAAGCGCACAGAGTTTGTAATGATGCTGCTCTTCTCCACCTGCAGTCGCATCAAGCGCACAGAGTTTGTAATGATGCTGCTCTTCTCCACCTGCAGTCGCATCAAGCGCACAGTTTGAAATGATGCTGCTCTTCTCCACCTGCAGTCGGATCAAGCGCACAGAGTTTGTAATGATGCTGCTCTTCTCCACCTGCAGACGCATCAAGCGCACAGAGTTTGTAATGATGCTGCTCTTCTCCACTTGCAGTTGCATCAAGCGCAGAGTTTGTATTGATGCTGCTCTTCTCCACCTGCAGTCGCATCAAGCGCACAGAGTTTGTTTTGATGCTGCTCTTCTCCACCTGCAGTTGCATCAAGCGCACATAGTTTGTAATGATGCTGCTCTTCTCCACCTGCAGTCGCATCAAGCGCACAGAGTTTGTAATGATGCTGCTCTTCTCCACCTGCAGTCGCATCAAGCGCAGAGTTTGTATTGATGCTGCTCTTCTCCACCTGCAGTCGCATCAAGCGCACAGAGTTTGTAATGATGCTGCTCTTCTCCACTTGCAGTCGCATCAAGCGCACAGAGTTTGTGTTGATGCTGCTCTTCTCCACTTGCAGTTGCATCAAGCGCAGGGTTTGTATTGATGCTGCTCTTCTCCACCTGCAGTCGCATCAACCGCACAAAGTTTGTAATGATGCTGCTCTTCTCCACCTGCAGTCGCATCAAGCGCACAGAGTTTGTAATGATGCTGCTCTTCTCCACATGCAGTCGCATCAAGCGCAAAGAGTTTGTAATGATGCTGCTCACCTCCACCTGCAGTCGCATCAAGCGCAAAGAGTTTGTAATGATGCTGCTCTTCTCCACCTGCAGTCGCATCAAGCGCACAGAGTTTGTAATGATGCTGCTCTTCTCCACCTGCAGATGCATCAAGCGCACTAAGTTTGTAGTGACGCTGCTCTTCTCCACTTGCAGTCGCATCAAGCGCACAGAGTTTATATTCATGCTGCTTTTTTCCGCCTGCAGTGGCATCAAGTGCACAGAGTTTGTTATGATGCTGCTCTTCTCCACCTGCAGTCGCATCGAGCGCACAGAGTTTGTAATGATGCTGCTCTTCTCCACCTGCAGTCGCATCAAGCGCACAGAGTTTGTTTTGATGCTGCTCTTCTCCACCTGCAGTTGCATCAAGCGCACAGAGTTTGTAATGATGCTGCTCTTCTCCACCTGCAGTCGCATCAAGCGCACAGAGTTTGTAATGATGCTGCTCTTCTCCACCTGCAGTCGCATCAAGCGCACAGTTTGAAATGATGCTGCTCTTCTCCACCTGCAGTCGGATCAAGCGCACAGAGTTTGTAATGATGCTGCTCTTCTCCACCTGCAGACGCATCAAGCGCACAGAGTTTGTAATGATGCTGCTCTTCTCCACTTGCAGTTGCATCAAGCGCAGAGTTTGTATTGATGCTGCTCTTCTCCACCTGCAGTCGCATCAAGCGCACAGAGTTTGTAATGATGCTGCTCTTCTCCACTTGCAGTCGCATCAAGCGCACAGAGTTTGTAATGATGCTGCTCTTCTCCACTTGCAGTTGCATCAAGCGCAGAGTTTGTATTGATGCTGCTCTTCTCCACCTGCAGTCGCATCAACCGCACAAAGTTTGTAATGATGCTGCTCTTCTCCACATGCAGTCGCATCAAGCGCAAAGAGTTTGTAATGATGCTGCTCACCTCCACCTGCAGTCGCATCAAGCGCAAAGAGTTTATAATGATGCTGCTCTTCTCCACCTGCAGTTGCATCAAGCGCACAGAATTTATATTCATGCTGCTTTTTTCCGCCTGCAGTGGCATCAAGTGCACAGAGTTTGTTATGATGCTGCTCTTCTCCACCTGCAGTCGCATCAAGCGCACAGAGTTTGTTTTGATGCTGCTCTTCTCCACCTGCAGTTGCATCAAGCGCACATAGTTTGTAATGATGCTGCTCTTCTCCACCTGCAGTCGCATCAAGCGCACAGAGTTTGTAATGATGCTGCTCTTCTCCACCTGCAGTCGCATCAAGCGCAGAGTTTGTATTGATGCTGCTCTTCTCCACCTGCAGTCGCATCAAGCGCACAGAGTTTGTAATGATGCTGCTCTTCTCCACTTGCAGTCGCATCAAGCGCACAGAGTTTGTGTTGATGCTGCTCTTCTCCACTTGCAGTTGCATCAAGCGCAGGGTTTGTATTGATGCTGCTCTTCTCCACCTGCAGTCGCATCAACCGCACAAAGTTTGTAATGATGCTGCTCTTCTCCACCTGCAGTCGCATCAAGCGCACAGAGTTTGTAATGATGCTGCTCTTCTCCACATGCAGTCGCATCAAGCGCAAAGAGTTTGTAATGATGCTGCTCACCTCCACCTGCAGTCGCATCAAGCGCAAAGAGTTTGTAATGATGCTGCTCTTCTCCACCTGCAGTCGCATCAAGCGCACAGGGTTTGTAATGATGCTGCTCTTCTCCACCTGCAGTCGTATCAAGCGCACAGAGTTTGTAATGATGCTGCTCTTCTCCACCTGCAGTTGCATCAAGCGCACAGAGTTTATATTCATGCTGCTTTTTTCCACCTGAAGTGGCATCAAGCGCAAAGAGTTTGTAATGATTCTGCTCTTCTCCACCTGCAGTCGCATCAAGCGCACAGAGTTTGTAATGATGCTGCTCTTCTCCACCTGCAGTCGCATCAAGCGCAAAGAGTTTGTAAAGATGCTGCTCTTCTCCACCTGCAGTCGCATCAACCGCACAAAGTTTGTAATGATGCTGCTCTTCTCCACCTGCAGTCGCATCAAGCACACAGAGTTTGTAATGATGCTGCTCTTCTCCACATGCAGTCGCATCAAGCGCAAAGAGTTTGTAATGATGCTGCTCTTCTCAACCTGCAGTCGCATCAAGCGCACAAAGTTTGAAATGATGCTGCTCTTCTCCATCTGCAGTCGCATCAAGCGCACAGAGTTTCTAATGATGCTGCTCTTCTCCACCTGCAGTCGCATCAAGCGCACAGAGTTTGTAATGATGCTGCTCTTCTCCACTTGCAGTTGCATCAAGCGCAGAGTTTGTATTGATGCTGCTCTTCTCCACCTGCAGTCGCATCAAGCGCACAGAGTTTGTAATGATGCTGCTCTTCTTCACATGCAGTCGCATCAAGCGCAAAGAGTTTGTAATGATGCTGCTCTTCTCAACCTGCAGTCGCATCAAGCGCACAAAGTTTGAAATGATGATGCTCTTCTCCACCTGCAGTCGCATCAAGCGCAAAGAGTTTGTAATGATGCTGCTCTTCTCCACTTGCAGTCGCATCAAGCGCACAGAGTTTGTTATGATGCTGCTCTTCTCCACCTGCAGTCGCATCAAGCGCACAGTTTGAAATGATGCTGCTCTTCTCCACCTGCAGTCGCATCAAGCGCACAGAGTTTGTAATGATGCTGCTCTTCTCCACCTGCAGACGCATCAAGCGCACAGAGTTTGTAATGATGCTGCTCTTCTCCACTTGCAGTTGCATCAAGCGCAGAGTTTGTATTGATGCTGCTCTTCTCCACCTGCAGTCGCATCAAGCGCACAGAGTTTGTAATGATGCTGCTCTTCTCCACTTGCAGTCGCATCAAGCGCACAGAGTTTGTAATGATGCTGCTCTTCTCCACTTGCAGTTGCATCAAGCGCAGAGTTTGTATTGATGCTGCTCTTCTCCACCTGCAGTCGCATCAACCGCACAAAGTTTGTAATGATGCTGCTCTTCTCCACATGCAGTCGCATCAAGCGCAAAGAGTTTGTAATGATGCTGCTCACCTCCACCTGCAGTCGCATCAAGCGCAAAGAGTTTATAATGATGCTGCTCTTCTCCACCTGCAGTTGCATCAAGCGCACAGAATTTATATTCATGCTGCTTTTTTCCGCCTGCAGTGGCATCAAGTGCACAGAGTTTGTTATGATGCTGCTCTTCTCCACCTGCAGTCGCATCAAGCGCACAGAGTTTGTTTTGATGCTGCTCTTCTCCACCTGCAGTTGCATCAAGCGCACATAGTTTGTAATGATGCTGCTCTTCTCCACCTGCAGTCGCATCAAGCGCACAGAGTTTGTAATGATGCTGCTCTTCTCCACCTGCAGTCGCATCAAGCGCAGAGTTTGTATTGATGCTGCTCTTCTCCACCTGCAGTCGCATCAAGCGCACAGAGTTTGTAATGATGCTGCTCTTCTCCACTTGCAGTCGCATCAAGCGCACAGAGTTTGTGTTGATGCTGCTCTTCTCCACTTGCAGTTGCATCAAGCGCAGGGTTTGTATTGATGCTGCTCTTCTCCACCTGCAGTCGCATCAACCGCACAAAGTTTGTAATGATGCTGCTCTTCTCCACCTGCAGTCGCATCAAGCGCACAGAGTTTGTAATGATGCTGCTCTTCTCCACATGCAGTCGCATCAAGCGCAAAGAGTTTGTAATGATGCTGCTCACCTCCACCTGCAGTCGCATCAAGCGCAAAGAGTTTGTAATGATGCTGCTCTTCTCCACCTGCAGTCGCATCAAGCGCACAGAGTTTGTAATGATGCTGCTCTTCTCCACCTGCAGATGCATCAAGCGCACTAAGTTTGTAGTGACGCTGCTCTTCTCCACTTGCAGTCGCATCAAGCGCACAGAGTTTATATTCATGCTGCTTTTTTCCGCCTGCAGTGGCATCAAGTGCACAGTTTGTTATGATGCTGCTCTTCTCCACCTGCAGTCGCATCGAGCGCACAGAGTTTGTAATGATGCTGCTCTTCTCCACCTGCAGTCGCATCAAGCGCACAGAGTTTGTTTTGATGCTGCTCTTCTCCACCTGCAGTTGCATCAAGCGCACAGAGTTTGTAATGATGCTGCTCTTCTCCACCTGCAGTCGCATCAAGCGCACAGAGTTTGTAATGATGCTGCTCTTCTCCACCTGCAGTCGCATCAAGCGCACAGTTTGAAATGATGCTGCTCTTCTCCACCTGCAGTCGGATCAAGCGCACAGAGTTTGTAATGATGCTGCTCTTCTCCACCTGCAGACGCATCAAGCGCACAGAGTTTGTAATGATGCTGCACTTCTCCACTTGCAGTTGCATCAAGCGCAGAGTTTGTATTGATGCTGCTCTTCTCCACCTGCAGTCGCATCAAGCGCACAGAGTTTGTAATGATGCTGCTCTTCTCCACTTGCAGTCGCATCAAGCGCACAGAGTTTGTAATGATGCTGCTCTTCTCCACTTGCAGTTGCATCAAGCGCAGAGTTTGTATTGATGCTGCTCTTCTCCACCTGCAGTCGCATCAACCGCACAAAGTTTGTAATGATGCTGCTCTTCTCCACATGCAGTCGCATCAAGCGCAAAGAGTTTGTAATGATGCTGCTCACCTCCACCTGCAGTCGCATCAAGCGCAAAGAGTTTATAATGATGCTGCTCTTCTCCACCTGCAGTTGCATCAAGCGCACAGAATTTATATTCATGCTGCTTTTTTCCGCCTGCAGTGGCATCAAGTGCACAGAGTTTGTTATGATGCTGCTCTTCTCCACCTGCAGTCGCATCAAGCGCACAGAGTTTGTTTTGATGCTGCTCTTCTCCACCTGCAGTTGCATCAAGCGCACATAGTTTGTAATGATGCTGCTCTTCTCCACCTGCAGTCGCATCAAGCGCACAGAGTTTGTAATGATGCTGCTCTTCTCCACCTGCAGTCGCATCAAGCGCAGAGTTTGTATTGATGCTGCTCTTCTCCACCTGCAGTCGCATCAAGCGCACAGAGTTTGTAATGATGCTGCTCTTCTCCACTTGCAGTCGCATCAAGCGCACAGAGTTTGTGTTGATGCTGCTCTTCTCCACTTGCAGTTGCATCAAGCGCAGGGTTTGTATTGATGCTGCTCTTCTCCACCTGCAGTCGCATCAACCGCACAAAGTTTGTAATGATGCTGCTCTTCTCCACCTGCAGTCGCATCAAGCGCACAGAGTTTGTAATGATGCTGCTCTTCTCCACATGCAGTCGCATCAAGCGCAAAGAGTTTGTAATGATGCTGCTCACCTCCACCTGCAGTCGCATCAAGCGCAAAGAGTTTGTAATGATGCTGCTCTTCTCCACCTGCAGTCGCATCAAGCGCACAGAGTTTGTAATGATGCTGCTCTTCTCCACCTGCAGTCGTATCAAGCGCACAGAGTTTGTAATGATTCTGCTCTTCTCCACCTGCAGTTGCATCAAGCGCACAGAGTTTATATTCATGCTGCTTTTTTCCACCTGAAGTGGCATCAAGCGCAAAGAGTTTGTAATGATTCTGCTCTTCTCCACCTGCAGTCGCATCAAGCGCACAGAGTTTGTAATGATGCTGCTCTTCTCCACCTGCAGTCGCATCAAGCGCAAAGAGTTTGTAAAGATGCTGCTCTTCTCCACCTGCAGTCGCATCAACCGCACAAAGTTTGTAATGATGCTGCTCTTCTCCACATGCAGTCGCATCAAGCGCAAAGAGTTTGTAAAGATGCTGCTCTTCTCCACCTGCAGTCGCATCAAGCGCACAGAGTTTGTAATGATGCTGCTCTTCTCCACCTGCAGTCGCATCAAGCACACAGAGTTTGTAATGATGCTGCTCTTCTCCACATGCAGTCGCATCAAGCGCAAAGAGTTTGTAATGATGCTGCTCTTCTCAACCTGCAGTCGCATCAAGCGCACAAAGTTTGAAATGATGCTGCTCTTCTCCACCTGCAGTCGCATCAAGCGCACAGAGTTTCTAATGATGCTGCTCTTCTCCACCTGCAGTCGCATCAAGCGCACAGAGTTTGTAATGATGCTGCTCTTCTCCACTTGCAGTTGCATCAAGCGCAGAGTTTGTATTGATGCTGCTCTTCTCCACCTGCAGTCGCATCAAGCGCACAGAGTTTGTAATGATGCTGCTCTTCTTCACATGCAGTCGCATCAAGCGCAAAGATTTTGTAATGATGCTGCTCTTCTCAACCTGCAGTCGCATCAAGCGCACAAAGTTTGAAATGATGATGCTCTTCTCCACCTGCAGTCGCATCAAGCGCAAAGAGTTTGTAATGATGCTGCTCTTCTCCACCTGCAGTCGCATCAAGCGCACAGAGTTTGTAATGATGCTGCTCTTCTCCACCTGCAGTCGCATCAAGCGCACAGTTTGTAATGATGCTGCTCTTCTCCACTTGCAGTCGCATCAAGCGCACAGAGTTTGTAATGATGCTGCTCTTCTCCACCTGCAGTGGCATCAAGTGCACAGAGTTTGTTATGATGCTGCTCTTCTCCACCTGCAGTCGCATCGAGCGCACAGAGTTTGTAATGATGCTGCTCTTCTCCACCTGCAGTCGCATCAAGCGCACAGAGTTTGTTTTGATGCTTTTCTTCTCCACCTGCAGTTGCATCAAGCGCACAGAGTTTGTAATGATGCTGCTCTTCTCCACATTTAGTCGCATCAAGCACAAAGAGTTTGTAAAGATGCTGCTCTTCTCCACCTGCAGTCGCATCAACCGCACAAAGTTTGTAATGAAGCTGCTCTTCTCCACCTGCAGTCGCATCAAGCGCACAGAGTTTGTAATGATGCTGCTCTTCTCCACATGCAGTCGCATCAAGCGCAAAGAGTTTGTAATGATGCTGCTCTTCTCAACCTGCAGTCGCATCAAGCGCACAAAGTTTGAAATGATGATGCTCTTCTCCACCTGCAGTCGCATCAAGCGCAAAGAGTTTGTAATGATGCTGCTCTTCTCCACCTGCAGTCGCATCAAGCGCACAGTTTGTAATGATGCTGCTCTTCTCCACTTGCAGTTGCATCAAGCGCACAGAGTTTGTAATGATGCTGCTCTTCTCCACCTGCAGTCGCATCAAGCGCACAGAGTTTGTTTTGATGCTGCTCTTCTCCACCTGCAGTTGCATCAAGCGCACAGAGTTTGTAATGATGCTGCTCTTCTCCACCTGCAGTCGCATCAAGCGCACAGAGTTTGTAATGATGCTGCTCTTCTCCACATTTAGTCGCATCAAGCAGAAAGAGTTTGTAAAGATGCTGCTCTTCTCCACCTGCAGTCGCATCAACCGCACAAAGTTTGTAATGAAGCTGCTCTTCTCCACCTGCAGTCGCATCAAGCGCACAGAGTTTGTAATGATGCTGCTCTTCTCCACATGCAGTCGCATCAAGCGCAAAGAGTTTGTAATGATGCTGCTCTTCTCAACCTGCAGTCGCATCAAGCGCACAAAGTTTGAAATGATGATGCTCTTCTCCACCTGCAGTCGCATCAAGCGCACAGAGTTTGTAATGATGCTGCTCTTCTCCACCTGCAGTCGCATCAAGCGCACAGTTTGTAATGATGCTGCTCTTCTCCACTTGCAGTTGCATCAAGCGCAGAGTTTGTAATGATGCTGCTCTTCTCCACTTGCAGTTGCATCAAGCGCACAGAGTTTATATTCATGCTGCTTTTTTCCACCTGCAGTGGCATCAAGTGCACAGAGTTTGTTATGATGCTGCTCTTCTCCACCTGCAGTCGCATCAAGCGCACAGAGTTTGTAATGATGCTGCTCTTCTCCACATGCAGTCGCATCAAGCGCAAAGAGTTTGTAATGATGCTGCTCTTCTTAACCTGCAGTCACATCAAGCGCACAAAGTTTGAAATGATGATGCTCTTCTCCACCTGCAGTCGCATCAAGCGCACAGAGTTTGTAATGATGCTGCTCTTCTCCACCTGCAGTCGCATCAAGCGCACAGTTTGTATTGATGCTGCTCTTCTCCACCTGCAGTCGTATCAAGCGCACAGAGTTTGTAATGATGCTGCTCTTCTCCACCTGCAGTTGCATCAAGCGCACAGAGTTTATATTCATGCTGCTTTTTTCCACCTGAAGTGGCATCAAGCGCAAAGAGTTTGTAATGATTCTGCTCTTCTCCACCTGCAGTCGCATCAAGCGCACAGAGTTTGTAATGATGCTGCTCTTCTCCACCTGCAGTCGCATCAAGCGCAAAGAGTTTGTAAAGATGCTGCTCTTCTCCACCTGCAGTCGCATCAACCGCACAAAGTTTATAATGATGCTGCTCTTCTCCACCTGCAGTCGCATCAAGCACACAGAGTTTGTAATGATGCTGCTCTTCTCCACATGCAGTCGCATCAAGCGCAAAGAGTTTGTAATGATGCTGCTCTTCTCAACCTGCAGTCGCATCAAGCGCACAAAGTTTGAAATGATGCTGCTCTTCTCCACCTGCAGTCGCATCAAGCGCACAGAGTTTGTAATGATGCTGCTCTTCTCTACCTGCAGTCGCATCAAGCGCACAGAGTTTGTAATGATGCTGCTCTTCTCCACTTGCAGTTGCATCAAGCGCAGAGTTTGTATTGATGCTGCTCTTCTCCACCTGCAGTCGCATCAAGCGCACAGAGTTTGTAATGATGCTGCTCTTCTTCACATGCAGTCGCATCAAGCGCAAAGAGTTTGTAATGATGCTGCTCTTCTCAACCTGCAGTCGCATCAAGCGCACAAAGTTTGAAATGATGATGCTCTTCTCCACCTGCAGTCGCATCAAGCGCACAGAGTTTGTAATGATGCTGCTCTTCTCCACCTGCAGTCGCATCAAGCGCACAGTTTGTAATGATGCTGCTCTTCTCCACTTGCAGTTGCATCAAGCGCAGAGTTTGTATTGATGCTGCTCTTCTCCACCTGCAGTCGCATCAAGCGCACAGAGTTTGTAATGATGCTGCTCTTCTCCACCTGCAGTTGCATCAAGCGCACAGAGTTTATATTCATGCTGCTTTTTTCCGCCTGCAGTGGCATTAAGTGCACAGAGTTTGTTATGATGCTGCTCTTCTCCACCTGCAGTCGCATCAAGCGCACAGTTTGAAATTATGCTGCTCTTCTCCACCTGCAGTCGCATCAAGCGCACAGAGTTTATATTCATGCTGCTTTTTTCCGCCTGCAGTGGCATCAAGTGCACAGAGTTTGTTTAGATGCTGCTCTTCTCCACCTGCAGTCGTATCGAGCGCACAGAGTTTGTAATGATGCTGCTCTTCTCCACCTGCAGTCGCATCAAGCGCACAGAGTTTGTTTTGATGCTGCTCTTCTCCACCTGCAGTTGCATCAAGCGCACAGAGTTTGTAATGATGCTGCTCTTCTCCACTTGCAGTTGCATCAAGCGCAGAGTTTGTATTGATGCTGCTCTTCTCCACCTGCAGTCGCATCAACCGCACAAAGTTTGTAATGATGCTGCTCTTCTCCACCTGCAGTCGCATCAAGCGCACAGAGTTTGTAATGATGCTGCTCTTCTCCACATGCAGTAGCATCAAGCGCAAAGAGTTTGTAATGATGCTGCTCACCTCCACCTGCAGTCGCATCAAGCACAAAGAGTTTGTAATGATGCTGCTCTTCTCCACCTGCAGTCGCATCAAGCGCACAGAGTTTGTTTTGATGCTGCTCTTCTCCAACTGCAGTTGCATCAAGCGCACAGAGTTTGTAATGATGCTGCTCTTCTCCACCTGCAGTCGCATCAAGCGCACAGAGTTTGTAATGATGCTGCTCTTCTCCACATGCAGTCGCATCAAGCACAAAGAGTTTGTAATGATGCTGCTCTTCTCAACCTGCAGTCGCATCAAGCGCACAAAGTTTGAAATGATGATGCTCTTCTCCACCTGCAGTCGCATCAAGCGCACAGAGTTTGTAATGATGCTGCTCTTCTCCACCTGCAGTCGCATCAAGCGCACAGTTTGTAATGATGCTGCTCTTCTCCACTTGCAGTTGCATCAAGCGCAGAGTTTGTATTGATGCTGCTCTTCTCCACCTGCAGTCGCATCAAGCGCACAGAGTTTGTAATGATGCTGCTCTTCTCCACCTGCAGTTGCATCAAGCGCACAGAGTTTATATTCATGCTGCTTTTTTCCGCCTGCAGTGGCATTAAGTGCACAGAGTTTGTTATGATGCTGCTCTTCTCCACCTGCAGTCGCATCGAGCGCACAGAGTTTGTAATGATGCTGCTCTTCTCCACCTGCAGTCGCATCAAGCGCACAGAGTTTGTTTTGATGCTGCTCTTCTCCACCTGCAGATGCATCAAGCGCACTAAGTTTGTAGTGACGCTGCTCTTCTCCACTTGCAGTCGCATCAAGCGCACAGTTTGAAATTATGCTGCTCTTCTCCACCTGCAGTCGCATCAAGCGCACAGAGTTTATATTCATGCTGCTTTTTTCCGCCTGCAGTGGCATCAAGTGCACAGAGTTTGTTTAGATGCTGCTCTTCTCCACCTGCAGTCGTATCGAGCGCACAGAGTTTGTAATGATGCTGCTCTTCTCCACCTGCAGTCGCATCAAGCGCACAGAGTTTGTTTTGATGCTGCTCTTCTCCACCTGCAGTTGCATCAAGCGCACAGAGTTTGTAATGATGCTGCTCTTCTCCACTTGCAGTTGCATCAAGCGCAGAGTTTGTATTGATGCTGCTCTTCTCCACCTGCAGTCGCATCAACCGCACAAAGTTTGTAATGATGCTGCTCTTCTCCACCTGCAGTCGCATCAAGCGCACAGAGTTTGTAATGATGCTGCTCTTCTCCACATGCAGTAGCATCAAGCGCAAAGAGTTTGTAATGATGCTGCTCACCTCCACCTGCAGTCGCATCAAGCGCAAAGAGTTTGTAATGATGCTGCTCTTCTCCACCTGCAGTTGCATCAAGCGCACAGAGTTTATATTCATGCTGCTTTTTTCCGCCTGCAGTGGCATCAAGTGCACAGAGTTTGTTATGATGCTGCTCTTCTCCACCTGCAGTCGCATCGAGCGCACAGAGTTTGTAATGATGCTGCTCTTCTCCACCTGCAGTCGCATCAAGCGCACAGAGTTTGTTTTGATGCTGCTCTTCTCCACCTGCAGTTGCATCAAGCGCACAGAGTTTGTAATGATGCTGCTCTTCTCCACCTGCAGTCGCATCAAGCGCACAGAGTTTGTAATGATGCTGCTCTTCTCCACATGCAGTCGCATCAAGCACAAAGAGTTTGTAATGATGCTGCTCTTCTCCAACTGCAGTTGCATCAAGCGCACAGAGTTTGTAATGATGCTGCTCTTCTCCACCTGCAGTCGCATCAAGCGCACAGAGTTTGTAATGATGCTGCTCTTCTCCACATGCAGTCGCATCAAGCGCACAGTTCGAAATGATGCTGCTCTTCTCCACCTGCAGTCGCATCAAGCGCACAGAGTTTGTAATGATGCTGCTCTTCTCCACCTGCAGTCGCATCAAGCGCATAGAGTTTGTAATGATGCTGCTCTTCTCCACATGCAGTTGCATCAAGCGCAGAGTTTGTATTGATGCTGCTCTTCTCCACCTGCAGTCGCATCAAGCGCACAGAGTTTGTAATGATGCTGCTCTTCTCCACTTGCAGTCGCATCAAGCGCACGGAGTTTGTATTGATGCTGCTCTCCTCCACCTGCAGTCTCATCAAGCGCAAAGAGTTTGTAATGATGCTGCTCTTCTCCACCTGCAGTCGCATCAAGCGCACAGAGTTTGTAATGATGCTGCTCTTCTCCACCTGCAGTCGCATCAAGCGCAAAGAGTTTGTAAAGATGCTGCTCTTCTCCACCTGCAGTCGCATCAACCGCACAAAGTTTGTAATGAAGCTGTTCTTCTCCACCTGCAGTCGCATCAAGCGCACAGAGTTTGTAATGATGCTGCTCTTCTCCACATGCAGTCGCATCAAGCGCACAGAGTTTGTATAGATGCTGCTCTTCTCCACCTGCAGTTGCATCAAGCGCACAGAGTTTGTAATGATGCTGCTCTTCTCCACCTGCAGTCGCATCAAGCGCACAGAGTTTGTAATGATGCTGCTCTTCTCCACATTTAGTCGCATCAAGCACAAAGAGTTTGTATTGATGCTGTTCTTCTCCACCTGCAGTCGCATCAAGCGCAAAGAGTTTGAAAAGATGCTGCTCTTCTCCACCTGCAGTCGCATCAACCGCACAAAGTTTGTAATGAAGCTGCTCTTCTCCACCTGCAGTCGCATCAAGCGCACAGAGTTTGTAATGATGCTGCTCTTCTCCACATGCAGTCGCATCAAGCGCAAAGAGTTTGTAATGATGCTGCTCTTCTCAACCTGCAGTCGCATCAAGCGCACAAAGTTTGAAAAGATGATGCTCTTCTCCACCTGCAGTCGCATCAAGCGCACAGAGTTTGTAATGATGCTGCTCTTCTCCACCTGCAGTCGCATCAAGCGCACAGTTTGTAATGATGCTGCTCTTCTCCACTTGCAGTTGCATCAAGCGCAGAGTTTGTAATGATGCTGCTCTTCTCCACTTGCAGTTGCATCAAGCGCACAGAGTTTATATTCATGCTGCTTTTTTCCACCTGCAGTGGCATCAAGTGCACAGAGTTTGTTATGATGCTGCTCTTCTCCACCTGCAGTCGCATCAAGCGCACAGAGTTTGTAATGATGCTGCTCTTCTCCACATGCAGTCGCATCAAGCGCAAAGAGTTTGTAATGATGCTGCTCTTCTTAACCTGCAGTCGCATCAAGCGCACAAAGTTTGAAATGATGATGCTCTTCTCCACCTGCAGTCGCATCAAGCGCACAGAGTTTGCAATGATGCTGCTCTTCTCCACCTGCAGTCGCATCAAGCGCACAGTTTGTAATGATGCTGCTCTTTTCCACTTGCAGTTGCATCAAGCGCAGAGTTTGTATTGATGCTGCTCTTCTCCACCTGCAGTCGCATCAAGCGCACAGAGTTTGTAATGATGCTGCTCTTCTCCACCTGCAGTTGCATCAAGCGCACAGAGTTTATATTCATGCTGCTTTTTTCCACCTGCAGTGGCATCAAGCGCAAAGAGTTTGTAATGATGCTGCTCTTCTCCACCTGCAGTCGCATCAAGCGCACAGAGTTTGTAATGATGCTGCTCTTCTCCACCTGCAGTCGCATCAAGCGCAAAGAGTTTGTAAAGATGCTGCTCTTCTCCACCTGCAGTCGCATCAACCGCACAAAGTTTGTAATGATGCTGCTCTTCTCCACCTGCAGTCGCATCAAGCGCACAGAGTTTGTAATGATGCTGCTCTTCTCAACCTGCAGTCGCATCAAGCGCACAAAGTTTGAAATGATGATGCTCTTCTCCACCTGCAGTCGCATCAAGCGCACAGAGTTTGTAATGGTGCTGCTCTTCTCCACCTGCAGTCGCATCAAGCGCACAGTTTGTAATGATGCTGCTCTTCTCCACTTGCAGTTGCATCAAGCGCAGAGTTTGTATTGATGCTGCTCTTCTCCACCTGCAGTCGCATCAAGCGCACAGAGTTTGTAATGATGCTGCTCTTCTCCACCTGCAGTCGCATCAAGCGCACAAAGTTTGAAATGATGATGCTCTTCTCCACCTGCAGTCGCATCAAGCGCACAGAGTTTGTAATGATGCTGCTCTTCTCCACCTGCAGTCGCATCAAGCGCACAGTTTGTTATGATGCTGCTCTTCTCCACCTGCAGTCGCATCGAGCGCACAGAGTTTGTAATGATGCTGCTCTTCTCCACCTGCAGTCGCATCAAGCGCACAGAGTTTGTTTTGATGCTGCTCTTCTCCACCTGCAGTCGCATCGAGCGCACAGAGTTTGTAATGATGCTGCTCTTCTCCACCTGCAGTCGCATCAAGCGCACAGAGTTTGTTTTGATGCTGCTCTTCTCCACCTGCAGATGCATCAAGCGCACTAAGTTTGTAGTGACGCTGCTCTTCTCCACTTGCAGTCGCATCAAGCGCACAGTTTGAAATTATGCTGCTCTTCTCCACCTGCAGTCGCATCAAGCGCACAGAGTTTATATTCATGCTGCTTTTTTCCGCCTGCAGTGGCATCAAGTGCACAGAGTTTGTTATGATGCTGCTCTTCTCCACCTGCAGTCGCATCGAGCGCACAGAGTTTGTAATGATGCTGCTCTTCTCCACCTGCAGTCGCATCAAGCACACAGAGTTTGTTTTGATGCTGCTCTTCTCCACCTGCAGTCGCATCGAGCGCACAGAGTTTGTAATGATGCTGCTCTTCTCCACCTGCAGTCGCATCAAGCGCACAGAGTTTGTTTTGATGCTGCTCTTCTCCACCTGCAGATGCATCAAGCGCACTAAGTTTGTAGTGACGCTGCTCTTCTCCACTTGCAGTCGCATCAAGCGCACAGTTTGAAATTATGCTGCTCTTCTCCACCTGCAGTCGCATCAAGCGCACAGAGTTTGTTATGATGCTGCTCTTCTCCACCTGCAGTCGCATCGAGCGCACAGAGTTTGTATTGATGCTGCTCTTCTCCACCTGCAGTCGCATCAAGCGCACAGAGTTTGTTTTGATGCTGCTCTTCTCCACCTGCAGTCGCATCAAGCGCACAGAGTTTGTAATGATGCTGCTCTTCTCCACTTGCAGTCGCATCAAGCGCACAGAGTTTGTGTTGATGCTGCTCTTCTCCACTTGCAGTTGCATCAAGCGCAGAGTTTGTATTGATGCTGCTCTTCTCCACCTGCAGTCGCATTAACCGCACAAAGTTTGTAATGATGCTGCTCTTCTCCACATGCAGTCGCATCAAGCGCAAAGAGTTTGTAATGATGCTGCTCACCTCCACCTGCAGTCGCATCAAGCGCAAAGAGTTTGTAATGATGCTGCTCTTCTCCACCTGCAGTTGCATCAAGCGCACAGAATTTATATTCATGCTGCTTTTTTCCGCCTGCAGTGGCATCAAGTGCACAGAGTTTGTTATGATGCTGCTCTTCTCCACCTGCAGTCGCATCAAGCGCACATAGTTTGTTTTGATGCTGCTCTTCTCCACCTGCAGTTGCATCAAGCGCACATAGTTTGTAATGATGCTGCTCTTCTCCACCTGCAGTCGCATCAAGCGCACAGAGTTTGTAATGATGCTGCTCTTCTCCACCTGCAGTCGCATCAAGCGCAGAGTTTGTATTGATGCTGCTCTTCTCCACCTGCAGTCGCATCAAGCGCACAGAGTTTGTAATGATGCTGCTCTTCTCCACTTGCAGTCGCATCAAGCGCACAGAGTTTGTAATGATGCTGCTCTTCTCCACATGCAGTCGCATCAAGCGCAAAGAGTTTGTAATGATGCTGCTCTTCTCCACCTGCAGTCGCATCAAGCGCACAGAGTTTGTAATGATGCTGCTCTTCTCCACCTGCAGTCGCATCAAGCGCAAAGAGTTTGTAAAGATGCTGCTCTTCTCCACCTGCAGTCGCATCAACCGCACAAAGTTTGTAATGATGCTGCTCTTCTCCACCTGCAGTCGCATCAAGCGCACAGAGTTTGTAATGATGCTGCTCTTCTCCACATGCAGTCGCATCAAGCGCAAAGAGTTTGTAATGATGCTGCTCTTCTCCACCTGCAGTTGCATCAAGCGCACAGAATTTATATTCATGCTGCTTTTTTCAGCCTGCAGTGGCATCAAGTGCACAGAGTTTGTTATGATGCTGCTCTTCTCCACCTGCAGTCGCATCAAGCGCACATAGTTTGTTTTGATGCTGCTCTTCTCCACCTGCAGTTGCATCAAGCGCACATAGTTTGTAATGATGCTGCTCTTCTCCACCTGCAGTCGCATCAAGCGCACAGAGTTTGTAATGATGCTGCTCTTCTCCACCTGCAGTCGCATCAAGCGCAGAGTTTGTATTGATGCTGCTCTTCTCCACCTGCAGTCGCATCAAGCGCACAGAGTTTGTAATGATGCTGCTCTTCTCCACTTGCAGTCGCATCAAGCGCACAGAGTTTGTAATGATGCTGCTCTTCTCCACATGCAGTCGCATCAAGCGCAAAGAGTTTGTAATGATGCTGCTCTTCTCCACCTGCAGTCGCATCAAGCGCACAGAGTTTGTAATGATGCTGCTCTTCTCCACCTGCAGTCGCATCAAGCGCAAAGAGTTTGTAAAGATGCTGCTCTTCTCCACCTGCAGTCGCATCAACCGCACAAAGTTTGTAATGATGCTGCTCTTCTCCACCTGCAGTCGCATCAAGCGCACAGAGTTTGTAATGATGCTGCTCTTCTCCACATGCAGTCGCATCAAGCGCAAAGAGTTTGTAATGATGCTGCTCTTCTCAACCTGCAGTCGCATCAAGCGCACAAAGTTTGAAATGATGATGCTCTTCTCCACCTGCAGTCGCATCAAGCGCACAGAGTTTGTAATGATGCTGCTCTTCTCCACCTGCAGTCGCATCAAGCGCACAGAGTTTGTTTTGATGCTGCTCTTCTCCACCTGCAGTCGCATCAAGCGCACAGTTTGTAATGATGCTGCTCTTCTCCACTTGCAGTTGCATCAAGCGCAGAGTTTGTATTGATGCTGCTCTTCTCCACCTGCAGTCGCATCAAGCGCACAGAGTTTGTAATGATGCTGCTCTTCTCCACCTGCAGTCGCATCGAGCGCACAGAGTTTGTAATGATGCTGCTCTTCTCCACCTTCAGTCGCATCAAGCGCACAGAGTTTGTTTTGATGCTGCTCTTCTCCACCTGCAGATGCATCAAGCGCACTAAGTTTGTAGTGACGCTGCTCTTCTCCACTTGCAGTCGCATCAAGCGCACAGAGTTTATATTCATGCTGCTTTTTTCCGCCTGCAGTGGCATCAAGTGCACAGAGTTTGTTATGATGCTGCTCTTCTCCACCTGCAGTCGCATCGAGCGCACAGAGTTTGTAATGATGCTGCTCTTCTCCACCTGCAGTCGCATCAAGCGCACAGAGTTTGTTTTGATGCTGCTCTTCTCCACCTGCAGTTGCATCAAGCGCACAGAGTTTGTTATGATGCTGCTCTTCTCCACCTGCAGTCGCATCAAGCGCACAGAGTTTGTAATGATGCTGCTCTTCTCCACATGCAGTCGCATCAAGCGCAAAGAGTTTGTAATGATGCTGCTCTTCTTAACCTGCAGTCACATCAAGCGCACAAAGTTTGTAATGATGCTGCTCTTCTCCACTTGCAGTTGCATCAAGCGCAGAGTTTGTATTGATGCTGCTCTTCTCCACCTGCAGTCGCATCAAGCGCACAGAGTTTGTAATGATGCTGCTCTTCTCCACCTGCAGTTGCATCAAGCGCACAGAGTTTATATTCATGCTGCTTTTTTCCACCTGCAGTGGCATCAAGCGCAAAGAGTTTGTAATGATGCTGCTCTTCTCCACCTGCAGTCGCATCAAGCGCACAGATTTTGTAATGATGCTGCTCTTCTCCACCTGCAGTCGCATCAAGCGCAAAGAGTTTGTAAAGATGCTGCTCTTCTCCACCTGCAGTCGCATCAACCGCACAAAGTTTGTAATGATGCTGCTCTTCTCCACCTGCAGTCGCATCAAGCGCACAGAGTTTGTAATGATGCTGCTCTTCTCCACATGCAGTCGCATCAAGCGCAAAGAGTTTGTAATGATGCTGCTCTTTTCAACCTGCAGTCGCATCAAGCGCACAAAGTTTGAAATGATGATGCTCTTCTCCACCTGCAGTCGCATCAAGCGCACAGAGTTTGTAATGATGCTGCTCTTCTCCACCTGCAGTCGCATCAAGCGCACAGAGTTTGTAATGATGCTGCTCTTCTCCACCTGCAGTCGCATCAAGCGCACAGTTTGTAATGATGCTGCTCTTCTCCACTTGCAGTTGCATCAAGCGCAGAGTTTGTATTGATGCTGCTCTTCTCCACCTGCAGTCGCATCAAGCGCACAGAGTTTGTAATGATGCTGCTCTTCTCCACCTGCAGTCGCATCGAGCGCACAGAGTTTGTAATGATGCTGCTCTTCTCCACCTGCAGTCGCATCAAGCGCACAGAGTTTGTTTTGATGCTGCTCTTCTCCACCTGCAGATGCATCAAGCGCACTAAGTTTGTAGTGACGCTGCTCTTCTCCACTTGCAGTCGCATCAAGCGCACAGAGTTTATATTCATGCTGCTTTTTTCCGCCTGCAGTGGCATCAAGTGCACAGAGTTTGTTATGATGCTGCTCTTCTCCACCTGCTGTCGCATCGAGCGCACAGAGTTTGTAATGATGCTGCTCTTCTCCACCTGCAGTTGCATCAAGCGCACAGAGTTTGTTTTGATGCTGCTCTTCTCCACCTGCAGTTGCATCAAGCGCACAGAGTTTGTAATGATGCTGCTCTTCTCCACCTGCAGTCGCATCAAGCGCACAGAGTTTGTAATGATGCTGCTCTTCTCCACCTGCAGTCGCATCAAGCGCACAGAGTTTGTAATGATGCTGCTCTTCTCCACCTGCAGACGCATCTAGCGCACAGAGTTTGTAATGATGCTGCTCTTCTCCACTTGCAGTTGCATCAAGCGCAGAGTTTGTATTGATGCTGCTCTTCTCCACCTGCAGTCGCATCAAGTGCACAGAGTTTGTAATGATGCTGCTCTTCTCCACTTGCAGTTGCATCAAGCGCAGAGTTTGTATTGATGCTGCTCTTCTCCACCTGCAGTCGCATCAACCGCACAAAGTTTGTAATGATGCTGCTCTTCTCCACATGCAGTCGCATCAAGCGCAAAGAGTTTGTAATGATGCTGCTCACCTCCACCTGCAGTCGCATCAAGCGCAAAGAGTTTATAATGATGCTGCTCTTCTCCACCTGCAGTTGCATCAAGCGCACAGAATTTATATTCATGCTGCTTTTTTCCGCCTGCAGTGGCATCAAGTGCACAGAGTTTGTTATGATGCTGCTCTTCTCCACCTGCAGTCGCATCAAGCGCACAGAGTTTGTTTTGATGCTGCTCTTCTCCACCTGCAGTTGCATCAAGCGCACATAGTTTGTAATGATGCTGCTCTTCTCCACCTGCAGTCGCATCAAGCGCACAGAGTTTGTAATGATGCTGCTCTTCTCCACCTGCAGTCGCATCAAGCGCAGAGTTTGTATTGATGCTGCTCTTCTCCACCTGCAGTCGCATCAAGCGCACAGAGTTTGTAATGATGCTGCTCTTCTCCACTTGCAGTCGCATCAAGCGCACAGAGTTTGTGTTGATGCTGCTCTTCTCCACTTGCAGTTGCATCAAGCGCAGGGTTTGTATTGATGCTTCTCTTCTCCACCTGCAGTCGCATCAAACGCACAAAGTTTGTAATGATGCTGCTCTTCTCCACCTGCAGTCGCATCAAGCGCACAGAGTTTGTAATGATGCTGCTCTTCTCCACATGCAGTCGCATCAAGCGCAAAGAGTTTGTAATGATGCTGCTCACCTCCACCTGCAGTCGCATCAAGCGCAAAGAGTTTGTAATGATGCTGCTCTTCTCCACCTGCAGTCGCATCAAGCGCACAGAGTTTGTAATGATGCTGCTCTTCTCCACCTGCAGTCGCATCAAGCGCACAGTTTGTAATGATGCTGCTCCTCTCCACTTGCAGTCGCATCAAGCGCACAGAGTTTGTAATGATGCTGCTCTTCTCCACCTGCAGTGGCATCAAGTGCACAGAGTTTGTTATGATGCTGCTCTTCTCCACCTGCAGTCGCATCGAGCGCACAGAGTTTGTAATGACGCTGCTCTTCTCCACCTGCAGTCGCATCAAGCGCACAGAGTTTGTTTTGATGCTTTTCTTCTCCACCTGCAGTTGCATCAAGCGCACAGAGTTTGTAATGATGCTGCTCTTCTCCACCTGCAGTCGCATCAAGCGCACAGAGTTTGTAATGATGCTGCTCTTCTCCACATTTAGTCGCATCAAGCACAAAGAGTTTGTAAAGATGCTGCTCTTCTCCACCTGCAGTCGCATCAACCGCACAAAGTTTGTAATGAAGCTGCTCTTCTCCACCTGCAGTCGCATCAAGCGCACAGAGTTTGTAATGATGCTGCTCTTCTCCACATGCAGTCGCATCAAGCGCAAAGAGTTTGTAATGATGCTGCTCTTCTCAACCTGCACTCGCATCAAGCGCACAAAGTTTGAAATGATGATGCTCTTCTCCACCTGCAGTCGCATCAAGCGCACAGAGTTTGTAATGATGCTGCTCTTCTCCACCTGCAGTCGCATCAAGCGCACAGTTTGTAATGATGCTGCTCTTCTCCACTTGCAGTTGCATCGAGCGCACAGAGTTTGTAATGACGCTGCTCTTCTCCACCTGCAGTCGCATCAAGCGCACAGAGTTTGTTTTGATGCTTTTCTTCTCCACCTGCAGTTGCATCAAGCGCACAGAGTTTGTAATGATGCTGCTCTTCTCCACCTGCAGTCGCATCAAGCGCACAGAGTTTGTAATGATGCTGCTCTTCTCCACATTTAGTCGCATCAAGCACAAAGAGTTTGTAAAGATGCTGCTCTTCTCCACCTGCAGTCGCATCAAGCGCACAGAGTTTGTAATGATGCTGCTCTTCTCCACATGCAGTCGCATCAAGCGCAAAGAGTTTGTAATGATGCTGCTCTTCTCAACCTGCAGTCGCATCAAGCGCACAAAGTTTGAAATGATGATGCTCTTCTCCACCTGCAGTCGCATCAAGCGCACAGAGTTTGTAATGATGCTGCTCTTCTCCACCTGCAGTCGCATCAAGCGCACAGTTTGTAATGATGCTGCTCTTCTCCACTTGCAGTTGCATCAAGCGCACAGAGTTTGTAATGATGCTGCTCTTCTCCACCTGCAGTCGCATCAAGCGCACAGAGTTTGTTTTGATGCTGCTCTTCTCCACCTGCAGTTGCATCAAGCACACAGAGTTTGTAAAGATGCTGCTCTTCTCCACCTGCAGTCGCATCAACCGCACAAAGTTTGTAATGAAGCTGCTCTTCTCCACCTGCAGTCGCATCAAGCGCACAGAGTTTGTAATGATGCTGCTCTTCTCCACATGCAGTCGCATCAAGCGCAAAGAGTTTGTAATGATGCTGCTCTTCTCAACCTGCAGTCGCATCAAGCGCACAAAGTTTGAAATGATGATGCTCTTCTCCACCTGCAGTCGCATCAAGCGCACAGAGTTTGTAATGATGCTGCTCTTCTCCACCTGCAGTCGCATCAAGCGCACAGTTTGTAATGATGCTGCTCTTCTCCACTTGCAGTTGCATCAAGCGCAGAGTTTGTAATGATGCTGCTCTTCTCCACTTGCAGTTGCATCAAGCGCACAGAGTTTATATTCATGCTGCTTTTTTCCACCTGCAGTGGCATCAAGTGCACAGAGTTTGTTATGATGCTGCTCTTCTCCACCTGCAGTCGCATCAAGCGCACAGAGTTTGTAATGATGCTGCTCTTCTCCACATGCAGTCGCATCAAGCGCAAAGAGTTTGTAATGATGCTGCTCTTCTTAACCTGCAGTCACATCAAGCGCACAAAGTTTGAAATGATGATGCTCTTCTCCACCTGCAGTCGCATCAAGCGCACAGAGTTTGTAATGATGCTGCTCTTCTCCACCTGCAGTCGCATCAAGCGCACAGTTTGTATTGATGCTGCTCTTCTCCACCTGCAGTCGTATCAAGCGCACAGAGTTTGTAATGATGCTGCTCTTCTCCACCTGCAGTCGCATCAAGCGCACAGAGTTTATATTCATGCTGCTTTTTTCCACCTGAAGTGGCATCAAGCGCAAAGAGTTTGTAATGATTCTGCTCTTCTCCACCTGCAGTCGCATCAAGCGCACAGAGTTTGTAATGATGCTGCTCTTCTCCACCTGCAGTCGCATCAAGCGCAAAGAGTTTGTAAAGATGCTGCTCTTCTCCACCTGCAGTCGCATCAACCGCACAAAGTTTGTAATGATGCTGCTCTTCTCCACCTGCAGTCGCATCAAGCGCAAAGAGTTTGTAATGATGCTGCTCTTCTCAACCTGCAGTCGCATCAAGCGCACAAAGTTTGAAATGATGCTGCTCTTCTCCACCTGCAGTCGCATCAAGCGCACAGAGTTTGTAATGATGCTGCTCTTCTCCACCTGCAGTCGCATCAAGCGCACAGAGTTTGTAATGATGCTGCTCTTCTCCACTTGCAGTTGCATCAAGCGCAGAGTTTGTATTGATGCTGCTCTTCTCCACCTGCAGTCGCATCAAGCGCACAGAGTTTGTAATGATGCTGCTCTTCTCCACATGCAGTCGCATCAAGCGCAAAGAGTTTGTAATGATGCTGCTCTTCTCAACCTGCAGTCGCATCAAGCGCACAAAGTTTGAAATGATGATGCTCTTCTCCACCTGCAGTCGCATCAAGCGCACAGAGATTGTAATGATGCTGCTCTTCTCCACCTGCAGTCGCATCAAGCGCACAGTTTGTAATGATGCTGCTCTTCTCCACTTGCAGTTGCATCAAGCGCAGAGTTTGTATTGATGCTGCTCTTCTCCACCTGCAGTCGCATCAAGCGCACAGAGTTTGTAATGATGCTGCTCTTCTCCACCTGCAGTTGCATCAAGCGCACAGAGTTTATATTCATGCTGCTTTTTTCCGCCTGCAGTGGCAATAAGTGCACAGAGTTTGTTATGATGCTGCTCTTCTCCACCTGCAGTCGCATCGAGCGCACAGAGTTTGTAATGATGCTGCTCTTCTCCACCTGCAGTCGCATCAAGCGCACAGAGTTTGTTTTGATGCTGCTCTTCTCCACCCACAGATGCATCAAGCGCACTAAGTTTGTAGTGACGCTGCTCTTCTCCACTTGCAGTCGCATCAAGCGCACAGTTTGAAATTATGCTGCTCTTCTCCACCTGCAGTCGCATCAAGCGCACAGAGTTTATATTCATGCTGCTTTTTTCCGCCTGCAGTGGCATCAAGTGCACAGAGTTTGTTTAGATGCTGCTCTTCTCCACCTGCAGTCGTATCGAGCGCACAGAGTTTGTAATGATGCTGCTCTTCTCCACCTGCAGTCGCATCAAGCGCACAGAGTTTGTTTTGATGCTGCTCTTCTCCACCTGCAGTTGCATCAAGCGCACAGAGTTTGTAATGATGCTGCTCTTCTCCACTTGCAGTTGCATCAAGCGCAGAGTTTGTATTGATGCTGCTCTTCTCCACCTGCAGTCGCATCAACCGCACAAAGTTTGTAATGATGCTGCTCTTCTCCACCTGCAGTCGCATCAAGCGCACAGAGTTTGTAATGATGCTGCTCTTCTCCACATGCAGTCGCATCAAGCGCAAAGAGTTTGTAATGATGCTGCTCTTCTTAACCTGCAGTCACATCAAGCGCACAAAGTTTGTAATGATGCTGCTCTTCTCCACTTGCAGTTGCATCAAGCGCAGAGTTTGTATTGATGCTGCTCTTCTCCACCTGCAGTCGCATCAAGCGCACAGAGTTTGTAATGATGCTGCTCTTCTCCACCTGCAGTTGCATCAAGCGCACAGAGTTTATATTCATGCTGCTTTTTTCCACCTGCAGTGGCATCAAGCGCAAAGAGTTTGTAATGATGCTGCTCTTCTCCACCTGCAGTCGCATCAAGCGCACAGAGTTT
Source organism: Eucyclogobius newberryi (assembly GCF_026437365.1). Taxonomy (NCBI): domain Eukaryota; kingdom Metazoa; phylum Chordata; class Actinopteri; order Gobiiformes; family Gobiidae; genus Eucyclogobius; species Eucyclogobius newberryi. Next base: position 37,263,484 of record NW_027315746.1, on the reverse strand, counting down.
GTAATGATGCTGCTCTTCTCCACCTGCAGTCGCATCAAGCGCAAAGAGTTTGTAAAGATGCTGCTCTTCTCCACCTGCAGTCGCATCAACCGCACAAAGTTTGTAATGATGCTGCTCTTCTCCACCTGCAGTCGCATCAAGCGCACAGAGTTTGTAATGATGCTGCTCTTCTCCACATGCAGTCGCATCAAGCGCAAAGAGTTTGTAATGATGCTGCTCTTCTCAACCTGCAGTCGCATCAAGCGCACAAAGTTTGAAATGATGATGCTCTTCTCCACCTGCAGTCGCATCAAGCGCACAGAGTTTGTAATGATGCTGCTCTTCTCCACCTGCAGTCGCATCAAGCGCACAGAGTTTGTATTGATGCTGCTCTTCTCCACCTGCAGTCGCATCAAGCGCACAGAGTTTGTAATGATGCTGCTCTTCTCCACCTGCAGTCGCATCGAGCGCACAGAGTTTGTAATGATGCTGCTCTTCTCCACCTGCAGTCGCATCAAGCGCACAGAGTTTGTTTTGATGCTGCTCTTCTCCACCTGCAGATGCATCAAGCGCACTAAGTTTGTAGTGACGCTGCTCTTCTCCACTTGCAGTCGCATCAAGCGCACAGAGTTTATATTCATGCTGCTTTTTTCCGCCTGCAGTGGCATCAAGTGCACAGAGTTTGTTATGATGCTGCTCTTCTCCACCTGCTGTCGCATCGAGCGCACAGAGTTTGTAATGATGCTGCTCTTCTCCACCTGCAGTTGCATCAAGCGCACAGAGTTTGTTTTGATGCTGCTCTTCTCCACCTGCAGTTGCATCAAGCGCACAGAGTTTGTAATGATGCTGCTCTTCTCCACCTGCAGTCGCATCAAGCGCACAGAGTTTGTAATGATGCTGCTCTTCTCCACCTGCAGTCGCATCAAGCGCACAGAGTTTGTAATGATGCTGCTCTTCTCCACCTGCAGACGCATCTAGCGCACAGAGTTTGTAATGATGCTGCTCTTCTCCACTTGCAGTTGCATCAAGCGCAGAGTTTGTATTGATGCTGCTCTTCTCCACCTGCAGTCGCATCAAGTGCACAGAGTTTGTAATGATGCTGCTCTTCTCCACTTGCAGTTGCATCAAGCGCAGAGTTTGTATTGATGCTGCTCTTCTCCACCTGCAGTCGCATCAACCGCACAAAGTTTGTAATGATGCTGCTCTTCTCCACATGCAGTCGCATCAAGCGCAAAGAGTTTGTAATGATGCTGCTCACCTCCACCTGCAGTCGCATCAAGCGCAAAGAGTTTATAATGATGCTGCTCTTCTCCACCTGCAGTTGCATCAAGCGCACAGAATTTATATTCATGCTGCTTTTTTCCGCCTGCAGTGGCATCAAGTGCACAGAGTTTGTTATGATGCTGCTCTTCTCCACCTGCAGTCGCATCAAGCGCACAGAGTTTGTTTTGATGCTGCTCTTCTCCACCTGCAGTTGCATCAAGCGCACATAGTTTGTAATGATGCTGCTCTTCTCCACCTGCAGTCGCATCAAGCGCACAGAGTTTGTAATGATGCTGCTCTTCTCCACCTGCAGTCGCATCAAGCGCAGAGTTTGTATTGATGCTGCTCTTCTCCACCTGCAGTCGCATCAAGCGCACAGAGTTTGTAATGATGCTGCTCTTCTCCACTTGCAGTCGCATCAAGCGCACAGAGTTTGTGTTGATGCTGCTCTTCTCCACTTGCAGTTGCATCAAGCGCAGGGTTTGTATTGATGCTGCTCTTCTCCACCTGCAGTCGCATCAAACGCACAAAGTTTGTAATGATGCTGCTCTTCTCCACCTGCAGTCGCATCAAGCGCACAGAGTTTGTAATGATGCTGCTCTTCTCCACATGCAGTCGCATCAAGCGCAAAGAGTTTGTAATGATGCTGCTCACCTCCACCTGCAGTCGCATCAAGCGCAAAGAGTTTGTAATGATGCTGCTCTTCTCCACCTGCAGTCGCATCAAGCGCACAGAGTTTGTAATGATGCTGCTCTTCTCCACCTGCAGTCGCATCAAGCGCACAGTTTGTAATGATGCTGCTCTTCTCCACTTGCAGTCGCATCAAGCGCACAGAGTTTGTAATGATGCTGCTCTTCTCCACCTGCAGTGGCATCAAGTGCACAGAGTTTGTTATGATGCTGCTCTTCTCCACCTGCAGTCGCATCGAGCGCACAGAGTTTGTAATGACGCTGCTCTTCTCCACCTGCAGTCGCATCAAGCGCACAGAGTTTGTTTTGATGCTTTTCTTCTCCACCTGCAGTTGCATCAAGCGCACAGAGTTTGTAATGATGCTGCTCTTCTCCACCTGCAGTCGCATCAAGCGCACAGAGTTTGTAATGATGCTGCTCTTCTCCACATTTAGTCGCATCAAGCACAAAGAGTTTGTAAAGATGCTGCTCTTCTCCACCTGCAGTCGCATCAACCGCACAAAGTTTGTAATGAAGCTGCTCTTCTCCACCTGCAGTCGCATCAAGCGCACAGAGTTTGTAATGATGCTGCTCTTCTCCACATGCAGTCGCATCAAGCGCAGAGAGTTTGTAATGATGCTGCTCTTCTCAACCTGCAGTCGCATCAAGCGCACAAAGTTTGAAATGATGATGCTCTTCTCCACCTGCAGTCGCATCAAGCGCACAGAGTTTGTAATGATGCTGCTCTTCTCCACCTGCAGTCGCATCAAGCGCACAGTTTGTAATGATGCTGCTCTTCTCCACTTGCAGTTGCATCGAGCGCACAGAGTTTGTAATGACGCTGCTCTTCTCCACCTGCAGTCGCATCAAGCGCACAGAGTTTGTTTTGATGCTTTTCTTCTCCACCTGCAGTTGCATCAAGCGCACAGAGTTTGTAATGATGCTGCTCTTCTCCACCTGCAGTCGCATCAAGCGCACAGAGTTTGTAATGATGCTGCTCTTCTCCACATTTAGTCGCATCAAGCACAAAGAGTTTGTAAAGATGCTGCTCTTCTCCACCTGCAGTCGCATCAAGCGCACAGAGTTTGTAATGATGCTGCTCTTCTCCACATGCAGTCGCATCAAGCGCAAAGAGTTTGTAATGATGCTGCTCTTCTCAACCTGCAGTCGCATCAAGCGCACAAAGTTTGAAATGATGATGCTCTTCTCCACCTGCAGTCGCATCAAGCGCACAGAGTTTGTAATGATGCTGCTCTTCTCCACCTGCAGTCGCATCAAGCGCACAGTTTGTAATGATGCTGCTCTTCTCCACTTGCAGTTGCATCAAGCGCACAGAGTTTGTAATGATGCTGCTCTTCTCCACCTGCAGTCGCATCAAGCGCACAGAGTTTGTTTTGATGCTGCTCTTCTCCACCTGCAGTTGCATCAAGCACACAGAGTTTGTAAAGATGCTGCTCTTCTCCACCTGCAGTCGCATCAACCGCACAAAGTTTGTAATGAAGCTGCTCTTCTCCACCTGCAGTCGCATCAAGCGCACAGAGTTTGTAATGATGCTGCTCTTCTCCACATGCAGTCGCATCAAGCGCAAAGAGTTTGTAATGATGCTGCTCTTCTCAACCTGCAGTCGCATCAAGCGCACAAAGTTTGAAATGATGATGCTCTTCTCCACCTGCAGTCGCATCAAGCGCACAGAGTTTGTAATGATGCTGCTCTTCTCCACCTGCAGTCGCATCAAGCGCACAGTTTGTAATGATGCTGCTCTTCTCCACTTGCAGTTGCATCAAGCGCAGAGTTTGTAATGATGCTGCTCTTCTCCACTTGCAGTTGCATCAAGCGCACAGAGTTTATATTCATGCTGCTTTTTTCCACCTGCAGTGGCATCAAGTGCACAGAGTTTGTTATGATGCTGCTCTTCTCCACCTGCAGTCGCATCAAGCGCACAGAGTTTGTAATGATGCTGCTCTTCTCCACATGCAGTTGCATCAAGCGCAAAGAGTTTGTAATGATGCTGCTCTTCTTAACCTGCAGTCACATCAAGCGCACAAAGTTTGAAATGATGATGCTCTTCTCCACCTGCAGTCGCATCAAGCGCACAGAGTTTGTAATGATGCTGCTCTTCTCCACCTGCAGTCGCATCAAGCGCACAGTTTGTATTGATGCTGCTCTTCTCCACCTGCAGTCGTATCAAGCGCACAGAGTTTGTAATGATGCTGCTCTTCTCCACCTGCAGTTGCATCAAGCGCACAGAGTTTATATTCATGCTGCTTTTTTCCACCTGAAGTGGCATCAAGCGCAAAGAGTTTGTAATGATTCTGCTCTTCTCCACCTGCAGTCGCATCAAGCGCACAGAGTTTGTAATGATGCTGCTCTTCTCCACCTGCAGTCGCATCAAGCGCAAAGAGTTTGTAAAGATGCTGCTCTTCTCCACCTGCAGTCGCATCAAGCACACAGAGTTTGTAATGATGCTGCTCTTCTCCACATGCAGTCGCATCAAGCGCAAAGAGTTTGTAATGATGCTGCTCTTCTCAACCTGCAGTCGCATCAAGCGCACAAAGTTTGAAATGATGCTGCTCTTCTCCACCTGCAGTCGCATCAAGCGCACAGAGTTTGTAATGATGCTGCTCTTCTCCACCTGCAGTCGCATCAAGCGCACAGAGTTTGTAATGATGCTGCTCTTCTCCACTTGCAGTTGCATCAAGCGCAGAGTTTGTATTGATGCTGCTCTTCTCCACCTGCAGTCGCATCAAGCGCACAGAGTTTGTAATGATGCTGCTCTTCTCCACATGCAGTCGCATCAAGCGCAAAGAGTTTGTAATGATGCTGCTCTTCTCAACCTGCAGTCGCATCAAGCGCACAAAGTTTGAAATGATGATGCTCTTCTCCACCTGCAGTCGCATCAAGCGCACAGAGATTGTAATGATGCTGCTCTTCTCCACCTGCAGTCGCATCAAGCGCACAGTTTGTAATGATGCTGCTCTTCTCCACTTGCAGTTGCATCAAGCGCAGAGTTTGTATTGATGCTGCTCTTCTCCACCTGCAGTCGCATCAAGCGCACAGAGTTTGTAATGATGCTGCTCTTCTCCACCTGCAGTTGCATCAAGCGCACAGAGTTTATATTCATGCTGCTTTTTTCCGCCTGCAGTGGCATTAAGTGCACAGAGTTTGTTATGATGCTGCTCTTCTCCACCTGCAGTCGCATCGAGCGCACAGAGTTTGTAATGATGCTGCTCTTCTCCACCTGCAGTCGCATCAAGCGCACAGAGTTTGTTTTGATGCTGCTCTTCTCCACCCACAGATGCATCAAGCGCACTAAGTTTGTAGTGACGCTGCTCTTCTCCACTTGCAGTCGCATCAAGCGCACAGTTTGAAATTATGCTGCTCTTCTCCACCTGCAGTCGCATCAAGCGCACAGAGTTTATATTCATGCTGCTTTTTTCCGCCTGCAGTGGCATCAAGTGCACAGAGTTTGTTTAGATGCTGCTCTTCTCCACCTGCAGTCGTATCGAGCGCACAGAGTTTGTAATGATGCTGCTCTTCTCCACCTGCAGTCGCATCAAGCGCACAGAGTTTGTTTTGATGCTGCTCTTCTCCACCTGCAGTTGCATCAAGCGCACAGAGTTTGTAATGATGCTGCTCTTCTCCACTTGCAGTTGCATCAAGCGCAGAGTTTGTATTGATGCTGCTCTTCTCCACCTGCAGTCGCATCAACCGCACAAAGTTTGTAATGATGCTGCTCTTCTCCACCTGCAGTCGCATCAAGCGCACAGAGTTTGTAATGATGCTGCTCTTCTCCACATGCAGTAGCATCAAGCGCAAAGAGTTTGTAATGATGCTGCTCACCTCCACCTGCAGTCGCATCAAGCGCAAAGAGTTTGTAATGATGCTGCTCTTCTCCACCTGCAGTTGCATCAAGCGCACAGAGTTTATATTCATGCTGCTTTTTTCCGCCTGCAGTGGCATCAAGTGCACAGAGTTTGTTATGATGCTGCTCTTCTCCACCTGCAGTCGCATCGAGCGCACAGAGTTTGTAATGATGCTGCTCTTCTCCACCTGCAGTCGCATCAAGCGCACAGAGTTTGTTTTGATGCTGCTCTTCTCCACCTGCAGTTGCATCAAGCGCACAGAGTTTGTAATGATGCTGCTCTTCTCCACCTGCAGTCGCATCAAGCGCACAGAGTTTGCAATGATGCTGCTCTTCTCCACCTGCAGTCGCATCAAGCGCACAGAGTTTATATTCATGCTTCTTTTTTCCACCTGCAGTGGCATCAAGCGCACAGAGTTTGTAATGATGCTGCTCTTCTCCACCTGCAGTGGCATCAAGTGCACAGAGTTTGTTATGATGCTGCTCTTATCCACCTGCAGTCGCATCGAGCGCACAGAGTTTGTAATGATGCTGCTCTTCTCCACCTGCAGTCGCATCAAGCGCACAAAGTTTGTAATGATGCTGCTCTTCTCCACATTTAGTCGCATCAAGCACAAAGAGTTTGTAAAGATGCTGCTCTTCTCCACCTGCAGTCGCATCAACCGCACAAAGTTTGTAATGAAGCTGCTCTTCTCCACCTGCAGTCGCATCAAGCGCACAGAGTTTGTAATGATGCTGCTCTTCTCCACATGCAGTCGCATCAAGCGCAAAGAGTTTGTAATGATGCTGCTCTTCTCAACCTGCAGTCGCATCAAGCGCACAAAGTTTGAAATGATGATGCTCTTCTCCACCTGCAGTCGCATCAAGCGCACAGAGTTTGTAATGATGCTGCTCTTCTCCACCTGCAGTCGCATCAAGCGCACAGTTTGTAATGATGCTGCTCTTCTCCACTTGCAGTTGCATCAAGCGCAGAGTTTGTAATGATGCTGCTATTCTCCACTTGCAGTTGCATCAAGCCCACAGAGTTTATATTCATGCTGCTTTTTTCCACCTGCAGTGGCATCAAGTGCACAGAGTTTGTTATGATGCTGCTCTTCTCCACCTGCAGTCGCATCAAGCGCACAGAGTTTGTAATGATGCTGCTCTTCTCCACATGCAGTCGCATCAAGCGCAAAGAGTTTGTAATGATGCTGCTCTTCTTAACCTGCAGTCACATCAAGCGCACAAAGTTTGAAATGATGATGCTCTTCTCCACCTGCAGTCGCATCAAGCGCACAGAGTTTGTAATGATGCTGCTCTTCTCCACCTGCAGTCGCATCAAGCGCACAGTTTGTAATGATGCTGCTCTTCTCCACTTGCAGTTGCATCAAGCGCACAGAGTTTATATTCATGCTGCTTTTTTCCACCTGCAGTGGCATCAAGCGCAAAGAGTTTGTAATGATTCTGCTCTTCTCCACCTGCAGTCGCATCAAGCGCACAGAGTTTGTAATGATGCTGCTCTTCTCCACCTGCAGTCGCATCAAGCGCAAAGAGTTTGTAAAGCTGCTGCTCTTCTCCACCTGCAGTCGCATCAACCGCACAAAGTTTGTAATGATGCTGCTCTTCTCCACCTGCAGTCGCATCAAGCGCACAGAGTTTGTAATGATGCTGCTCTTCTCCACATGCAGTCGCATCAAGCGCAAAGAGTTTGTAATGATGCTGCTCTTCTCAACCTGCAGTCGCATCAAGCGCACAGAGTTTGTAATGATGCTGCTCTTCTCCACATGCAGTCGCATCAAGCGCACAGTTTGTAATAATGCTGCTCTTCTCCACTTGCAGTCGCATCAAGCGCACAGAGTTTGTAATGATGCTGCTCTTCTCCACCTGCAGTGGCATCAAGTGCACAGAGTTTGTTATGATGCTGCTATTCTCCACCTGCAGTCGCATCGAGCGCACAGAGTTTGTAATGATGCTGCTCTTCTCCACCTGCAGTCGCATCAAGCGCACAGAGTTTGTTTTGATGCTGCTCTTCTCCACCTGCAGTTGCATCAAGCGCACAGAGTTTGTAATGATGCTGCTCTTCTCCACCTGCAGTCGCATCAAGCGCACAGAGTTTGTAATGATGCTGCTCTTCTCCACATTTAGTCGCATCAAGCACAAAGAGTTTGTAAAGATGCTGCTCTTCTCCACCTGCAGTCGCATCAACCGCACAAAGTTTGTAATGAAGCTGCTCTTCTCCACCTGCAGTCGCATCAAGCGCACAGAGTTTGTAATGATGCTGCTCTTCTCCACCTGCAGTCGCATCAAGCGCAAAGAGTTTGTAATGATGCTGCTCTTCTCAACCTGCAGTCGCATCAAGCGCACAAAGTTTGAAATGATGATGCTCTTCTCCACCTGCAGTCGCATCAAGCGCACAGAGTTTGTAATGATGCTGCTCTTCTCCACCTGCAGTCGCATCAAGCGCACAGTTTGTAATGATGCTGCTCTTCTCCACTTGCAGTTGCATAAAGCGCAGAGTTTGTAATGATGCTGCTCTTCTCCACTTGCAGTTGCATCAAGCGCACAGAGTTTATATTCATGCTGCTTTTTTCCACCTGCAGTGGCATCAAGTGCACAGAGTTTGTTATGATGCTGCTCTTCTCCACCTGCAGTCGCATCAAGCGCACAGAGTTTGTAATGATGCTGCTCTTCTCCACATGCAGTCGCATCAAGCGCAAAGAGTTTGTAATGATGCTGCTCTTCTTAACCTGCAGTCACATCAAGCGCACAAAGTTTGAAATGATGATGCTCTTCTCCACCTGCAGTCGCATCAAGCGCACAGAGTTTGTAATGATGCTGCTCTTCTCCACCTGCAGTCGCATCAAGCGCACAGTTTGTAATGATGCTGCTCTTCTCCACTTGCAGTTGCATCAAGCGCACAGAGTTTATATTCATGCTGCTTTTTTCCACCTGCAGTGGCATCAAGCGCAAAGAGTTTGTAATGATTCTGCTCTTCTCCACCTGCAGTCGCATCAAGCGCACAGAGTTTGTAATGATGCTGCTCTTCTCCACCTGCAGTCGCATCAAGCGCAAAGAGTTTGTAAAGCTGCTGCTCTTCTCCACCTGCAGTCGCATCAACCGCACAAAGTTTGTAATGATGCTGCTCTTCTCCACCTGCAGTCGCATCAAGCGCACAGAGTTTGTAATGATGCTGCTCTTCTCCACATGCAGTCGCATCAAGCGCAAAGAGTTTGTAATGATGCTGCTCTTCTCAACCTGCAGTCGCATCAAGCGCACAGAGTTTGTAATGATGCTGCTCTTCTCCACATGCAGTCGCATCAAGCGCAAAGAGTTTGTAATGATGCTGCTCACCTCCACCTGCAGTCGCATCAAGCGCAAAGAGTTTGTAATGATGCTGCTCTTCTCCACCTGCAGTCGCATCAAGCGCACAGAGTTTGTAATGATGCTGCTCTTCTCCACCTGCAGTCGCATCAAGCGCACAGTTTGTAATAATGCTGCTCTTCTCCACTTGCAGTCGCATCAAGCGCACAGAGTTTGTAATGATGCTGCTCTTCTCCACCTGCAGTGGCATCAAGTGCACAGAGTTTGTTATGATGCTGCTATTCTCCACCTGCAGTCGCATCGAGCGCACTGAGTTTGTAATGATGCTGCTCTTCTCCACCTGCAGTCGCATCAAGCGCACAGAGTTTGTTTTGATGCTGCTCTTCTCCACCTGCAGTTGCATCAAGCGCACAGAGTTTGTAATGATGCTGCTCTTCTCCACCTGCAGTCGCATCAAGCGCACAGAGTTTGTAATGATGCTGCTCTTCTCCACATTTAGTCGCATCAAGCACAAAGAGTTTGTAAAGATGCTGCTCTTCTCCACCTGCAGTCGCATCAACCGCACAAAGTTTGTAATGAAGCTGCTCTTCTCCACCTGCAGTCGCATCAAGCGCACAGAGTTTGTAATGATGCTGCTCTTCTCCACCTGCAGTCGCATCAAGCGCAAAGAGTTTGTAATGATGCTGCTCTTCTCAACCTGCAGTCGCATCAAGCGCACAAAGTTTGAAATGATGATGCTCTTCTCCACCTGCAGTCGCATCAAGCGCACAGAGTTTGTAATGATGCTGCTCTTCTCCACCTGCAGTCGCATCAAGCGCACAGTTTGTAATGATGCTGCTCTTCTCCACTTGCAGTTGCATAAAGCGCAGAGTTTGTAATGATGCTGCTCTTCTCCACTTGCAGTTGCATCAAGCGCACAGAGTTTATATTCATGCTGCTTTTTTCCACCTGCAGTGGCATCAAGCGCACAGAGTTTGTTATGATGCTGCTCTTCTCCACCTGCAGTCGCATCAAGCGCACAGAGTTTGTAATGATGCTGCTCTTCTCCACATGCAGTCGCATCAAGCGCAAAGAGTTTGTAATGATGCTGCTCTTCTTAACCTGCAGTCACATCAAGCGCACAAAGTTTGAAATGATGATGCTCTTCTCCACCTGCAGTCGCATCAAGCGCACAGAGTTTGTAATGATGCTGCTCTTCTCCACCTGCAGTCGCATCAAGCGCACAGTTTGTAATGATGCTGCTCTTCTCCACTTGCAGTTGCATCAAGCGCACAAAGTTTATATTCATGCTGCTTTTTTCCACCTGCAGTGGCATCAAGCGCAAAGAGTTTGTAATGATTCTGCTCTTCTCCACCTGCAGTCGCATCAAGCGCACAGAGTTTGTAATGATGCTGCTCTTCTCCACCTGCAGTCGCATCAAGCGCAAAGAGTTTGTAAAGATGCTGCTCTTCTCCACCTGCAGTCGCATCAACCGCACAAAGTTTGTAATGATGCTGCTCTTCTCCACCTGCAGTCGCATCAAGCGCACAGAGTTTGTAATGATGCTGCTCTTCTCCACATGCAGTCGCATCAAGCGCAAAGAGTTTGTAATGATGCTGCTCTTCTCAACCTGCAGTCGCATCAAGCGCACAAAGTTTGAAATGATGATGCTCTTCTCCACCTGCAGTCGCATCAAGCGCACAGAGTTTGTAATGATGCTGCTCTTCTCCACCTGCAGTCGCATCAAGCGCACAGTTTGTAATGATGCTGCTCTTCTCCACTTGCAGTTGCATCAAGCGCAGAGTTTGTATTGATGCTGCTCTTCTCCACCTGCAGTCGCATCAAGCGCACAGAGTTTGTAATGATGCTGCTCTTCTCCACATGCAGTCGCATCAAGCGCAAAGAGTTTGTAATGATGCTGCTCTTCTCAACCTGCAGACGCATCAAGCGCACAAAGTTTGAAATGATGATGCTCTTCTCCACCTGCAGTCGCATCAAGCGCACAGAGTTTGTAATGATGCTGCTCTTCTCCACCTGCAGTCGCATCAAGCGCACAGTTTGTAATGATGCTGCTCTTCTCCACTTGCAGTTGCATCAAGCGCAGAGTTTGTATTGATGCTGCTCTTCTCCACCTGCAGTCGCATCAAGCGCACAGAGTTTGTTATGATGCTGCTCTTCTCCACCTGCAGTCGCATCGAGCGCACAGAGTTTGTAATGATGCTGCTCTTCTTAACCTGCAGTCACATCAAGCGCACAAAGTTTGAAATGATGATGCTCTTCTCCACCTGCAGTCGCATCAAGCGCACAGAGTTTATATTCATGCTGCTTTTTTCCACCTGCAGTGGCATTAAGTGCACAGAGTTTGTAATGATGCTGCTCTTCTCCACCTGCAGTCGCATCAAGCGCAAAGAGTTTGTAAAGATGCTGCTCTTCTCCACCTGCAGTCGCATCAACCGCACAAAGTTTGTAATGATGCTGCTCTTCTCCACCTGCAGTCGCATCAAGCGCACAGAGTTTGTAATGATTCTGCTCTTCTCCACCTGCAGTCGCATCAAGCGCAAAGAGTTTGTAAAGATGCTGCTCTTCTCCACCTGCAGTCGCATCAACCGCACAAAGTTTGTAATGATGCTGCTCTTCTCCACATGCAGTCGCATCAAGCGCACAAAGTTTGAAATGATGATGCTCTTCTCCACCTGCAGTCGCATCAAGCGCAAAGAGTTTGTAATGATGCTGCTCTTCTCAACCTGCAGTCGCATCAAGCGCACAAAGTTTGAAATGATGATGCTCTTCTCCACCTGCAGTCGCATCAAGCGCACAGAGTTTGTAATGATTCTGCTCTTCTCCACCTGCAGTCGCATCAAGCGCACAGTTTGTAATGATGCTGCTCTTCTCCACTTGCAGTTGCATCAAGCGCAGAGTTTGTATTGATGCTGCTCTTCTCCACCTGCAGTCGCATCAAGCGCACAGAGTTTGTAATGATGCTGCTCTTCTCCACATGCAGTCGCATCAAGCGCAAAGAGTTTGTAATGATGCTGCTCTTCTCAACCTGCAGTCGCATCAAGCGCACAAAGTTTGAAATGATGATGCTCTTCTCCACCTGCAGTCGCATCAAGCGCACAGAGTTTGTAATGATGCTGCTCTTCTCCACCTGCAGTCGCATCAAGCGCACAGTTTGTAATGATGCTGCTCTTCTCCACTTGCAGTTGCATCAAGCGCAGAGTTTGTATTGATGCTGCTCTTCTCCACCTGCAGTCGCATCAAGCGCACAGAGTTTGTAATGATGCTGCTCTTCTCCACCTGCAGTTGCATCAAGCGCACAGAGTTTATATTCATGCTGCTTTTTTCCACCTGCAGTGGCATCAAGCGCAAAGAGTTTGTAATGATTCTGCTCTTCTCCACCTGCAGTCGCATCAAGCGCACAGAGTTTGTAATGATGCTGCTCTTCTCCACCTGCAGTCGCATCAAGCGCACAGAGTTTGTAAAGATGCTGCTCTTCTCCACCTGCAGTCGCATCAACCGCACAAAGTTTGTAATGATGCTGCTCTTCTCCACCTGCAGTCACATCAAGCGCACGGAGTTTGTAATGATGCTGCTCTTCTCCACATGCAGTCGCATCAAGCGCAAAGAGTTTGTAATGATGCTGCTCTTCTCAACCTGCAGTCGCATCGAGCGCACAGAGTTTGTAATGATGCTGCTCTTCTTAACCTGCAGTCACATCAAGCGCACAAAGTTTGAAATGATGATGCTCTTCTCCACCTGCAGTCGCATCAAGCGCACAGAGTTTGTAATGATGCTGCTCTTCTCCACCTGCAGTCGCATCAAGCGCACAGTTTGTAATGATGCTGCTCTTCTCCACTTGCAGTTGCATCAAGCGCACAGAGTTTATATTCATGCTGCTTTTTTCCACCTGCAGTGGCATCAAGCGCAAAGAGTTTGTAATGATTCTGCTCTTCTCCACCTGCAGTCGCATCAAGCGCACAGAGTTTGTAATGATGCTGCTCTTCTCCACCTGCAGTCGCATCAAGCGCACAGAGTTTGTAAAGATGCTGCTCTTCTCCACCTGCAGTCGCATCAACCGCACAAAGTTTGTAATGATGCTGCTCTTCTCCACCTGCAGTCACATCAAGCGCACGGAGTTTGTAATGATGCTGCTCTTCTCCACATGCAGTCGCATCAAGCGCAAAGAGTTTGTAATGATGCTGCTCTTCTCAACCTGCAGTCGCATCAAGCGCACAAAGTTTGAAATGATGATGCTCTTCTCCACTTGCAGTCGCATCAAGCGCACAGAGTTTGTAATGATGCTGCTCTTCTCCACCTGCAGTCGCATCAAGCGCACAGTTTGTAATGATGCTGCTCTTCTCCACTTGCAGTTGCATCAAGCGCAGAGTTTGTATTGATGCTGCTCTTCTCCACCTGCAGTCGCATCAAGCGCACAGAGTTTGTAATGATGCTGCTCTTCTCCACATGCAGTCGCATCAAGCGCAAAGAGTTTGTAATGATGCTGCTCTTCTCAACCTGCAGTCGCATCAAGCGCACAAAGTTTGAAATGATGATGCTCTTCTCCACCTGCAGTCGCATCAAGCGCACAGAGTTTGTAATGATGCTGCTCTTCTCCACCTGCAGTCGCATCAAGCGCACAGTTTGTAATGATGCTGCTCTTCTCCACTTGCAGTTGCATCAAGCGCAGAGTTTGTATTGATGCTGCTCTTCTCCACCTGCAGTCGCATCGAGCGCACAGAGTTTGTAATGATGCTGCTCTTCTCCACCTGCAGTCGCATCAAGCGCACAGAGTTTGTAATGATGCTGCTCTTCTCCACCTGCAGTCGCATCAAGCGCACAGAGTTTGTTTTGATGCTGCTCTTCTCCACCTGCAGATGCATCAAGCGCACTAAGTTTGTAGTGACGCTGCTCTTCTCCACCTGCAGTCGCATCGGGCGCACAGAGTTTGTAATGATGCTGCTCTTCTCCACCTGCAGTCGCATCAAGCGCACAGAGTTTGTTTTGATGCTGCTCTTCTCCACCTGCAGTTGCATCAAGCGCACAGAGTTTGTAATGATGCTGCTCTTCTCCACCTGCAGTCGCATCAAGCGCACAGAGTTTGTAATGATGCTGCTCTTCTCCACATTTAGTCGCATCAAGCACAAAGAGTTTGTAAAGATGCTGCTCTTCTCCACCTGCAGTCGCATCAACCGCACAAAGTTTGTAATGAAGCTGCTCTTCTCCACCTGCAGTCGCATCAAGCGCACAGAGTTTGTAATGATGCTGCTCTTCTCCACCTGCAGTCGCATCAAGCGCAAAGAGTTTGTAATGATGCTGCTCTTCTCAACCTGCAGTCGCATCAAGCGCACAAAGTTTGAAATGATGATGCTCTTCTCCACCTGCAGTCGCATCAAGCGCACAGAGTTTGTAATGATGCTGCTCTTCTCCACCTGCAGTCGCATCAAGCGCACAGTTTGTAATGATGCTGCTCTTCTCCACTTGCAGTTGCATCAAGCGCAGAGTTTGTAATGATGCTGCTCTTCTCCACTTGCAGTTGCATCAAGCGCACAGAGTTTATATTCATGCTGCTTTTTTCCACCTGCAGTGGCATCAAGCGCACAGAGTTTGTTATGATGCTGCTCTTCTCCACCTGCAGTCGCATCAAGCGCACAGAGTTTGTAATGATGGTGCTCTTCTCCACATGCAGTCGCATCAAGCGCAAAGAGTTTGTAATGATGCTGCTCTTCTTAACCTGCAGTCACATCAAGCGCACAAAGTTTGAAATGATGATGCTCTTCTCCACCTGCAGTCGCATCAAGCGCACAGAGTTTGTAATGATGCTGCTCTTCTCCACCTGCAGTCGCATCAAGCGCACAGTTTGTAATGATGCTGCTCTTCTCCACTTGCAGTTGCATCAAGCGCACAAAGTTTATATTCATGCTGCTTTTTTCCACCTGCAGTGGCATCAAGCGCAAAGAGTTTGTAATGATTCTGCTCTTCTCCACCTGCAGTCGCATCAAGCGCACAGAGTTTGTAATGATGCTGCTCTTCTCCACCTGCAGTCGCCTCAAGCGCAAAGAGTTTGTAAAGATGCTGCTCTTCTCCACCTGCAGTCGCATCAACCGCACAAAGTTTGTAATGATGCTGCTCTTCTCCACCTGCAGTCGCATCAAGCGCACAGAGTTTGTAATGATGCTGCTCTTCTCCACATGCAGTCGCATCAAGCGCAAAGAGTTTGTAATGATGCTGCTCTTCTCAACCTGCAGTCGCATCAAGCGCACAAAGTTTGAAATGATGATGCTCTTCTCCACCTGCAGTCGCATCAAGCGCACAGAGTTTGTAATGATGCTGCTCTTCTCCACCTGCAGTCGCATCAAGCGCACAGTTTGTAATGATGCTGCTCTTCTCCACTTGCAGTTGCATCAAGCGCAGAGTTTGTATTGATGCTGCTCTTCTCCACCTGCAGTCGCATCAAGCGCACAGAGTTTGTAATGATGCTGCTCTTCTCCACATGCAGTCGCATCAAGCGCAAAGAGTTTGTAATGATGCTGCTCTTCTCAACCTGCAGACGCATCAAGCGCACAAAGTTTGAAATGATGATGCTCTTCTCCACCTGCAGTCGCATCAAGCGCACAGAGTTTGTAATGATGCTGCTCTTCTCCACCTGCAGTCGCATCAAGCGCACAGTTTGTAATGATGCTGCTCTTCTCCACTTGCAGTTGCATCAAGCGCAGAGTTTGTATTGATGCTGCTCTTCTCCACCTGCAGTCGCATCAAGCGCACAGAGTTTGTTATGATGCTGCTCTTCTCCACCTGCAGTCGCATCGAGCGCACAGAGTTTGTAATGATGCTGCTCTTCTCCACCTGCAGTCACATCAAGCGCACAAAGTTTGAAATGATGATGCTCTTCTCCACCTGCAGTCGCATCAAGCGCACAGAGTTTGTAATGATGCTGCTCTTCTCCACTTGCAGTTGCATCAAGCGCACAGAGTTTATATTCATGCTGCTTTTTTCCACCTGCAGTGGCATCAAGCGCAAAGAGTTTGTAATGATTCTGCTCTTCTCCACCTGCAGTCGCATCAAGCGCACAGAGTTTGTAATGATGCTGCTCTTCTCCACCTGCAGTCGCATCAAGCGCAAAGAGTTTGTAAAGATGCTGCTCTTCTCCACCTGCAGTCGCATCAACCGCACAAAGTTTGTAATGATGCTGCTCTTCTCCACATGCAGTCGCATCAAGCGCACAAAGTTTGAAATGATGATGCTCTTCTCCACCTGCAGTCGCATCAAGCGCAAAGAGTTTGTAATGATGCTGCTCTTCTCAACCTGCAGTCGCATCAAGCGCACAAAGTTTGAAATGATGATGCTCTTCTCCACCTGCAGTCGCATCAAGCGCACAGAGTTTGTAATGATTCTGCTCTTCTCCACCTGCAGTCGCATCAAGCGCACAGTTTGTAATGATGCTGCTCTTCTCCACTTGCAGTTGCATCAAGCGCAGAGTTTGTATTGATGCTGCTCTTCTCCACCTGCAGTCGCATCAAGCGCACAGAGTTTGTAATGATGCTGCTCTTCTCCACATGCAGTCGCATCAAGCGCAAAGAGTTTGTAATGATGCTGCTCTTCTCAACCTGCAGTCGCATCAAGCGCACAAAGTTTGAAATGATGATGCTCTTCTCCACCTGCAGTCGCATCAAGCGCACAGAGTTTGTAATGATGCTGCTCTTCTCCACCTGCAGTCGCATCAAGCGCACAGTTTGTAATGATGCTGCTCTTCTCCACTTGCAGTTGCATCAAGCGCAGAGTTTGTATTGATGCTGCTCTTCTCCACCTGCAGTCGCATCAAGCGCACAGAGTTTGTAATGATGCTGCTCTTCTCCACCTGCAGTTGCATCAAGCGCACAGAGTTTATATTCATGCTGCTTTTTTCCGCCTGCAGTGGCATTAAGTGCACAGAGTTTGTAATGATGCTGCTCTTCTCCACCTGCAGTCGCATCGAGCGCACAGAGTTTGTAATGATGCTGCTCTTCTTAACCTGCAGTCACATCAAGCGCACAAAGTTTGAAATGATGATGCTCTTCTCCACCTGCAGTCGCATCAAGCGCACAGAGCTTGTAATGATGCTGCTCTTCTCCACCTGCAGTCGCATCAAGCGCACAGTTTGTAATGATGCTGCTCTTCTCCACTTGCAGTTGCATCAAGCGCACAGAGTTTATATTCATGCTGCTTTTTTCCACCTGCAGTGGCATCAAGCGCAAAGAGTTTGTAATGATTCTGCTCTTCTCCACCTGCAGTCGCATCAAGCGCACAGAGTTTGTAATGATGCTGCTCTTCTCCACATGCAGTCGCATCAAGCGCACAGAGTTTGTAAAGATGCTGCTCTTCTCCACCTGCAGTCGCATCAACCGCACAAAGTTTGTAATGATGCTGCTCTTCTCCACCTGCAGTCACATCAAGCGCACGGAGTTTGTAATGATGCTGCTCTTCTCCACATGCAGTCGCATCAAGCGCAAAGAGTTTGTAATGATGCTGCTCTTCTCAACCTGCAGTCGCATCAAGCGCACAAAGTTTGAAATGATGATGCTCTTCTCCACCTGCAGTCGCATCAAGCGCACAGAGTTTGTAATGATGCTGCTCTTCTCCACCTGCAGTCGCATCAAGCGCACAGTTTGTAATGATGCTGCTCTTCTCCACTTGCAGTTGCATCAAGCGCAGAGTTTGTATTGATGCTGCTCTTCTCCACCTGCAGTCGCATCAAGCGCACAGAGTTTGTAATGATGCTGCTCTTCTCCACATGCAGTCGCATCAAGCGCAAAGAGTTTGTAATGATGCTGCTCTTCTCAACCTGCAGTCGCATCAAGCGCACAAAGTTTGAAATGATGATGCTCTTCTCCACCTGCAGTCGCATCAAGCGCACAGAGTTTGTAATGATGCTGCTCTTCTCCACCTGCAGTCGCATCAAGCGCACAGTTTGTAATGATGCTGCTCTTCTCCACTTGCAGTTGCATCAAGCGCAGAGTTTGTATTGATGCTGCTCTTCTCCACCTGCAGTCGCATCAAGCGCACAGAGTTTGTAATGATGCTGCTCTTCTCCACCTGCAGTTGCATCAAGCGCACAGAGTTTATATTCATGCTGATTTTTTCCGCCTGCAGTGGCATTAAGTGCACAGAGTTTGTTATGATGCTGCTCTTCTCCACCTGCAGTCGCATCGAGCGCACAGAGTTTGTAATGATGCTGCTCTTCTCCACCTGCAGTCGCATCAAGCGCACAGAGTTTGTTTTGATGCTGCTCTTCTCCACCTGCAGATGCATCAAGCGCACTAAGTTTGTAGTGACGCTGCTCTTCTCCACTTGCAGTCGCATCAAGCGCACAGTTTGAAATTATGCTGCTCTTCTCCACCTGCAGTCGCATCAAGCGCACAGAGTTTATATTCATGCTGCTTTTTTCCGCCTGCAGTGGCATCAAGTGCACAGAGTTTGTTATGATGCTGCTCTTCTCCACCTGCAGTCGCATCGAGCGCACAGAGTTTGTAATGATGCTGCTCTTCTCCACCTGCAGTCGCATCAAGCGCACAGAGTTTGTTTTGATGCTGCTCTTCTCCACCTGCAGTTGCATCAAGCGCACAGAGTTTGTAATGATGCTGCTCTTCTCCACTTGCAGTTGCATCAAGCGCAGAGTTTGTATTGATGCTGCTCTTCTCCACCTGCAGTCGCATCAACCGCACAAAGTTTGTAATGATGCTGCTCTTCTCCACCTGCAGTCGCATCAAGCGCACAGAGTTTGTAATGATGCTGCTCTTCTCAACATGCAGTTGCATCAAGCGCAGAGTTTGTATTGATGCTGCTCTTCTCCACCTGCAGTCGCATCAACCGCACAAAGTTTGTAATGATGCTGCTCTTCTCCACCTGCAGTCGCATCAAGCGCACAGAGTTTGTAATGATGCTGCTCTTCTCCACCTGCAGTTGCATCAAGCGCACAGAGTTTATATTCATGCTGCTTTTTTCCGCCTGCAGTTGCATCAAGTGCACAGAGTTTGTTATGATGCTGCTCTTCTCCACCTGCAGTCGCATCGAGCGCACAGAGTTTGTAATGATGCTGCTCTTCTCCACCTGCAGTCGCATCAAGCGCACAGAGTTTGTTTTGATGCTGCCCTTCTCCACCTGCAGTTGCATCAAGCGCACAGAGTTTGTAATGATGCTGCTCTTCTCCACCTGCAGTCGCATCAAGCGCACAGAGTTTGTAATGATGCTGCTCTTCTCCACATGCAGTCGCATCAAGCACAAAGAGTTTGTAATGATGCTGCTCTTCTCCACCTGCAGTCGCATCAAGCGCACAGTTCGAAATGATGCTGCTCTTCTCCACCTGCAGTCGCATCAAGCGCACAGAGTTTGTAATGATGCTGCTCTTCTCCACCTGCAGTCGCATCAAGCGCACAGAGTTTGTAATGATGCTGCTCTTCTCCACATGCAGTTGCATCAAGCGCAGAGTTTGTATTGATGCTGCTCTTCTCCACCTGCAGTCGCATCAAGCGCACAGAGTTTGTAATGATGCTGCTCTTCTCCACTTGCAGTCGCATCAAGCGCACGGAGTTTGTATTGATGCTGCTCTCCTCCACCTGCAGTCTCATCAAGCGCAAAGAGTTTGTAATGATGCTGCTCTTCTCCACCTGCAGTCGCATCAAGCGCACAGAGTTTGTAATGATGCTGCTCTTCTCCACCTGCAGTCGCATCAAGCGCAAAGAGTTTGTAAAGATGCTGCTCTTCTCCACCTGCAGTCGCATCAACCGCACAAAGTTTGTAATGAAGCTGCTCTTCTCCACCTGCAGTCGCATCAAGCGCACAGAGTTTGTAATGATGCTGCTCTTCTCCACATGCAGTCGCATCAAGCGCAAAGAGTTTGTAATGATGCTGCTCTTCTCCACCTGCAGTCGCATCGAGCGCACAGAGTTTGTAATGATGCTGCTCTTCTCCACCTGCAGTCGCATCAAGCGCACAGAGTTTGTATAGATGCTGCTCTTCTCCACCTGCAGTTGCATCAAGCGCACAGAGTTTGTAATGATGCTGCTCTTCTCCACCTGCAGTCGCATCAAGCGCACAGAGTTTGTAATGATGCTGCTCTTCTCCACATTTAGTCGCATCAAGCACAAAGAGTTTGTATTGATGCTGCTCTTCTCCACCTGCAGTCGCATCAAGCGCAAAGAGTTTGAAAAGATGCTGCTCTTCTCCACCTGCAGTCGCATCAACCGCACAAAGTTTGTAATGAAGCTGCTCTTCCCCACCTGCAGTCGCATCAAGCGCACTAAGTTTGTAATGATGCTGCTCTTCTCCACATGCAGTCGCATCAAGCGCAAAGAGTTTGTAATGATGCTGCTCTTCTCAACCTGCAGTCGCATCAAGCGCACAAAGTTTGAAAAGATGATGCTCTTCTCCACCTGCAGTCGCATCAAGCGCACAGAGTTTGTAATGATGCTGCTCTTCTCCACCTGCAGTCGCATCAAGCGCACAGTTTGTAATGATGCTGCTCTTCTCCACTTGCAGTTGCATCAAGCGAAGAGTTTGTAATGATGCTGCTCTTCTCCACTTGCAGTTGCATCAAGCGCACAGAGTTTATATTCATGCTGCTTTTTTCCGCCTGCAGTTGCATCAAGTGCACAGAGTTTGTAATGATGCTGCTCTTCTCCACATTTAGTCGCATCAAGCACAAAGAGTTTGTATTGATGCTGCTCTTCTCCACCTGCAGTCGCATCAAGCGCAAAGAGTTTGAAAAGATGCTGCTCTTCTCCACCTGCAGTCGCATCAACCGCACAAAGTTTGTAATGAAGCTGCTCTTCCCCACCTGCAGTCGCATCAAGCGCACTAAGTTTGTAATGATGCTGCTCTTCTCCACATGCAGTCGCATCAAGCGCAAAGAGTTTGTAATGATGCTGCTCTTCTCAACCTGCAGTCGCATCAAGCGCACAAAGTTTGAAAAGATGATGCTCTTCTCCACCTGCAGTCGCATCAAGCGCACAGAGTTTGTAATGATGCTGCTCTTCTCCACCTGCAGTTGCATCAAGCGCACAGTTTGTAATGATGCTGCTCTTTTCCACTTGCAGTTGCATCAAGCGCAGAGTTTGTATTGATGCTGCTCTTCTCCACCTGCAGTCGCATCAAGCGCACAGAGTTTGTAATGATGCTGCTCTTCTCCACCTGAAGTTGCATCAAGCGCACAGAGTTTATATTCATGCTGCTTTTTTCCGCCTGCAGTTGCATCAAGTGCACACAGTTTGTTATGATGCTGCTCTTCTCCACCTGCAGTCGCATCGAGCGCACAGAGTTTGTAATGATGCTGCTCTTCTCCACCTGCAGTCGCATCAAGCGCACAGAGTTTGTTTTGATGCTGCTCTTCTCCACCTGCAGTTGCATCAAGCGCACAGAGTTTGTAATGATGCTGCTCTTCTCCACCTGCAGTCGCATCAAGCGCACAGAGTTTGTAATGATGCTGCTCTTCTCCACATGCAGTCGCATCAAGCACAAAGAGTTTGTAATGATGCTGCTCTTCTCCACCTGCAGTCGCATCAAGCGCACAGAGTTTGTTTTGATGCTGCTCTTCTCCAACTGCAGTTGCATCAAGCGCACAGAGTTTGTAATGATGCTGCTCTTCTCCACCTGCAGTCGCATCAAGCGCACAGAGTTTGTAATGATGCTGCTCTTCTCCACATGCAGTCGCATCAAGCGCACAGAGTTTGTAATGATGCTGCTCTTCTCCACATGCAGTTGCATCAAGCGCAGAGTTTGTATTGATGCTGCTCTTCTCCACCTGCAGTCGCATCAAGCGCACAGAGTTTGTAATGATGCTGCTCTTCTCCACTTGCAGTCGCATCAAGCGCACGGAGTTTGTATTGATGCTGCTCTCCTCCACCTGCAGTCTCATCAAGCGCAAAGAGTTTGTAATGATGCTGCTCTTCTCCACCTGCAGTCGCATCAAGCGCACAGAGTTTGTAATGATGCTGCTCTTCTCCACCTGCAGTCGCATCAAGCGCAAAGAGTTTGTAAAGATGCTGCTCTTCTCCACCTGCAGTCGCATCAACCGCACAAAGTTTGTAATGAAGCTGCTCTTCTCCACCTGCAGTCGCATCAAGCGCAGAGAGTTTGTAATGATGCTGCTCTTCTCCACATGCAGTCGCATGAAGCGCAAAGAGTTTGTAATGATGCTGCTCTTCTCCACCTGCAGTCGCATCGAGCGCACAGAGTTTGTAATGATGCTGCTCTTCTCCACCTGCAGTCGCATCAAGCGCACAGAGTTTGTATAGATGCTGCTCTTCTCCACCTGCAGTTGCATCAAGCGCACAGAGTTTGTTATGATGCTGCTCTTCTCCACCTGCAGTCGCATCAAGCGCACAGAGTTTGTAATGATGCTGCTCTTCTCCACATTTAGTCGCATCAAGCACAAAGAGTTTGTATTGATGCTGCTCTTCTCCACCTGCAGTCGCATCAAGCGCACAGAGTTTGTAATGATGCTGCTCTTCTCCACCTGCAGTCGCATCAAGCGCACAGTTTGTTATGATGCTGCTCTTCTCCACCTGCAGTCGCATCGAGCGCACAGAGTTTGTAATGATGCTGCTCTTCTCCACCTGCAGTCGCATCAAGCGCACAGAGTTTGTTTTGATGCTGCTCTTCTCCACCTGCAGTCGCATCGAGCGCACAGAGTTTGTAATGATGCTGCTCTTCTCCACCTGCAGTCGCATCAAGCGCACAGAGTTTGTTTTGATGCTGCTCTTCTCCACCTGCAGATGCATCAAGCGCACAGTTTGAAATTATGCTGCTCTTCTCCACCTGCAGTCGCATCAAGCGCACAGAGTTTATATTCATGCTGCTTTTTTCCGCCTGCAGTGGCATCAAGTGCACAGAGTTTGTTATGATGCTGCTCTTCTCCACCTGCAGTTGCATCGAGCGCACAGAGTTTGTAATGATGCTGCTCTTCTCCACCTGCAGTCGCATCAAGCGGACAGAGTTTGTTTTGATGCCGCTCTTCTCCACCTGCAGTCGCATCGAGCGCACAGAGTTTGTAATGATGCCGCTCTTCTCCACCTGCAGTCGCATCAAGCGCACAGAGTTTGTTTTGATGCTGCTCTTCTCCACCTGCAGATGCATCAAGCGCACTAAGTTTGTAGTGACTTTGCTCTTCTCCACTTGCAGTCGCATCAAGCGCACAGTTTGAAATTATGCTGCTCTTCTCCACCTGCAGTCGCATCAAGCGCACAGAGTTTGTTATGATGCTGCTCTTCTCCACCTGCAGTCGCATCGAGCGCACAGAGTTTGTATTGATGCTGCTCTTCTCCACCTGCAGTCGCATCAAGCGCACAGAGTTTGTTTTGATGCTGCTCTTCTCCACCTGCAGTTGCATCAAGCGCACAGAGTTTGTAATGATGCTGCTCTTCTCCACCTGCAGTCGCATCAAGCGCACAGAGTTTGTAATGATGCTGCTCTTCTCCACATGCAGTCGCATCAAGCACAAAGAGTTTGTAATGATGCTGCTCTTCTCCACCTGCAGTCGCATCAAGCGCACAGTTTGAAATGATGCTGCTCTTCTCCACCTGCAGTCGCATCAAGCGCACAGAGTTTGTAATGATGCTGCTCTTCTCCACCTGCAATCGCATCAAGCGCACAGTTTGTAATGATGCTGCTCTTCTCCACTTGCAGTTGCATCAAGCGCAGAGTTTGTATTGATGCTGCTCTTCTCCACCTGCAGTCGCATCAAGCGCACAGAGTTTGTAATGATGCTGCTCTTCTCCACTTGCAGTCGCATCAAGCGCACAGAGTTTGTGTTGATGCTGCTCTTCTCCACTTGCAGTTGCATCAAGCGCAGAGTTTGTATTGATGCTGCTCTTCTCCACCTGCAGTCGCATCAACCGCACAAAGTTTGTAATGATGCTGCTCTTCTCCACCTGCAGTCGCATCAAGCGCACAGAGTTTGTAATGATGCTGCTCTTCTCCACATGCAGTCGCATCAAGCGCAAAGAGTTTGTAATGATGCTGCTCACCTCCACCTGCAGTCGCATCAAGCGCAAAGAGTTTGTAATGATGCTGCTCTTCTCCACCTGCAGTTGCGTCAAGCGCACAGAGTTTATATTCATGCTGCTTTTTTCCGCCTGCAGTGGCATCAAGTGCACAGAGATTGTTATGATGCTGCTCTCCTCCACCTGCAGTCGCATCAAGCGCAAAGAGTTTGTAATGATGCTGCTCTTCTCCACCTGCAGTCGCATCAAGCGCACAGAGTTTGTAATGTTGCTGCTCTTCTCCACCTGCAGTCGCATCAAGCGCAAAGAGTTTGTAAAGATGCTGCTCTTCTCCACCTGCAGTCGCATCAACCGCACAAAGTTTATATTCATGCTGCTTTTTTCCACCTGCAGTGGCTTCAAGTGCACAGAGTTTGTTATGATGCTGCTCTTCTCCACCTGCAGTCGCATCAAGCGCACAGAGTTTGCAATGATGCTGCTCTTCTCCACATGCAGTCGCATCAAGCGCAAAGTGTTTGTAATGATGCTGCTCTTCTCAACCTGCAGTCGCATCAAGCGCACAAAGTTTGAAATGATGATGCTCTTCTCCACCTGCAGTCGCATCAAGCGCACAGAGTTTGTAATGATGCTGCTCTTCTCCACCTGCAGTCGCATCAAGCGCACAGTTTGTAATGATGCTGCTCTTCTCCACTTGCAGTTGCATCAAGCGCAGAGTTTGTATTGATGCTGCTCTTCTCCACCTGCAGTCGCATCAAGCGCACAGAGTTTGTAATGATGCTGCTCTTCTCCACCTGCAGTCGCATCGAGCGCACAGAGTTTGTAATGATGCTGCTCTTCTCCACCTGCAGTCGCATCAAGCGCACAGAGTTTGTTTTGATGCTGCTCTTCTCCACCTGCAGTCGCATCGAGCGCACAGAGTTTGTAATGATGCTGCTCTTCTCCACCTGCAGTCGCATCAAGCGCACAGAGTTTGTTTTGATGCTGCTCTTCTCCACCTGCAGATGCATCAAGCGCACTAAGTTTGTAGTGACTTTGCTCTTCTCCACTTGCAGTCGCATCAAGCGCACAGTTTGAAATTATGCTGCTCTTCTCCACCTGCAGTCGCATCAAGCGCACAGAGTTTGTTATGATGCTGCTCTTCTCCACCTGCAGTCGCATCGAGCGCACAGAGTTTGTATTGATGCTGCTCTTCTCCACCTGCAGTCGCATCAAGCGCACAGAGTTTGTTTTGATGCTGCTCTTCTCCACCTGCAGTTGCATCAAGCGCACAGAGTTTGTAATGATGCTGCTCTTCTCCACCTGCAGTCGCATCAAGCGCACAGAGTTTGTAATGATGCTGCTCTTCTCCACATGCAGTCGCATCAAGCACAAAGAGTTTGTAATGATGCTGCTCTTCTCCACCTGCAGTCGCATCAAGCGCACAGTTTGAAATGATGCTGCTCTTCTCCACCTGCAGTCGCATCAAGCGCACAGAGTTTGTAATGATGCTGCTCTTCTCCACCTGCAATCGCATCAAGCGCACAGTTTGTAATGATGCTGCTCTTCTCCACTTGCAGTTGCATCAAGCGCAGAGTTTGTATTGATGCTGCTCTTCTCCACCTGCAGTCGCATCAAGCGCACAGAGTTTGTAATGATGCTGCTCTTCTCCACTTGCAGTCGCATCAAGCGCACAGAGTTTGTGTTGATGCTGCTCTTCTCCACTTGCAGTTGCATCAAGCGCAGAGTTTGTATTGATGCTGCTCTTCTCCACCTGCAGTCGCATCAACCGCACAAAGTTTGTAATGATGCTGCTCTTCTCCACCTGCAGTCGCATCAAGCGCACAGAGTTTGTAATGATGCTGCTCTTCTCCACATGCAGTCGCATCAAGCGCAAAGAGTTTGTAATGATGCTGCTCACCTCCACCTGCAGTCGCATCAAGCGCAAAGAGTTTGTAATGATGCTGCTCTTCTCCACCTGCAGTTGCATCAAGCGCACAGAGTTTATATTCATGCTGCTTTTTTCCGCCTGCAGTGGCATCAAGTGCACAGAGATTGTTATGATGCTGCTCTTCTCCACCTGCAGTCGCATCGAGCGCACAGAGTTTGTAATGATGCTGCTCTTCTCCACCTGCAGTCGCATCAAGCGCACAGAGTTTGTTTTGATGCTGCTCTTCTCCACCTGCAGTTGCATCAAGCGCACAGAGTTTGTAATGATGCTGCTCTTCTCCACCTGCAGTCGCATCAAGCGCACAGAGTTTGTAAAGATGCTGCTCTTCTCCACCTGCAGTCGCATCAACCGCACAAAGTTTGTAATGAAGCTGCTCTTCTCCACCTGCAGTCGCATCAAGCGCACAGAGTTGGTAATGATGCTGCTCTTCTCCACATGCAGTCGCATCAAGCGCAAAGAGTTTGTAATGATGCTGCTCTTCTCAACCTGCAGTCGCATCAAGCGCACAAAGTTTGAAATGATGATGCTCTTCTCCACCTGCAGTCGCATCAAGCGCACAGAGTTTGTAATGATGCTGCTCTTCTCCACCTGCAGTCGCATCAAGCGCACAGTTTGTAATGATGCTGCTCTTCTCCACTTGCAGTTGCATCAAGCGCACAGAGTTTATATTCATGCTGCTTTTTTCCACCTGCAGTGGCATCAAGTGCACAGAGTTTGTTATGATGCTGCTCTTCTCCACCTGCAGTCGCATCAAGCGCACAGAGTTTGCAATGATGCTGCTCTTCTCCACATGCAGTCGCATCAAGCGCAAAGAGTTTGTAATGATGCTGCTCTTCTCAACCTGCAGTCGCATCAAGCGCACAAAGTTTGAAATGATGATGCTCTTCTCCACCTGCAGTCGCATCAAGCGCACAGAGTTTGTAATGATGCTGCTCTTCTCCACCTGCAGTCGCATCAAGCGCACAGTTTGTAATGATGCTGCTCTTCTCCACTTGCAGTTGCATCAAGCGCAGAGTTTGTATTGATGCTGCTCTTCTCCACCTGCAGTCGCATCAAGCGCACAGAGTTTGTAATGATGCTGCTCTTCTCCACATGCAGTCGCATCAAGCGCAAAGAGTTTGTAATGATGCTGCTCACCTCCACCTGCAGTCGCATCAAGCGCAAAGAGTTTGTAATGATGCTGCTCTTCTCCACCTGCAGTCGCATCAAGCGCACAGAGTTTGTAATGATGCTGCTCTTCTCCACTTGCAGTTGCATCAAGCGCAGAGTTTGTATTGATGCTGCTCTTCTCCACCTGCAGTCGCATCAAGCGCACAGAGTTTGTAATGATGCTGCTATTCTCCACTTGCAGTCGCATCAAGCGCACAGAGTTTGTGTTGATGCTGCTCTTCTCCACTTGCAGTCGCATCAAGCGCACGGAGTTTGTATTGATGCTGCTCTCCTCCACCTGCAGTCGCATCAAGCGCAAAGAGTTTGTAATGATGCTGCTCTTCTCCACCTGCAGTCGCATCAAGCGCACAGAGTTTGTAATGTTGCTGCTCTTCTCCACCTGCAGTCGCATCAAGCGCAAAGAGTTTGTAAAGATGCTGCTCTTCTCCACCTGCAGTCGCATCAACCGCACAAAGTTTGTAATGATGCTGCTCTTCTCCACCTGCAGTCGCATCAAGCGCACAGAGTTTGTAATGATGCTGCTCTTCTCCACCTGCAGTCGCATCAAGCGCAAAGAGTTTGTAATGATGCTGCTCTCCTCCATCTGCAGTCGCATCAAGCGCAAAGAGTTTGTAATGATGCTGCTCTTCTCCACCTGCAGTCGCATCAAGCGCACAGAGTTTGTAATGATGCTGCTCTTCTCCACCTGCAGTCGCATCAAGCGCAAAGAGTTTGTAAAGATGCTGCTCTTCTCCACCTGCAGTCGCATCAACCGCACAAAGTTTGTAATGAAGCTGCTCTTCTCCACCTGCAGTCGCATCAAGCGCACAGAGTTTGTAATGATGCTGCTCTTTTCCACATGCAGTCGCATCAAGCGCAAAGAGTTTGTAATGATGCTGCTCTTCTCAACCTGCAGTCGCATCAAGCGCACAAAGTTTGAAATGATGATGCTCTTCTCCACCTGCAGTCGCATCAAGCGCACAGAGTTTGTAATGATGCTGTTCTTCTCCACCTGCAGTCGCATCAAGCGCACAGAGTTTGTAATGATGCTGCTCTTCTCCACTTGCAGTTGCATCAAGCGCACAGAGTTTATATTCATGCTGCTTTTTTCCACCTGCAGTGGAATCAAGTGCACAGAGTTTGTTATGATGCTGCTCTTCTCCACCTGCAGTCGCATCAAGCGCACAGAGTTTGCAATGATGCTGCTCTTCTCCACATGCAGTCGCATCAAGCGCAAAGAGTTTGTAATGATGCTGCTCTTCTCAACCTGCAGTCGCATCAAGCGCACAAAGTTTGAAATGATGATGCTCTTCTCCACCTGCAGTCGCATCAAGCGCACAGAGTTTGTAATGATGCTGCTCTTCTCCACCTGCAGTCGCATCAAGCGCACAGTTTGTAATGATGCTGCTCTTCTCCACTTGCAGTTGCATCAAGCGCACAGAGTTTATATTCATGCTGCTTTTTTCCACCTGCAGTGGCTTCAAGTGCACAGAGTTTGTTATGATGCTGCTCTTCTCCACCTGCAGTCGCATCAAGCGCACAGAGTTTGCAATGATGCTGCTCTTCTCCACATGCAGTCGCATCAAGCGCAAAGAGTTTGTAATGATGCTGCTCTTCTCAACCTGCAGTCGCATCAAGCGCACAAAGTTTGAAATGATGATGCTCTTCTCCCCCTGCAGTCGCATCAAGCGCACAGAGTTTGTAATGATGCTGCTCTTCTCCACCTGCAGTCGCATCAAGCGCACAGTTTGTAATGATGCTGCTCTTCTCCACTTGCAGTTGCATCAAGCGCAGAGTTTGTATTGATGCTGCTCTTCTCCACCTGCAGTCGCATCAAGCGCACAGAGTTTGTAATGATGCTGCTCTTCTCCACATGCAGTCGCATCAAGCGCAAAGAGTTTGTAATGATGCTGCTCTTCTCAACCTGCAGTCGCATCAAGCGCACAAAGTTTGAAATGATGATGCTCTTCTCCACCTGCAGTCGCATCAAGCGCACAGAGTTTGTAATGATGCTGCTCTTCTCCACCTGCAGTCGCATCAAGCGCACAGTTTGTAATGATGCTGCTCTTCTCCACTTGCAGTTGCATCAAGCGCACAGAGTTTATATTCATGCTGCTTTTTTCCACCTGCAGTGGCTTCAAGTGCACAGAGTTTGTTATGATGCTGCTCTTCTCCACCTGCAGTCGCATCAAGCGCACAGAGTTTGCAATGATGCTGCTCTTCTCCACCTGCAGTCGCATCAAGCGCAAAGAGTTTGTAATGATGCTGCTCTTCTCAACCTGCAGTCGCATCAAGCGCACAAAGTTTGAAATGATGATGCTCTTCTCCACCTGCAGTCGCATCAAGCGCACAGAGTTTGTAATGATGCTGCTCTTCTCCACCTGCAGTCGCATCAAGCGCACAGTTTGTAATGATGCTGCTCTTCTCCACTTGCAGTTGCATCAAGCGCAGAGTTTGTATTGATGCTGCTCTTCTCCACCTGCAGTCGCATCAAGCGCACAGAGTTTGTAATGATGCTGCTCTTCTCCACATGCAGTCGCATCAAGCGCAAAGAGTTTGTAATGATGCTGCTCACCTCCACCTGCAGTCGCATCAAGCGCAAAGAGTTTGTAATGATGCTGCTCTTCTCCACCTGCAGTCGCATCAAGCGCACAGAGTTTGTAATGATGCTGCTCTTCTCCACTTGCAGTTGCATCAAGCGCAGAGTTTGTATTGATGCTGCTCTTCTCCACCTGCAGTCGCATCAAGCGCACAGAGTTTGTAATGATGCTGCTCTTCTCCACCTGCAGTCACATCAAGCGCACAGAGTTTGTGTTGATGCTGCTCTTCTCCACTTGCAGTCGCATCAAGCGCACGGAGTTTGTATTGATGCTGCTCTCCTCCACCTGCAGTCGCATCAAGCGCAAAGAGTTTGTAATGATGCTGCTCTTCTCCACCTGCAGTCGCATCAAGCGCACAGAGTTTGTAATGTTGCTGCTCTTCTCCACCTGCAGTCGCATCAAGCGCAAAGAGTTTGTAAAGATGCTGCTCTTCTCCACCTGCAGTCGCATCAACCGCACAAAGTTTGTAATGATGCTGCTCTTCTCCACCTGCAGTCGCATCAAGCGCACAGAGTTTGTAATGATGCTGCTCTTCTCCACATGCAGTCGCATCAAGCGCAAAGAGTTTGTAATGATGCTGCTCTCCTCCACCTGCAGTCGCATCAAGCGCAAAGAGTTTGTAATGATGCTGCTCTTCTCCACCTGCAGTCGCATCAAGCGCACAGAGTTTGTAATGATGCTGCTCTTCTCCACCTGCAGTCGCATCAAGCGCAAAGAGTTTGTAAAGATGCTGCTCTTCTCCACCTGCAGTCGCATCAACCGCACAAAGTTTGTAATGAAGCTGCTCTTCTCCACCTGCAGTCGCATCAAGCGCACAGAGTTTGTAATGATGCTGCTCTTCTCCACATGCAGTCGCATCAAGCGCAAAGAGTTTGTAATGATGCTGCTCTTCTCAACCTGCAGTCGCATCAAGCGCACAAAGTTTGAAATGATGATGCTCTTCTCCACCTGCAGTCGCATCAAGCGCACAGAGTTTGTAATGATGCTGCTCTTCTCCACTTGCAGTTGCATCAAGCGCACAGAGTTTATATTCATGCTGCTTTTTTCCACCTGCAGTGGCATCAAGTGCACAGAGTTTGTTATGATGCTGCTCTTCTCCACCTGCAGTCGCATCAAGCGCACAGAGTTTGCAATGATGCTGCTCTTCTCAACCTGCAGTCGCATCAAGCGCACAAAGTTTGAAATGATGATGCTCTTCTCCACCTGCAGTCGCATCAAGCGCACAGAGTTTGTAATGATGCTGCTCTTCTCCACCTGCAGTCGCATCAAGCGCACAGTTTGTAATGATGCTGCTCTTCTCCACTTGCAGTTGCATCAAGCGCAGAGTTTGTATTGATGCTGCTCTTCTCCACCTGCAGTCGCATCAAGCGCACAGAGTTTGTAATGATGCTGCTCTTCTCCACCTGCAGTCGCATCAAGCGCACAGAGTTTATATTCATGCTGCTTTTTTCCACCTGCAGTGGCATCAAGCGCAAAGAGTTTGTAATGATGCTGCTCTTCTCCACCTGCAGTCGCATCAAGCGCACAGAGTTTGTAATGATGCTGCTCTTCTCCACCTGCAGTCGCATCAAGCGCAAAGAGTTTGTAAAGATGCTGCTCTTCTCCACCTGCAGTCGCATCAACCGCACAAAGTTTGTAATGATGCTGCTCTTCTCCACCTGCAGTCGCATCAAGCGCACAGAGTTTGTAATGATGCTGCTCTTCTCCACCTGCAGTCGCATCAAGCGCACAGTTCGAAATTATGCTGCTCTTCTCCACCTGCAGTCGCATCAAGCGCACAGAGTTTGTAATGATGCTGCTCTTCTCCACCTGCAGTCGCATCAAGCGCACAGAGTTTGCAATGATGCTGCTCCTCTCCACATGCAGTCGCATCAAGCGCAAAGAGTTTGTAATGATGCTGCTCTTCTCAACCTGCAGTCGCATCAAGCGCACAAAGTTTGAAATGATGATGCTCTTCTCCACCTGCAGTCGCATCAAGCGCACAGAGTTTGTAATGATGCTGCTCTTCTCCACCTGCAGTCGCATCAAGCGCACAGTTTGTAATGATGCTGCTCTTCTCCACTTGCAGTTGCATCAAGCGCAGAGTTTGTATTGATGCTGCTCTTCTCCACCTGCAGTCGCATCAAGCGCACAGAGTTTGTAATGATGCTGCTCTTCTCCACATGCAGTCGCATCAAGCGCAAAGAGTTTGTAATGATGCTGCTCACCTCCACCTGCAGTCGCATCAAGCGCAAAGAGTTTGTAATGATGCTGCTCTTCTCCACCTGCAGTCGCATCAAGCGCACAGAGTTTGTAATGATGCTGCTCTTCTCCACTTGCAGTTGCATCAAGCGCAGAGTTTGTATTGATGCTGCTCTTCTCCACCTGCAGTCGCATCAAGCGCACAGAGTTTGTAATGATGCTGCTATTCTCCACTTGCAGTCGCATCAAGCGCACAGAGTTTGTGTTGATGCTGCTCTTCTCCACTTGCAGTCGCATCAAGCGCACGGAGTTTGTATTGATGCTGCTCTCCTCCACCTGCAGTCGCATCAAGCGCAAAGAGTTTGTAATGATGCTGCTCTTCTCCACCTGCAGTCGCATCAAGCGCACAGAGTTTGTAATGTTGCTGCTCTTCTCCACCTGCAGTCGCATCAAGCGCAAAGAGTTTGTAAAGATGCTGCTCTTCTCCACCTGCAGTCGCATCAACCGCACAAAGTTTGTAATGATGCTGCTCTTCTCCACCTGCAGTCGCATCAAGCGCACAGAGTTTGTAATGATGCTGCTCTTCTCCACCTGCAGTCGCATCAAGCGCAAAGAGTTTGTAATGATGCTGCTCTCCTCCACCTGCAGTCGCATCAAGCGCAAAGAGTTTGTAATGATGCTGCTCTTCTCCACCTGCAGTCGCATCAAGCGCACAGAGTTTGTAATGATGCTGCTCTTCTCCACCTGCAGTCGCATCAAGCGCAAAGAGTTTGTAAAGATGCTGCTCTTCTCCACCTGCAGTCGCATCAACCGCACAAAGTTTGTAATGAAGCTGCTCTTCTCCACCTGCAGTCGCATCAAGCGCACAGAGTTTGTAATGATGCTGCTCTTCTCCACATGCAGTCGCATCAAGCGCAAAGAGTTTGTAATGATGCTGCTCTTCTCAACCTGCAGTCGCATCAAGCGCACAAAGTTTGAAATGATGATGCTCTTCTCCACCTGCAGTCGCATCAAGCGCACAGAGTTTGTAATGATGCTGTTCTTCTCCACCTGCAGTCGCATCAAGCGCACAGAGTTTGTAATGATGCTGCTCTTCTCCACTTGCAGTTGCATCAAGCGCACAGAGTTTATATTCATGCTGCTTTTTTCCACCTGCAGTGGAATCAAGTGCACAGAGTTTGTTATGATGCTGCTCTTCTCCACCTGCAGTCGCATCAAGCGCACAGAGTTTGCAATGATGCTGCTCTTCTCCACATGCAGTCGCATCAAGCGCAAAGAGTTTGTAATGATGCTGCTCTTCTCAACCTGCAGTCGCATCAAGCGCACAAAGTTTGAAATGATGATGCTCTTCTCCACCTGCAGTCGCATCAAGCGCACAGAGTTTGTAATGATGCTGCTCTTCTCCACCTGCAGTCGCATCAAGCGCACAGTTTGTAATGATGCTGCTCTTCTCCACTTGCAGTTGCATCAAGCGCACAGAGTTTATATTCATGCTGCTTTTTTCCACCTGCAGTGGCTTCAAGTGCACAGAGTTTGTTATGATGCTGCTCTTCTCCACCTGCAGTCGCATCAAGCGCACAGAGTTTGCAATGATGCTGCTCTTCTCCACATGCAGTCGCATCAAGCGCAAAGAGTTTGTAATGATGCTGCTCTTCTCAACCTGCAGTCGCATCAAGCGCACAAAGTTTGAAATGATGATGCTCTTCTCCACCTGCAGTCGCATCAAGCGCACAGAGTTTGTAATGATGCTGCTCTTCTCCACCTGCAGTCGCATCAAGCGCACAGTTTGTAATGATGCTGCTCTTCTCCACTTGCAGTTGCATCAAGCGCAGAGTTTGTATTGATGCTGCTCTTCTCCACCTGCAGTCGCATCAAGCGCACAGAGTTTGTAATGATGCTGCTCTTCTCCACATGCAGTCGCATCAAGCGCAAAGAGTTTGTAATGATGCTGCTCTTCTCAACCTGCAGTCGCATCAAGCGCACAAAGTTTGAAATGATGATGCTCTTCTCCACCTGCAGTCGCATCAAGCGCACAGAGTTTGTAATGATGCTGCTCTTCTCCACCTGCAGTCGCATCAAGCGCACAGTTTGTAATGATGCTGCTCTTCTCCACTTGCAGTTGCATCATGCGCACAGAGTTTATATTCATGCTGCTTTTTTCCACCTGCAGTGGCTTCAAGTGCACAGAGTTTGTTATGATGCTGCTCTTCTCCACCTGCAGTCGCATCAAGCGCACAGAGTTTGCAATGATGCTGCTCTTCTCCACCTGCAGTCGCATCAAGCGCAAAGAGTTTGTAATGATGCTGCTCTTCTCAACCTGCAGTCGCATCAAGCCCACAAAGTTTGAAATGATGATGCTCTTCTCCACCTGCAGTCGCATCAAGCGCACAGAGTTTGTAATGATGCTGCTCTTCTCCACCTGCAGTCGCATCAAGCGCAAAGAGTTTGTAAAGATGCTGCTCTTCTCCACCTGCAGTCGCATCAACCGCACAAAGTTTGTAATGATGCTGCTCTTCTCCACCTGCAGTCGCATCAAGCGCACAGAGTTTGTAATGATGCTGCTCTTCTCCACATGCAGTCGCATCAAGCGCAAAGAGTTTGTAATGATGCTGCTCTCCTCCACCTGCAGTCGCATCAAGCGCAAAGAGTTTGTAATGATGCTGCTCTTCTCCACCTGCAGTCGCATCAAGCGCACAGAGTTTGTAATGATGGTGCTCTTCTCCACCTGCAGTCGCATCAAGCGCAAAGAGTTTGTAAAGATGCTGCTCTTCTCCACCTGCAGTCGCATCAACCGCACAAAGTTTGTAATGAAGCTGCTCTTCTCCACCTGCAGTCGCATCAAGCGCACAGAGTTTGTAATGATGCTGCTCTTCTCCACATGCAGTCGCATCAAGCGCAAAGAGTTTGTAATGATGCTGCTCTTCTCAACCTGCAGTCGCATCAAGCGCACAAAGTTTGAAATGATGATGCTCTTCTCCACCTGCAGTCGCATCAAGCGCACAGAGTTTGTAATGATGCTGTTCTTCTCCACCTGCAGTCGCATCAAGCGCACAGAGTTTGTAATGATGCTGCTCTTCTCCACTTGCAGTTGCATCAAGCGCACAGAGTTTATATTCATGCTGCTTTTTTCCACCTGCAGTGGCATCAAGTGCACAGAGTTTGTTATGATGCTGCTCTTCTCCACCTGCAGTCGCATCAAGCGCACAGAGTTTGCAATGATGCTGCTCTTCTCCACATGCAGTCGCATCAAGCGCAAAGAGTTTGTAATGATGCTGCTCTTCTCAACCTGCAGTCGCATCAAGCGCACAAAGTTTGAAATGATGATGCTCTTCTCCACCTGCAGTCGCATCAAGCGCAAAGAGTTTGTAATGATGCTGCTCACCTCCACCTGCAGTCGCATCAAGCGCAAAGAGTTTGTAATGATGCTGCTCTTCTCCACCTGCAGTCGCATCAAGCGCACAGAGTTTGTAATGATGCTGCTCTTCTCCACTTGCAGTTGCATCAAGCGCAGAGTTTGTATTGATG
The DNA here is from genome assembly GCF_026437365.1 of Eucyclogobius newberryi. NCBI lineage: Eukaryota > Metazoa > Chordata > Actinopteri > Gobiiformes > Gobiidae > Eucyclogobius > Eucyclogobius newberryi. The sequence continues at coordinate 37,228,079 of NW_027315746.1, read as the reverse complement.
CTGCTCTTCTCCACCTGCAGTCGCATCAAGCGCACAGAGTTTGTAATGATGCTGCTCTTCTCCACCTGCAGTCACATCAAGCGCACAGAGTTTGTGTTGATGCTGCTCTTCTCCACTTGCAGTCGCATCAAGCGCACAGAGTTTGCAATGATGCTGCTCTTCTCCACATGCAGTCGCATCAAGCGCAAAGAGTTTGTAATGATGCTGCTCTTCTCAACCTGCAGTCGCATCAAGCGCACAAAGTTTGAAATGATGATGCTCTTCTCCACCTGCAGTCGCATCAAGCGCACAGAGTTTGTAATGATGCTGCTCTTCTCCACCTGCAGTCGCATCAAGCGCACAGTTTGTAATGATGCTGCTCTTCTCCACTTGCAGTTGCATCAAGCGCAGAGTTTGTATTGATGCTGCTCTTCTCCACCTGCAGTCGCATCAAGCGCACAGAGTTTGTAATGATGCTGCTCTTCTCCACCTGCAGTCGCATCAAGCGCACAGAGTTTATATTCATGCTGCTTTTTTCCACCTGCAGTGGCATCAAGCGCAAAGAGTTTGTAATGATGCTGCTCTTCTCCACCTGCAGTCGCATCAAGCGCACAGAGTTTGTAATGATGCTGCTCTTCTCCACCTGCAGTCGCATCAAGCGCAAAGAGTTTGTAAAGATGCTGCTCTTCTCCACCTGCAGTCGCATCAACCGCACAAAGTTTGTAATGATGCTGCTCTTCTCCACCTGCAGTCGCATCAAGCGCACAGAGTTTGTAATGATGCTGCTCTTCTCCACCTGCAGTCGCATCAAGCGCACAGTTCGAAATTATGCTGCTCTTCTCCACCTGCAGTCGCATCAAGCGCACAGAGTTTGTAATGATGCTGCTCTTCTCCACCTGCAGTCGCATCAAGCGCACAGAGTTTGTAATGATGCTGCTCTTCTCCACCTGCAGTCGCATCAAGCGCACAGAGTTTGTAATGATGCTGCTCTTCTCCACTTGCAGTTGCATCAAGCGCAGAGTTTGTATTGATGCTGCTCTTCTCCACCTGCAGTCGCATCAAGCGCACAGAGTTTGTAATGATGCTGCTATTCTCCACTTGCAGTCGCATCAAGCGCACAGAGTTTGTGTTGATGCTGCTCTTCTCCACTTGCAGTCGCATCAAGCGCACGGAGTTTGTATTGATGCTGCTCTCCTCCACCTGCAGTTGCATCAAGCGCAAAGAGTTTGTAATGATGCTGCTCTTCTCCACCTGCAGTCGCATCAAGCGCACAGAGTTTGTAATGTTGCTGCTCTTCTCCACCTGCAGTCGCATCAAGCGCAAAGAGTTTGTAAAGATGCTGCTCTTCTCCACCTGCAGTCGCATCAACCGCACACAGTTTGTAATGATGCTGCTCTTCTCCACCTGCAGTCGCATCAAGCGCACAGAGTTTGTAATGATGCTGCTCTTCTCCACATGCAGTCGCATCAAGCGCAAAGAGTTTGTAATGATGCTGCTCTTCTCCACCTGCAGTCGCATCAACCGCACAAAGTTTGTAATGATGCTGCTCTTCTCCACCTGCAGTCGCATCAAGCGCACAGAGTTTGTAATGATGCTGCTCTTCTCCACATGCAGTCGCATCAAGCGCAAAGAGTTTGTAATGATGCTGCTCTCCTCCACCTGCAGTCGCATCAAGCGCAAAGAGTTTGTAATGATGCTGCTCTTCTCCACCTGCAGTCGCATCAAGCGCACAGAGTTTGTAATGATGCTGCTCTTCTCCACCTGCAGTCGCATCAAGCGCAAAGAGTTTGTAAAGATGCTGCTCTTCTCCACCTGCAGTCGCATCAACCGCACAAAGTTTGTAATGAAGCTGCTCTTCTCCACCTGCAGTCGCATCAAGCGCACAGAGTTTGTAATGATGCTGCTCTTCTCCACATGCAGTCGCATCAAGCGCAAAGAGTTTGTAATGATGCTGCTCTTCTCAACCTGCAGTCGCATCAAGCGCACAAAGTTTGAAATGATGATGCTCTTCTCCACCTGCAGTCGCATCAAGCGCACAGAGTTTGTAATGATGCTGCTCTTCTCCACCTGCAGTCGCATCAAGCGCACAGAGTTTATAATGATGCTGCTCTTCTCCACTTACAGTCGCATCCAGCGCTCAGAGTTTGTGTTGATGCTGCTCTTCTCCACTTGCAGTCGCATCAAGCGCACAGAGTTTGTAATGATGCTGCTATTCTCCACTTGCAGTCGCATCAAGCGCACAGAGTTTGTAATGATGCTGCTCTTCTCCACCTGCAGTTGCATCAAGCGCACAGAGTTTATATTCATGCTGCTTTTTTCCACCTGCAGTGGCATCAAGCGCAAAGAGTTTGTAATGATGCTGCTCTTCTCCACCTGCAGTCGCATCAAGCGCACAGAGTTTGTAAAATGCTGCTCTTCTCCACCTGCAGTCGCATCAAGCGCAAAGAGTTTGTAATGATGCTGCTCTTCTCCACCTGCAGTCGCATCAAGCGCACAGTTCGAAATGATGCTGCTCTTCTCCACCTGCAGTCGCATCAAGCGCACAGAGTTTGTAATGATGCTGCTCTTCTCCACCTGCAGTTGCATCAAGCGCACAGAGTTTGTAATGATGCTGCTCTTCTCCACTTGCAGTTGCATCAAGCGCAGAGTTTGTATTGATGCTGCTCTTCTCCACCTGCAGTCGCATCAAGAGCACAGAGTTTGTAATGATGCTGCTATTCTCCAGTTGCAGTCGCATCAAGCGCACAGAGTTTGTGTTGATGCTGCTCTTCTCCACTTGCAGTCGCATCAAGCGCACAGAGTTTGTAATGATGCTGCTATTCTCCACTTGCAGTCGCATCAAGCGCACAGAGTTTGTAATGATGCTGCTCTTCTCCACCTGCAGTTGCATCAAGCGCACAGAGTTTATATTCATGCTGCTTTTTTCCACCTGCAGTGGCATCAAGCGCAAAGAGTTTGTAATGATGCTGCTCTTCTCCACCTGCAGTCGCATCAAGCGCACAGAGTTTGTAATGATGCTGCTCTTCTCCACCTGCAGTCGCATCAAGCGCAAAGAGTTTGTAAAGATGCTGCTCTTCTCCACCTGCAGTCGCATCAACCGCACAAAGTTTGTAATGATGCTGCTCTTCTCCACCTGCAGTCGCATCAAGCGCACAGAGTTTGTAATGATGCTGCTCTTCTCCACCTGCAGTCGCATCAAGCGCACAGTTCGAAATGATGCTGCTCTTCTCCACCTGCAGTCACATCAAGCGCACAGAGTTTGTAATGATGCTGCTCTTCTCCACCTGCAGTCACATCAAGCGCACGGAGTTTGTTATGATGCTGCTCTTCTCCACTTGCAGTTGCATCAAGCGCAGAGTTTGTATTGATGCTGCTCTTCTCCACCTGCAGTCGCATCAAGCGCACAGAGTTTGTAATGATGCTGCTATTCTCCACTTGCAGTCGCATCAAGCGCACAGAGTTTGTGTTGATGCTGCTCTTCTCCACTTGCAGTTGCATCAAGCGCAGAGTTTGTATTGATGCTGCTCTTCTCCACCTGCAGTCGCATCAAGCGCACAGAGTTTGTAATGATGCTGCTATTCTCCACTTGCGGTCGCATCAAGCGCACAGAGTTTGTGTTGATGCTGCTCTTCTCCACTTGCAGTCGCATCAAGCGCACGGAGTTTGTATTGATGCTGCTCTCCTCCACCTGCAGTCGCATCAAGCGCAAAGAGTTTGTAATGATGCTGCTCTTCTCCACCTGCAGTCGCATCAAGCGCACAGAGTTTGTAATGTTGCTGCTCTTCTCCACCTGCAGTCGCATCAAGCGCAAAGAGTTTGTAAAGATGCTGCTCTTCTCCACCTGCAGTCGCATCAACCGCACAAAGTTTGTAATGATGCTGCTCTTCTCCACCTGCAGTCGCATCAAGCGCACAGAGTTTGTAATGATGCTGCTCTCCTCCACATGCAGTCGCATCAAGCGCAAAGAGTTTGTAATGATGCTGCTCTCCTCCACCTGCAGTCGCATCAAGCGCAAAGAGTTTGTAATGATGCTGCTCTTCTCCACCTGCAGTCGCATCAAGCGCATCGAGTTTGTAATGATGCTGCTCTTCTCCACCTGCCGTCGCATAAAGCGCAAAGAGTTTGTAAAGATTCTGCTCTTCTCCACCTGCAGTCGCATCAACCGCACAAAGTTTGTAATGAAGCTGCTCTTCTCCACCTGCAGTCGCATCAAGCGCACAGAGTTTGTAATGATGCTGCTCTTCTCCACCTGCAGTCGCATCAAGCGCACAGAGTTTGTATTGATGCTGCTCTTCTCAACCTGCAGTCGCATCAAGCACACAGAGTTTGTAATGATGCTGCTCTTCTCCACCTACAGTCGCATCAAGCGCACAGAGTTTTTAATGATGCTGCTCTTCTCCACCTGCAGTCGCATCAAGCGCACAGAGTTTGTAATGATGCTGCTCTTCTCCACCTGCAGTCGCATCAAGCGCACAGAGTTTTTATTGATGCTGCTCTTCTCCACCTGCAGTCGCATCAAGCGCACAGAGTTTGTAATGTTGCTGCTCTTCTCCACCTGCAGTCGCATCAAGCGCAAAGAGTTTGTAAAGATGCTGCTCTTCTCCACCTGCAGTCGCATCAACCGCACAAAGTTTGTAATGATGCTGCTCTTCTCCACCTGCAGTCGCATCAAGCGCACAGAGTTTGTAATGATGCTGCTCTCCTCCACATGCAGTCGCATCAAGCGCAAAGAGTTTGTAATGATGCTGCTCTCCTCCACCTGCAGTCGCATCAAGCGCAAAGAGTTTGTAATGATGCTGCTCTTCTCCACCTGCAGTCGCATCAAGCGCATCGAGTTTGTAATGATGCTGCTCTTCTCCACCTGCCGTCGCATAAAGCGCAAAGAGTTTGTAAAGATTCTGCTCTTCTCCACCTGCAGTCGCATCAACCGCACAAAGTTTGTAATGAAGCTGCTCTTCTCCACCTGCAGTCGCATCAAGCGCACAGAGTTTGTAATGATGCTGCTCTTCTCCACCTGCAGTCGCATCAAGCGCACAGAGTTTGTATTGATGCTGCTCTTCTCAACCTGCAGTCGCATCAAGCACACAGAGTTTGTAATGATGCTGCTCTTCTCCACCTACAGTCGCATCAAGCGCACAGAGTTTTTAATGATGCTGCTCTTCTCCACCTGCAGTCGCATCAAGCGCACAGAGTTTGTAATGATGCTGCTCTTCTCCACCTGCAGTCGCATCAAGCGCACAGAGTTTTTATTGATGCTGCTCTTCTCCACCTGCAGTCGCATCAAGCGCACAGAGTTTTTAATGATGCTGCTCTTCTCCACCTGCAGTCGCATCAAGCGCACAGAGTTTGTAATGATAATGCTCTTCTCCACCTGCAGTCGCATCAAGCTCACAGAGTTTCTAATGATGCTGCTTTTCTCCACTTGCAGTCGCATCAAGTGCACAGATTGTAAGGATGCTGCTCTTCTCCACATGCAGTCGTATCAAGCACACAGAGTTTGTATTGATGCTGCTCTCCTCCACCTGCAGTCGCATCAAGCGCACAGAGTTTGTACTGATGCTGCTTTTCTCCACCCGAAGTCGCATCAAGCGCACGGAGTTTGTATTGATGCTGCTCTTCTCCACTTGCAGTCGCATCAAGTGCACAGAGTTTTTCATGATGCTGCTTTTCTCCACCTGCAGTCGCATTAAGCGCACGGAGTTTGTATAGATGCTGCTCTTCTCCACCTGCAGTCGCATCAAGCTCACAGAGTTTGTAATGATGCTGCTCTTCTCCACCTGCAGTCGCATCAAGCGCACAGAGTTTGTAATGATGCTGCTCTTCTCCACCTGTAGTCGCATCAAGTGCACAGAGTTTGTAATGATGCTGCTCTTCTCCACCTGCAGTCGCATCAAGCGCACAGAGTTTGTACTGATGCTGCTTTTCTCCACCCGAAGTCGCATCAAGCGCACGGAGTTTGTATTGATGCTGCTCTTCTCCACTTGCAGTCGCATCAAGTGCACAGAGTTTTTCATGATGCTGCTTTTCTCCACCTGCAGTCGCATTAAGCGCACGGAGTTTGTATAGATGCTGCTCTTCTCCACCTGCAGTCGCATCAAGCTCACAGAGTTTGTAATGATGCTGCTCTTCTCCACCTGCAGTCGCATCAAGCGCACAGAGTTTGTAATGATGCTGCTCTTCTCCACCTGTAGTCGCATCAAGTGCACAGAGTTTGTAATGATGCTGCTCTTCTCCACCTGCAGTCGCATCAAGCGCACAGAGTTTGTAATGATGCTGCTCTTCTCCACCTGCAGTCGCATCAAGCGCACAGAGTTTGTAATGATGCTGCTCTTCTCCACCTGCAGTCGCATCAAGCTCACAGAGTTTGTAATGATGCTGCTCTTCTCAACCTGCAGTCGCATCAAGCACACAGAGTTTGTAATGATGCTGCTCTTCTCCACCTACAGTCGCATCAAGCGCACAGAGTTTTTAATGATGCTGCTCTTCTCCACCTGCAGTCGCATCAAGCGCACAGAGTTTGTAATGATGCTGCTCTTCTCCACCTGCAGTCGCATCAAGCGCACAGAGTTTTTATTGATGCTGCTCTTCTCCACCTGCAGTCGCATCAAGCGCACAGAGTTTTTAATGATGCTGCTCTTCTCCACCTACAGTCGCATCAAGCGCACAGAGTTTTTAATGATGCTGCTCTTCTCCACCTGCAGTCGCATCAAGCGCACAGAGTTTGTAATGATGCTGCTCTTCTCCACCTGCAGTCGCATCAAGCGCACAGAGTTTTTATTGATGCTGCTCTTCTCCACCTGCAGTCGCATCAAGCGCACAGAGTTTTTAATGATGCTGCTCTTCTCCACCTGCAGTCGCATCAATCGCACAGAGTTTGTAATGAAACTGCTCTTCTCCACCTGCAGTCGCATCAAGCTCACAGTCATTAATGATAATGCTCTTCTCCACATCCAGTCGCATCAAACGCACAGAGTTTGTATTGATGCTGCTCTTCTCCACCTGCAGTCGCATAAAGCGCACAGAGTTTGTAATGATGCTGCTCTTCTCCACCTGCAGTCGCATCAAGCGCACAGAGTCTTTTAATGATGCTGCTCTTCTCCACCTGCAGTCGCATCAAGCGCACATAGTTTGTAATGATGCTGCTCTTCTCCACCTGCAGTCGCATCAAGCGCACAGAGTTTGTAATGATGCTGCTCTTCTCCACCTGCAGTCGCATCAAGCGCACAGAGTTTTTATTGATGCTGCTCTTCTCCACCTGCAGTCGCATCAAGCGCACAGAGTTTGTATTGATGCTGCTCTTCTCCACCTGCAGTCGCATCAAGCGCACAGAGTTTGTAATGATGCTGCTCTTCTCCACCTGCAGTCGCATCAAGCGCACAGAGTTTTTATTGATGCTGCTCTTCTCCACCTGCAGTCGCATCAAGCGCACAGAGTTTTTATTGATGCTGCTCTTCTCCACCTGCAGTCGCATCAAGCGCACAGAGTTTGTAATGATGCTGCTCTTCTCCACCTGCAGTCTCATCAAGCTCACAGAGTTTGTAATGATGCTGCTCTTCTCCACCTGCAGTCGCATCAAGTGCACAGATTGTAATGATGCTGCTCTTCTCCACATGCAGTCGTATCAAGCGCACAGAGTTTGTATTGATGCTGCTCTCCTCCACCTGCAGTCGGATCAAGCGCACAGAGTTTGTATTGATGCTGCTCTCCTCCACCTGCAGTCGCATCAAGCGCACAGAGTTTGTAATGATGCTGCTCTTCTCCACCTGCAGTCGCATCAAGCGCACAGAGTTTGTACTGATGCTGTTTTTCTCCACCCGAAGTCGCATCAAGCGCACAGAGTTTGTATTGATGCTGCTCTTCTCCACTTGCAGTCGCATCAAGCGCACAGAGTTTTTCATGATGCTGCTTTTCTCCACCTGCAGTCGCATTAAGCGCACGGAGTTTGTATAGATGCTGCTCTTCTCCACCTGCAGTCGCATCAAGCTCACAGAGTTTGTAATGATGCTGCTCTTCTCCACCTGCAGTCGCATCAAGCGCACAGAGTTTGTAATGATGCTGCTCTTCTCTACCTGCAGTCGCATCAAGCGCACAAAGTTTTTATTGATGCTGCTCTTCTCCACCTGCAGTCGCATCAAGCGCACAGAGTTTGTATTGATGCTGCTCTTCTCAACCTGCAGTCGCATCAAGCACACAGAGTTTGTAATGATGCTGCTCTTCTCCACCTACAGTCGCATCAAGCGCACAGAGTTTTTAATGATGCTGCTCTTCTCCACCTGCAGTCGCATCAAGCGCACAGAGTTTGTAATGATGCTGCTCTTCTCCACCTGCAGTCGCATCAAGCGCACAGAGTTTTTATTGATGCTGCTCTTCTCCACCTGCAGTCGCATCAAGCGCACAGAGTTTTTAATGATGCTGCTCTTCTCCACCTGCAGTCGCATCAAGCGCACAGAGTTTGTAATGATGCTGCTCTTCTCCACCTGCAGTCGCATCAAGCTCACAGAGTTTCTAATGATGCTGCTTTTCTCCACTTGCAGTCGCATCAAGTGCACAGATTGTAAGGATGCTGCTCTTCTCCACATGCAGTCGTATCAAGCACACAGAGTTTGTATTGATGCTGCTCTCCTCCACCTGCAGTCGCATCAAGCGCACAGAGTTTGTACTGATGCTGCTTTTCTCCACCCGAAGTCGCATCAAGCGCACGGAGTTTGTATTGATGCTGCTCTTCTCCACTTGCAGTCGCATCAAGTGCACAGAGTTTTTCATGATGCTGCTTTTCTCCACCTGCAGTCGCATTAAGCGCACGGAGTTTGTATAGATGCTGCTCTTCTCCACCTGCAGTCGCATCAAGCTCACAGAGTTTGTAATGATGCTGCTCTTCTCCACCTGCAGTCGCATCAAGCGCACAGAGTTTGTAATGATGCTGCTCTTCTCCACCTGTAGTCGCATCAAGTGCACAGAGTTTGTAATGATGCTGCTCTTCTCCACCTGCAGTCGCATCAAGCGCACAGAGTTTGTACTGATGCTGCTTTTCTCCACCCGAAGTCGCATCAAGCGCACGGAGTTTGTATTGATGCTGCTCTTCTCCACTTGCAGTCGCATCAAGTGCACAGAGTTTTTCATGATGCTGCTTTTCTCCACCTGCAGTCGCATTAAGCGCACGGAGTTTGTATAGATGCTGCTCTTCTCCACCTGCAGTCGCATCAAGCTCACAGAGTTTGTAATGATGCTGCTCTTCTCCACCTGCAGTCGCATCAAGCGCACAGAGTTTGTAATGATGCTGCTCTTCTCCACCTGTAGTCGCATCAAGTGCACAGAGTTTGTAATGATGCTGCTCTTCTCCACCTGCAGTCGCATCAAGCGCACAGAGTTTTTATTGATGCTGCTCTTCTCCACCTGCAGTCGCATCAAGCGCACAGAGTTTGTATTGATGCTGCTCTTCTCCACCTGCAGTCGCATCAAGCGCACAGAGTTTTTATTGATGCTGCTCTTCTCCACCTGCAGTCGCATCAAGCGCACAGAGTTTTTAATGATGCTGCTCTTCTCCACCTACAGTCGCATCAAGCGCACAGAGTTTTTAATGATGCTGCTCTTCTCCACCTGCAGTCGCATCAAGCGCACAGAGTTTGTAATGATGCTGCTCTTCTCCACCTGCAGTCGCATCAAGCGCACAGAGTTTTTAATGATGCTGCTCTTCTCCACCTGCAGTCGCATCAATCGCACAGAGTTTGTAATGAAACTGCTCTTCTCCACCTGCAGTCGCATCAAGCTCACAGTCATTAATGATAATGCTCTTCTCCACATCCAGTCGCATCAAACGCACAGAGTTTGTATTGATGCTGCTCTTCTCCACCTGCAGTCGCATAAAGCGCACAGAGTTTGTAATGATGCTGCTCTTCTCCACCTGCAGTCGCATCAAGCGCACAGAGTCTTTTAATGATGCTGCTCTTCTCCACCTGCAGTCGCATCAAGCGCACATAGTTTGTAATGATGCTGCTCTTCTCCACCTGCAGTCGCATCAAGCGCACAGAGTTTGTAATGATGCTGCTCTTCTCCACCTGCAGTCGCATCAAGCGCACAGAGTTTTTATTGATGCTGCTCTTCTCCACCTGCAGTCGCATCAAGCGCACAGAGTTTGTATTGATGCTGCTCTTCTCCACCTGCAGTCGCATCAAGCGCACAGAGTTTGTAATGATGCTGCTCTTCTCCACCTGCAGTCGCATCAAGCGCACAGAGTTTTTATTGATGCTGCTCTTCTCCACCTGCAGTCGCATCAAGCGCACAGAGTTTTTATTGATGCTGCTCTTCTCCACCTGCAGTCGCATCAAGCGCACAGAGTTTGTAATGATGCTGCTCTTCTCCACCTGCAGTCTCATCAAGCTCACAGAGTTTGTAATGATGCTGCTCTTCTCCACCTGCAGTCGCATCAAGTGCACAGATTGTAATGATGCTGCTCTTCTCCACATGCAGTCGTATCAAGCGCACAGAGTTTGTATTGATGCTGCTCTCCTCCACCTGCAGTCGGATCAAGCGCACAGAGTTTGTATTGATGCTGCTCTCCTCCACCTGCAGTCGCATCAAGCGCACAGAGTTTGTAATGATGCTGCTCTTCTCCACCTGCAGTCGCATCAAGCGCACAGAGTTTGTACTGATGCTGTTTTTCTCCACCCGAAGTCGCATCAAGCGCACAGAGTTTGTATTGATGCTGCTCTTCTCCACTTGCAGTCGCATCAAGCGCACAGAGTTTTTCATGATGCTGCTTTTCTCCACCTGCAGTCGCATTAAGCGCACGGAGTTTGTATAGATGCTGCTCTTCTCCACCTGCAGTCGCATCAAGCTCACAGAGTTTGTAATGATGCTGCTCTTCTCCACCTGCAGTCGCATCAAGCGCACAGAGTTTGTAATGATGCTGCTCTTCTCCACCTGCAGTCGCATCAAGCGCACAAAGTTTTTATTGATGCTGCTCTTCTCCACCTGCAGTCGCATCAAGCGCACAGAGTTTGTATTGATGCTGCTCTTCTCAACCTGCAGTCGCATCAAGCACACAGAGTTTGTAATGATGCTGCTCTTCTCCACCTACAGTCGCATCAAGCGCACAGAGTTTTTAATGATGCTGCTCTTCTCCACCTGCAGTCGCATCAAGCGCACAGAGTTTGTAATGATGCTGCTCTTCTCCACCTGCAGTCGCATCAAGCGCACAGAGTTTTTATTGATGCTGCTCTTCTCCACCTGCAGTCGCATCAAGCGCACAGAGTTTTTAATGATGCTGCTCTTCTCCACCTGCAGTCGCATCAAGCGCACAGAGTTTGTAATAATGCTGCTCTTCTCCACCTGCAGTCGCATCAAGCTCACAGAGTTTCTAATGATGCTGCTTTTCTCCACTTGCAGTCGCATCAAGTGCACAGAGTTTGTATTGATGCTGCTCTCCTCCACCTGCAGTCGCATCAAGCGCACAGAGTTTGTACTGATGCTGCTTTTCTCCACCCGAAGTCGCATCAAGCGCACGGAGTTTGTATTGATGCTGCTCTTCTCCACTTGCAGTCGCATCAAGTGCACAGAGTTTTTCATGATGCTGCTTTTCTCCACCTGCAGTCGCATTAAGCGCACAGAGTTTGTATAGATGCTGCTCTTCTCCACCTGCAGTCGCATCAAGCTCACAGAGTTTGTAATGATGCTGCTCTTCTCCACCTGCAGTCGCATCAAGCGCACAGAGTTTGTAATGATGCTGCTCTTCTCCAGCTGTAGTCGCATCAAGTGCACAGAGTTTGTAATGATGCTGCTCTTCTCCACCTGCAGTCGCATCAAGCGCACAGAGTTTGTAATGATGCTGCTCTTCTCCACCTGCAGTCGCATCAAGCGCACAGAGTTTGTAATGATGCTGCTCTTCTCCACCTGCAGTCGCATCAAGCTCACAGAGTTTGTAATGATGCTGCTCTTCTCAACCTGCAGTCGCATCAAGCACACAGAGTTTGTAATGATGCTGCTCTTCTCCACCTACAGTAGCATCAAGCGCACAGAGTTTTTAATGATGCTGCTCTTCTCCACCTGCAGTCGCATCAAGCGCACAGAGTTTGTAATGATGCTGCTCTTCTCCACCTGCAGTCGCATCAAGCGCACAGAGTTTTTATTGATGCTGCTCTTCTCCACCTGCAGTCGCATCAAGCGCACAGAGTTTTTAATGATGCTGCTCTTCTCCACCTGCAGTCGCATCAAGCGCACAAAGTTTTTATTGATGCTGCTCTTCTCCACCTGCAGTCGCATCAAGCGCACAGAGTTTGTATTGATGCTGCTCTTCTCAACCTGCAGTCGCATCAAGCACACAGAGTTTGTAATGATGCTGCTCTTCTCCACCTACAGTCGCATCAAGCGCACAGAGTTTTTAATGATGCTGCTCTTCTCCACCTGCAGTCGCATCAAGCGCACAGAGTTTGTAATGATGCTGCTCTTCTCCACCTGCAGTCGCATCAAGCGCACAGAGTTTTTATTGATGCTGCTCTTCTCCACCTGCAGTCGCATCAAGCGCACAGAGTTTTTAATGATGCTGCTCTTCTCCACCTGCAGTCGCATCAATCGCACAGAGTTTGTAATGAAACTGCTCTTCTCCACCTGCAGTCGCATCAAGCTCACAGTCATTAATGATAATGCTCTTCTCCACATCCAGTCGCATCAAACGCACAGAGTTTGTATTGATGCTGCTCTTCTCCACCTGCAGTCGCATAAAGCGCACAGAGTTTGTAATGATGCTGCTCTTCTCCACCTGCAGTCGCATCAAGCGCACAGAGTCTTTTAATGATGCTGCTCTTCTCCACCTGCAGTCGCATCAAGCGCACATAGTTTGTAATGATGCTGCTCTTCTCCACCTGCAGTCGCATCAAGCGCACAGAGTTTGTAATGATGCTGCTCTTCTCCACCTGCAGTCGCATCAAGCGCACAGAGTTTTTATTGATGCTGCTCTTCTCCACCTGCAGTCGCATCAAGCGCACAGAGTTTGTATTGATGCTGCTCTTCTCCACCTGCAGTCGCATCAAGCGCACAGAGTTTGTAATGATGCTGCTCTTCTCCACCTGCAGTCGCATCAAGCGCACAGAGTTTATATTGATGCTGCTCTTCTCCACCTGCAGTCGCATCAAGCGCACAGAGTTTGTAATGATGCTGCTCTTCTCCACCTGCAGTCTCATCAAGCTCACAGAGTTTGTAATGATGCTGCTCTTCTCCACATGCAGTCGTATCAAGCGCACAGAGTTTGTATTGATGCTGCTCTCCTCCACCTGCAGTCGCATCAAGCGCACAGAGTTTGTATTGATGCTGCTCTCCTCCACCTGCAGTCGCATCAAGCGCACAGAGTTTGTAATGATGCTGCTCTTCTCCACCTGCAGTCGCATCAAGCGCACAGAGTTTGTACTGATGCTGTTTTTCTCCACCCGAAGTCGCATCAAGCGCACAGAGTTTGTATTGATGCTGCTCTTCTCCACTTGCAGTCGCATCAAGCGCACAGAGTTTTTCATGATGCTGCTTTTCTCCACCTGCAGTCGCATTAAGCGCACGGAGTTTGTATAGATGCTGCTCTTCTCCACCTGCAGTCGCATCAAGCTCACAGAGTTTGTAATGATGCTGCTCTTCTCCACCTGCAGTCGCATCAAGCGCACAGAGTTTGTAATGATGCTGCTCTTCTCCACCTGCAGTCGCATCAAGCGCACAAAGTTTTTATTGATGCTGCTCTTCTCCACCTGCAGTCGCATCAAGCGCACAGAGTTTGTATTGATGCTGCTCTTCTCAACCTGCAGTCGCATCAAGCACACAGAGTTTGTAATGATGCTGCTCTTCTCCACCTACAGTCGCATCAAGCGCACAGAGTTTTTAATGATGCTGCTCTTCTCCACCTGCAGTCGCATCAAGCGCACAGAGTTTGTAATGATGCTGCTCTTCTCCACCTGCAGTCGCATCAAGCGCACAGAGTTTTTAATGATGCTGCTCTTCTCCACATGCAGTCGTATCAAGCACACAGAGTTTGTATTGATGCTGCTCTCCTCCACCTGCAGTCGCATCAAGCGCACAGAGTTTGTACTGATGCTGCTTTTCTCCACCCGAAGTCGCATCAAGCGCACGGAGTTTGTATTGATGCTGCTCTTCTCCACTTGCAGTCGCATCAAGTGCACAGAGTTTTTCATGATGCTGCTTTTCTCCACCTGCAGTCGCATTAAGCGCACGGAGTTTGTATAGATGCTGCTCTTCTCCACCTGCAGTCGCATCAAGCTCACAGAGTTTGTAATGATGCTGCTCTTCTCCACCTGCAGTCGCATCAAGCGCACAGAGTTTGTAATGATGCTGCTCTTCTCCACCTGTAGTCGCATCAAGTGCACAGAGTTTGTAATGATGCTGCTCTTCTCCACCTGCAGTCGCATCAAGCGCACAGAGTTTGTAATGATGCTGCTCTTCTCCACCTGCAGTCGCATCAAGCGCACAGAGTTTGTAATGATGCTGCTCTTCTCCACCTGCAGTCGCATCAAGCTCACAGAGTTTGTAATGATGCTGCTCTTCTCAACCTGCAGTCGCATCAAGCACACAGAGTTTGTAATGATGCTGCTCTTCTCCACCTACAGTAGCATCAAGCGCACAGAGTTTTTAATGATGCTGCTCTTCTCCACCTGCAGTCGCATCAAGCGCACAGAGTTTGTAATGATGCTGCTCTTCTCCACCTGCAGTCGCATCAAGCGCACAGAGTTTTTATTGATGCTGCTCTTCTCCACCTGCAGTCGCATCAAGCGCACAGAGTTTTTAATGATGCTGCTCTTCTCCACCTGCAGTCGCATCAAGCGCACAAAGTTTTTATTGATGCTGCTCTTCTCCACCTGCAGTCGCATCAAGCGCACAGAGTTTGTATTGATGCTGCTCTTCTCAACCTGCAGTCGCATCAAGCACACAGAGTTTGTAATGATGCTGCTCTTCTCCACCTACAGTCGCATCAAGCGCACAGAGTTTTTAATGATGCTGCTCTTCTCCACCTGCAGTCGCATCAAGCGCACAGAGTTTGTAATGATGCTGCTCTTCTCCACCTGCAGTCGCATCAAGCGCACAGAGTTTTTATTGATGCTGCTCTTCTCCACCTGCAGTCGCATCAAGCGCACAGAGTTTTTAATGATGCTGCTCTTCTCCACCTGCAGTCGCATCAATCGCACAGAGTTTGTAATGAAACTGCTCTTCTCCACCTGCAGTCGCATCAAGCTCACAGTCATTAATGATAATGCTCTTCTCCACATCCAGTCGCATCAAACGCACAGAGTTTGTATTGATGCTGCTCTTCTCCACCTGCAGTCGCATAAAGCGCACAGAGTTTGTAATGATGCTGCTCTTCTCCACCTGCAGTCGCATCAAGCGCACAGAGTCTTTTAATGATGCTGCTCTTCTCCACCTGCAGTCGCATCAAGCGCACATAGTTTGTAATGATGCTGCTCTTCTCCACCTGCAGTCGCATCAAGCGCACAGAGTTTGTAATGATGCTGCTCTTCTCCACCTGCAGTCGCATCAAGCGCACAGAGTTTTTATTGATGCTGCTCTTCTCCACCTGCAGTCGCATCAAGCGCACAGAGTTTGTATTGATGCTGCTCTTCTCCACCTGCAGTCGCATCAAGCGCACAGAGTTTGTAATGATGCTGCTCTTCTCCACCTGCAGTCGCATCAAGCGCACAGAGTTTATATTGATGCTGCTCTTCTCCACCTGCAGTCGCATCAAGCGCACAGAGTTTGTAATGATGCTGCTCTTCTCCACCTGCAGTCTCATCAAGCTCACAGAGTTTGTAATGATGCTGCTCTTCTCCACATGCAGTCGTATCAAGCGCACAGAGTTTGTATTGATGCTGCTCTCCTCCACCTGCAGTCGCATCAAGCGCACAGAGTTTGTATTGATGCTGCTCTCCTCCACCTGCAGTCGCATCAAGCGCACAGAGTTTGTAATGATGCTGCTCTTCTCCACCTGCAGTCGCATCAAGCGCACAGAGTTTGTACTGATTCTGTTTTTCTCCACCCGAAGTCGCATCAAGCGCACAGAGTTTGTATTGATGCTGCTCTTCTCCACTTGCAGTCGCATCAAGCGCACAGAGTTTTTCATGATGCTGCTTTTCTCCACCTGCAGTCGCATTAAGCGCACGGAGTTTGTATAGATGCTGCTCTTCTCCACCTGCAGTCGCATCAAGCTCACAGAGTTTGTAATGATGCTGCTCTTCTCCACCTGCAGTCGCATCAAGCGCACAGAGTTTGTAATGATGCTGCTCTTCTCCACCTGCAGTCGCATCAAGCGCACAAAGTTTTTATTGATGCTGCTCTTCTCCACCTGCAGTCGCATCAAGCGCACAGAGTTTGTATTGATGCTGCTCTTCTCAACCTGCAGTCGCATCAAGCACACAGAGTTTGTAATGATGCTGCTCTTCTCCACCTACAGTCGCATCAAGCGCACAGAGTTTTTAATGATGCTGCTCTTCTCCACCTGCAGTCGCATCAAGCGCACAGAGTTTGTAATGATGCTGCTCTTCTCCACCTGCAGTCGCATCAAGCGCACAGAGTTTTTAATGATGCTGCTCTTCTCCACCTGCAGTCGCATCAAGCGCACAGAGTTTGTAATGATGCTGCTCTTCTCCACCTGCAGTCGCATCAAGCTCACAGAGTTTCTAATGATGCTGCTTTTCTCCACTTGCAGTCGCATCAAGCACACAGAGTTTGTATTGATGCTGCTCTCCTCCACCTGCAGTCGCATCAAGCGCACAGAGTTTGTACTGATGCTGCTTTTCTCCACCCGAAGTCGCATCAAGCGCACGGAGTTTGTATTGATTCTGCTCTTCTCCACTTGCAGTCGCATCAAGTGCACAGAGTTTTTCATGATGCTGCTTTTCTCCACCTGCAGTCGCATTAAGCGCACGGAGTTTGTATAGATGCTGCTCTTCTCCACCTGCAGTCGCATCAAGCTCACAGAGTTTGTAATGATGCTGCTCTTCTCCACCTGCAGTCGCATCAAGCGCACAGAGTTTGTAATGATGCTGCTCTTCTCCACCTGTAGTCGCATCAAGTGCACAGAGTTTGTAATGATGCTGCTCTTCTCCACCTGCAGTCGCATCAAGCGCACAGAGTTTGTAATGATGCTGCTCTTCTCCACCTGCAGTCGCATCAAGCGCACAGAGTTTGTAATGATGCTGCTCTTCTCCACCTGCAGTCGCATCAAGCTCACAGAGTTTGTAATGATGCTGCTCTTCTCAACCTGCAGTCGCATCAAGCACACAGAGTTTGTAATGATGCTGCTCTTCTCCACCTACAGTCGCATCAAGCGCACAGAGTTTTTAATGATGCTGCTCTTCTCCACCTGCAGTCGCATCAAGCGCACAGAGTTTGTAATGATGCTGCTCTTCTCCACCTGCAGTCGCATCAAGCGCACAGAGTTTTTATTGATGCTGCTCTTCTCCACCTGCAGTCGCATCAAGCGCACAGAGTTTTTAATGATGCTGCTCTTCTCCACCTGCAGTCGCATCAAGCGCACAAAGTTTTTATTGATGCTGCTCTTCTCCACCTGCAGTCGCATCAAGCGCACAGAGTTTGTATTGATGCTGCTCTTCTCAACCTGCAGTCGCATCAAGCACACAGAGTTTGTAATGATGCTGCTCTTCTCCACCTACAGTCGCATCAAGCGCACAGAGTTTTTAATGATGCTGCTCTTCTCCACCTGCAGTCGCATCAAGCGCACAGAGTTTGTAATGATGCTGCTCTTCTCCACCTGCAGTCGCATCAAGCGCACAGAGTTTTTATTGATGCTGCTCTTCTCCACCTGCAGTCGCATCAAGCGCACAGAGTTTTTAATGATGCTGCTCTTCTCCACCTGCAGTCGCATCAATCGCACAGAGTTTGTAATGAAACTGCTCTTCTCCACCTGCAGTCGCATCAAGCTCACAGTCATTAATGATAATGCTCTTCTCCACATCCAGTCGCATCAAACGCACAGAGTTTGTATTGATGCTGCTCTTCTCCACCTGCAGTCGCATAAAGCGCACAGAGTTTGTAATGATGCTGCTCTTCTCCACCTGCAGTCGCATCAAGCGCACAGAGTCTTTTAATGATGCTGCTCTTCTCCACCTGCAGTCGCATCAAGCGCACATAGTTTGTAATGATGCTGCTCTTCTCCACCTGCAGTCGTATCAAGCGCACAGAGTTTGTAATGATGCTGCTCTTCTCCACCTGCAGTCGCATCAAGCGCACAGAGTTTTTATTGATGCTGCTCTTCTCCACCTGCAGTCGCATCAAGCGCACAGAGTTTGTATTGATGCTGCTCTTCTCCACCTGCAGTCGCATCAAGCGCACAGAGTTTGTAATGATGCTGCTCTTCTCCACCTGCAGTCGCATCAAGCGCACAGAGTTTTTATTGATGCTGCTCTTCTCCACCTGCAGTCGCATCAAGCGCACAGAGTTTTTATTGATGCTGCTCTTCTCCACCTGCAGTCGCATCAAGCGCACAGAGTTTGTAATGATGCTGCTCTTCTCCACCTGCAGTCTCATCAAGCTCACAGAGTTTGTAATGATTCTGCTCTTCTCCACCTGCAGTCGCATCAAGTGCACAGATTGTAATGATGCTGCTCTTCTCCACATGCAGTCGTATCAAGCGCACAGAGTTTGTATTGATGCTGCTCTCCTCCACCTGCAGTCGCATCAAGCGCACAGAGTTTGTATTGATGCTGCTCTCCTCCACCTGCAGTCGCATCAAGCGCACAGAGTTTGTAATGATGCTGCTCTTCTCCACCTGCAGTCGCATCAAGCGCACAGAGTTTGTACTGATGCTGTTTTTCTCCACCCGAAGTCGCATCAAGCGCACAGAGTTTTTCATGATGCTGCTTTTCTCCACCTGCAGTCGCATTAAGCGCACAGAGTTTGTATAGATGCTGCTCTTCTCCACCTGCAGTCGCATCAAGCTCACAGAGTTTGTAATGATGCTGCTCTTCTCCACCTGCAGTCGCATCAAGCGCACAGAGTTTGTAATGATGCTGCTCTTCTCCACCTGCAGTTGCATCAAGCGCACAAAGTTTTTATTGATGCTGCTCTTCTCCACCTGCAGTCGCATCAAGCGCACAGAGTTTGTATTGATGCTGCTCTTCTCAACCTGCAGTCGCATCAAGCACACAGAGTTTGTAATGATGCTGCTCTTCTCCACCTACAGTCGCATCAAGCGCACAGAGTTTTTAATGATGCTGCTCTTCTCCACCTGCAGTCGCATCAAGCGCACAGAGTTTGTAATGATGCTGCTCTTCTCCACCTGCAGTCGCATCAAGCGCACAGAGTTTTTATTGATGCTGCTCTTCTCCACCTGCAGTCGCATCAAGCGCACAGAGTTTTTAATGATGCTGCTCTTCTCCACCTGCAGTCGCATCAAGCGCACAGAGTTTGTAATGATGCTGCTCTTCTCCACCTGCAGTCGCATCAAGCTCACAGAGTTTCTAATGATGCTGCTTTTCTCCACTTGCAGTCGCATCAAGTGCACAGATTGTAAGGATGCTGCTCTTCTCCACATGCAGTCGTATCAAGCGCACAGAGTTTGTATTGATGCTGCTCTCCTCCACCTGCAGTCGCATCAAGCGCACAGAGTTTGTACTGATGCTGCTTTTCTCCACCCGAAGTCGCATCAAGCGCACGGAGTTTGTATTGATGCTGCTCTTCTCCACTTGCAGTCGCATCAAGTGCCTAGAGTTTTTCATGATGCTGCTTTTCTCCACCTGCAGTCGCATTAAGCGCACGGAGTTTGTATAGATGCTGCTCTTCTCCACCTGCAGTCGCATCAAGCTCACAGAGTTTGTAATGATGCTGCTCTTCTCCACCTGCAGTCGCATCAAGCGCACAGAGTTTGTAATGATGCTGCTCTTCTCCACCTGTAGTCGCATCAAGCGCACAGAGTTTGTAATGATGCTGCTCTTCTCCACCTGCAGTGGCATCAAGCTCACAGAGTTTGTAATTATGCTGCTCTTCTCCACCTGCAGTCGCATCAAGCGCACAGAGTTTGTAATGATGCTGCGCTTCTCCACCTGTAGTCGCATCAAGCGCACGGAGTTTGTATTGATGCTGCTCTTCTCCACTTGCAGTCGCATCAAGTGCACAGAGTTTTTCATGATGCTGCTTTTCTCCACCTGCAGTCGCATTAAGCGCACGGAGTTTGTATAGATGCTGCTCTTCTCCACCTGCAGTCGCATCAAGCTCACAGAGTTTGTAATGATGCTGCTCTTCTCCACCTGCAGTCGCATCAAGCGCACAGAGTTTGTAATTATGCTGCGCTTCTCCACCTGTAGTCGCATCAAGCGCACAGAGTTTGTAATGATGCTGCTCTTCTCCACCTGCAGTCGCATCAAGCGCACAGAGTTTGTAATGATGCTGCTCTTCTCCACCTGCAGTCGCATCAAGCGCACAGAGTTTGTAATGATGCTGCTCTTCTCCACCTGCAGTCGCATCAAGCTCACAGAGTTTGTAATGATGCTGCTCTTCTCCACCTGCAGTCGCATCAAGCGCACAGAGTTTGTAATGATGCTGCTCTTCTCCACCTGTAGTCGCATCAAGCGCACAGAGTTTGTAATGATGCTGCTCTTCTCCACCTGCAGTCGTATCAAGCGCACAGAGTTTGTATTGATGCTGCTCTCCTCCACCTGCAGTCGCATCAAGCGCACAGAGTTTGTAATGATGCTGCTCTTCTCCACTTGCAGTCGCATCAAGCTCACAGAGTTTGTATTGATGCTGCTCTTCTCCACATGTAGTCGCATCAAGCGCACAGAGTTTGTAATGATGCTGCTCTTCTCCACCTGCAGTCGCATCAAGCGCACAGAGTTTGTAATGATGCTGCTCTTCTCCACCTGTAGTCGCATCAAGCGCACAGAGTTTGTAATGATGCTGCTCTTCTCCACCTGCAGTCGCATCAAGCGCACAGAGTTTGTAATGATGCTGCTCTTCTCCACCTGCAGTCGCATCAAGCTCACAGAGTTTGTATTGATGCTGCTCTTCTTCACATGTAGTCGCATCAAGCGCACAGAGTTTGTAATGATGCTGCTCTTCTCCACCTAAAGTCGCATCAAGCGCACAGAGTTTGTAATGATGCTGCTCTTCTCCACCTGCAGTCGCATCAAGCGCACAAAGTTTTTATTGATGCTGCTCTTCTCCACCTGCAGTCGCATCAAGCGCACAGAGTTTGTATTGATGCTGCTCTTCTCAACCTGCAGTCGCATCAAGCACACAGAGTTTGTAATGATGCTGCTCTTCTCCACCTACAGTCGCATCAAGCGCACAGAGTTTTTAATGATGCTGCTCTTCTCCACCTGCAGTCGCATCAAGCGCACAGAGTTTGTAATGATGCTGCTCTTCTCCACCTGCAGTCGCATCAAGCGCACAGAGTTTTTATTGATGCTGCTCTTCTCCACCTGCAGTCGCATCAAGCGCACAGAGTTTTTAATGATGCTGCTCTTCTCCACCTGCAGTCGCATCAAGCGCACAGAGTTTGTAATGATGCTGCTCTTCTCCACCTGCAGTCGCATCAAGCTCACAGAGTTTGTAATGATGCTGCTTTTCTCCACTTGCAGTCGCATCAAGTGCACAGATTGTAAGGATGCTGCTCTTCTCCACCTGCAGTCGTATCAAGCGCACAGAGTTTGTATTGATGCTGCTCTCCTCCACCTGCAGTCGCATCAAGCGCACAGAGTTTGTACTGATGCTGCTTTTCTCCACCCGAAGTCGCATCAGGCGCACGGAGTTTGTATTGATGCTGCTCTTCTCCACTTGCAGTCGCATCAAGTGCACAGAGTTTTTCATGATGCTGCTTTTCTCCACCTGCAGTCGCATTAAGCGCACGGAGTTTGTATAGATGCTGCTCTTCTCCACCTGCAGTCGCATCAAGCTCACAGAGTTTGTAATGATGCTGCTCTTCTCCACCTGCAGTCGCATCAAGCGCACAGAGTTTGTAATGATGCTGCTCTTCTCCACCTGTAGTCGCATCAAGCGCACAGAGTTTGTAATGATGCTGCTCTTCTCCACTTGCAGTCGCATCAAGCTCACAGAGTTTGTAATGATGCTGCTCTTCTCCACCTGCAGTCGCATCAAGCGCACAGAGTTTGTAATGATGCTGCTCTTCTCCACCTGCAGTCGCATCAAGCTCACAGAGTTTGTAATGATGCTGCTCTTCTCCACCTGTAGTCGCATCAAGCGCACAGAGTTTGTATTGATGCTGCTCTACTCCACATGTAGTCGCATCAAGCGCACAGAGTTTGTAATGATGCTGCTCTTCTCCACCTAAAGTCGCATCAAGCGCACAGAGTTTGTAATGATGCTGCTCTTCTCCACCTGCAGTCGCATCAAGCGCACAAAGTTTTTATTGATGCTGCTCTTCTCCACCTGCAGTCGCATCAAGCGCACAGAGTTTGTATTGATGCTGCTCTTCTCAACCTGCAGTCGCATCAAGCGCACAGAGTTTGTAATGATGCTGCTCTTCTCCACCTGCAGTCGCATCAAGCGCACAGAGTTTTTAATGATGCTGCTCTTCTCCACCTGCAGTCGCATCAAGCGCACAGAGTTTGTAATGATGCTGCTCTTCTCCACCTGCAGTCGCATCAAGCGCACAGAGTTTTTATTGATGCTGCTCTTCTCCACCTGCAGTCGCATCAAGCGCACAGAGTTTTTAATGATTCTGCTCTTTTCCACCTGCAGTCGCATCAAGCGCACAGAGTTTGTAATGATGCTGCTCTTCTCCACCTGCAGTCGCATCAAGCTCACAGAGTTTGTAATGATGCTGCTCTTCTCCACATGCAGTCGTATCAAGCGCACAGAGTTTGTATTGATGCTGCTCTCCTCCACCTGCAGTCGCATCAAGCGCACAGAGTTTGTACTGATGCTGCTTTTCTCCACCCGAAGTCGCATCAAGCGCACGGAGTTTGTATTGATGCTGCTCTTCTCCACTTGCAGTCGCATCAAGTGCACAGAGTTTTTCATGATGCTGCTTTTCTCCACCTGCAGTCGCATTAAGCGCACGGAGTTTGTATAGATGCTGCTCTTCTCCACCTGCAGTCGCATCAAGCTCACAGAGTTTGTAATGATGCTGCTCTTCTCCACCTGCAGTCGCATCAAGCGCACAGAGTTTGTAATGATGCTGCGCTTCTCCACCTGTAGTCGCATCAAGCGCACAGAGTTTGTAATGATGCTGCTCTTCTCCACCTGCAGTCGCATCAACCGCACAGAGTTTGTAATGATGCTGCTCTTCTCCACCTGCAGTCGCATCAAGCGCACAGAGTTTGTAATGATGCTGCTCTTCTCCACCTGCAGTCGCATCAAGCGCACAGAGTTTGTAATGATGCTGCTCTTCTCCACCTGTAGTCGCATCAAGCGCACAGAGTTTGTAATGATGCTGCTCTTCTCCACCTGCAGTCGTATCAAGCGCACAGAGTTTGTATTGATGCTGCTCTCCTCCACCTGCAGTCGCATCAAGCGCACAGAGTTTGTAATGATGCTGCTCTTCTCCACTTGCAGTCGCATCAAGCTCACAGAGTTTGTATTGATGCTGCTCTTCTCCACATGTAGTCGCATCAAGCACAGAGTTTGTAATGATGCTGCTCTTCTCCACCTGCAGTCGCATCAAGCGCACAGAGTTTGTATTGATGCTGCTCTTCTCCACATGTAGTCGCATCAAGCACAGAGTTTGTAATGATGCTGCTCTTCTCCACCTGCAGTCGCATCAAGCGCACAGAGTTTGTAATGATGCTGCTCTTCTCCACCTGTAGTCACATCAAGCTCACAGAGTTTGTAATGATGCTGCTTTTCTCCACTTGCAGTCGCATCAAGTGCACAGATTGTAAGGATGCTGCTCTTCTCCACATGCAGTCGTATCAAGCGCACAGAGTTTGTATTGATGCTGCTCTCCTCCACCTGCAGTCGCATCAAGCGCACAGAGTTTGTACTGATGCTGCTTTTCTCCACCCGAAGTCGCATCAAGCGCACGGAGTTTGTATTGATGCTGCTCTTCTCCACTTGCAGTCGCATCAAGTGCACAGAGTTTTTCATGATGCTGCTTTTCTCCACCTGCAGTCGCATTAAGCGCACTGAGTTTGTATAGATGCTGCTCTTCTCCACCTGCAGTCGCATCAAGCTCACAGAGTTTGTAATGATGCTGCTCTTCTCCACCTGCAGTCGCATCAAGCGCACAGAGTTTGTAATGATGCTGCTCTTCTCCACCTGTAGTCGCATCAAGCGCACAAAGTTTTTATTGATGCTGCTCTTCTCCACCTGCAGTCGCATCAAGCGCACAGAGTTTGTATTGATGCTGCTCTTCTCAACCTGCAGTCGCATCAAGCGCACAGAGTTTGTAATGATGCTGCTCTTCTCCACCTGCAGTCGCATCAAGCGCACAGAGTTTTTAATGATGCTGCTCTTCTCCACCTGCAGTCGCATCAAGCGCACAGAGTTTGTAATGATGCTGCTCTTCTCCACCTGCAGTCGCATCAAGCGCACAGAGTTTTTATTGATGCTGCTCTTCTCCACCTGCAGTCGCATCAAGCGCACAGAGTTTTTAATGATTCTGCTCTTTTCCACCTGCAGTCGCATCAAGCGCACAGAGTTTTTAATGATGCTGCTCTTCTCCACCTGCAGTCGCATCAAGCTCACAGAGTTTGTAATGATGCTGCTCTTCTCCACCTGCAGTCGCATCAAGTGCACAGATTGTAAGGATGCTGCTCTTCTCCACATGCAGTCGTATCAAGCGCACAGAGTTTGTATTGATGCTGCTCTCCTCCACCTGCAGTCGCATCAAGCGCACAGAGTTTGTACTGATGCTGCTTTTCTCCACCCGAAGTCGCATCAAGCGCACGGAGTTTGTATTGATGCTGCTCTTCTCCACTTGCAGTCGCATCAAGTGCACAGAGTTTTTCATGATGCTGCTCTTCTCCACCTGCAGTCGCATCAAGCGCACAAAGTTTTTATTGATGCTGCTCTTCTCCACCTGCAGTCGCATCAAGCGCACAGAGTTTGTATTGATGCTGCTCTTCTCAACCTGCAGTCGCATCAAGCGCACAGAGTTTGTAATGATGCTGCTCTTCTCCACCTGCAGTCGCATCAAGCGCACAGAGTTTTTAATGATGCTGCTCTTCTCCACCTGCAGTCGCATCAAGCGCACAGAGTTTGTAATGATGCTGCTCTTCTCCACCTGCAGTCGCATCAAGCGCACAGAGTTTTTATTGATGCTGCTCTTCTCCACCTGCAGTCGCATCAAGCGCACAGAGTTTTTAATGATTCTGCTCTTTTCCACCTGCAGTCGCATCAAGCGCACAGAGTTTGTAATGATGCTGCTCTTCTCCACCTGCAGTCGCATCAAGCTCACAGAGTTTGTAATGATGCTGCTCTTCTCCACCTGCAGTCGCATCAAGTGCACAGATTGTAAGGATGCTGCTCTTCTCCACATGCAGTCGTATCAAGCGCACAGAGTTTGTATTGATGCTGCTCTCCTCCACCTGCAGTCGCATCAAGCGCACAGAGTTTGTACTGATGCTGCTTTTCTCCACCCGAAGTCGCATCAAGCGCACGGAGTTTGTATTGATGCTGCTCTTCTCCACTTGCAGTCGCATCAAGTGCACAGAGTTTTTCATGATGCTGCTCTTCTCCACCTGCAGTCGCATCAAGCGCACAAAGTTTTTATTGATGCTGCTCTTCTCCACCTGCAGTCGCATCAAGCGCACAGAGTTTGTATTGATGCTGCTCTTCTCAACCTGCAGTCGCATCAAGCGCACAGAGTTTGTAATGATGCTGCTCTTCTCCACCTGCAGTCGCATCAAGCGCACAGAGTTTTTAATGATGCTGCTCTTCTCCACCTGCAGTCGCATCAAGCGCACAGAGTTTGTAATGATGCTGCTCTTCTCCACCTGCAGTCGCATCAAGCGCACAGAGTTTTTATTGATGCTGCTCTTCTCCACCTGCAGTCGCATCAAGCGCACAGAGTTTTTAATGATTCTGCTCTTTTCCACCTGCAGTCGCATCAAGCGCACAGAGTTTGTAATGATGCTGCTCTTCTCCACCTGCAGTCGCATCAAGCTCACAGAGTTTGTAATGATGCTGCTCTTCTCCACCTGCAGTCGCATCAAGTGCACAGATTGTAAGGATGCTGCTCTTCTCCACATGCAGTCGTATCAAGCGCACAGAGTTTGTATTGATGCTGCTCTCCTCCACCTGCAGTCGCATCAAGCGCACAGAGTTTGTACTGATGCTGCTTTTCTCCACCCGAAGTCGCATCAAGCGCACGGAGTTTGTATTGATGCTGCTCTTCTCCACTTGCAGTCGCATCAAGTGCACAGAGTTTTTCATGATGCTGCTTTTCTCCACCTGCAGTCGCATTAAGCGCACGGAGTTTGTATAGATGCTGCTCTTCTCCACCTGCAGTCGCATCAAGCTCACAGAGTTTGTAATGATGCTGCTCTTCTCCACCTGCAGTCGCATCAAGCGCACAGAGTTTGTAATGATGCTGCGCTTCTCCACCTGTAGTCGCATCAAGCGCACAGAGTTTGTAATGATGCTGCTCTTCTCCACCTGCAGTCGCATCAACCGCACAGAGTTTGTAATGATGCTGCTCTTCTCCACCTGCAGTCGCATCAAGCGCACAGAGTTTGTAATGATGCTGCTCTTCTCCACCTGCAGTCGCATCAAGCGCACAGAGTTTGTAATGATGCTGCTCTTCTCCACCTGTAGTCGCATCAAGCGCACAGAGTTTGTAATGATGCTGCTCTTCTCCACCTGCAGTCGTATCAAGCGCACAGTGTTTGTATTGATGCTGCTCTCCTCCACCTGCAGTCGCATCAAGCGCACAGAGTTTGTAATGATGCTGCTCTTCTCCACTTGCAGTCGCATCAAGCTCACAGAGTTTGTATTGATGCTGCTCTTCTCCACATGTAGTCGCATCAAGCACAGAGTTTGTAATGATGCTGCTCTTCTCCACCTGCAGTCGCATCAAGCGCACAGAGTTTGTATTGATGCTGCTCTTCTCCACATGTAGTCGCATCAAGCACAGAGTTTGTAATGATGCTGCTCTTCTCCACCTGCAGTCGCATCAAGCGCACAGAGTTTGTAATGATGCTGCTCTTCTCCACCTGTAGTCACATCAAGCTCACAGAGTTTGTAATGATGCTGCTCTTCTCCACCTGTAGTCGCATCAAGCGCACAGAGTTTGTAATGATGCTGCTTTTCTCCACTTGCAGTCGCATCAAGTGCACAGATTGTAAGGATGCTGCTCTTCTCCACATGCAGTCGTATCAAGCGCACAGAGTTTGTATTGATGCTGCTCTCCTCCACCTGCAGTCGCATCAAGCGCACAGAGTTTGTACTGATGCTGCTTTTCTCCACCCGAAGTCGCATCAAGCGCACGGAGTTTGTATTGATGCTGCTCTTCTCCACTTGCAGTCGCATCAAGTGCACAGAGTTTTTCATGATGCTGCTTTTCTCCACCTGCAGTCGCATCAAGCGCACAGAGTTTGTAATGATGCTGCTCTTCTCCACCTGCAGTCGCATCAAGCGCACAGAGTTTGTAATGATGCTGCTCTTCTCCACCTGCAGTCGCATCAAGCGCACAGAGTTTTTATTGATGCTGCTCTTCTCCACCTGCAGTCGCATCAAGCGCACAGAGTTTTTAATGATTCTGCTCTTTTCCACCTGCAGTCGCATCAAGCGCACAGAGTTTTTAATGATGCTGCTCTTCTCCACCTGCAGTCGCATCAAGCTCACAGAGTTTGTAATGATGCTGCTCTTCTCCACCTGCAGTCGCATCAAGTGCACAGATTGTAAGGATGCTGCTCTTCTCCACATGCAGTCGTATCAAGCGCACAGAGTTTGTATTGATGCTGCTCTCCTCCACCTGCAGTCGCATCAAGCGCACAGAGTTTGTACTGATGCTGCTTTTCTCCACCCGAAGTCGCATCAAGCGCACGGAGTTTGTATTGATGCTGCTCTTCTCCACTTGCAGTCGCATCAAGTGCACAGAGTTTTTCATGATGCTGCTCTTCTCCACCTGCAGTCGCATCAAGCGCACAAAGTTTTTATTGATGCTGCTCTTCTCCACCTGCAGTCGCATCAAGCGCACAGAGTTTGTATTGATGCTGCTCTTCTCAACCTGCAGTCGCATCAAGCGCACAGAGTTTGTAATGATGCTGCTCTTCTCCACCTGCAGTCGCATCAAGCGCACAGAGTTTTTAATGATGCTGCTCTTCTCCACCTGCAGTCGCATCAAGCGCACAGAGTTTGTAATGATGCTGCTCTTCTCCACCTGCAGTCGCATCAAGCGCACAGAGTTTTTATTGATGCTGCTCTTCTCCACCTGCAGTCGCATCAAGCGCACAGAGTTTTTAATGATTCTGCTCTTTTCCACCTGCAGTCGCATCAAGCGCACAGAGTTTGTAATGATGCTGCTCTTCTCCACCTGCAGTCGCATCAAGCTCACAGAGTTTGTAATGATGCTGCTCTTCTCCACCTGCAGTCGCATCAAGTGCACAGATTGTAAGGATGCTGCTCTTCTCCACATGCAGTCGTATCAAGCGCACAGAGTTTGTATTGATGCTGCTCTCCTCCACCTGCAGTCGCATCAAGCGCACAGAGTTTGTACTGATGCTGCTTTTCTCCACCCGAAGTCGCATCAAGCGCACGGAGTTTGTATTGATGCTGCTCTTCTCCACTTGCAGTCGCATCAAGTGCACAGAGTTTTTCATGATGCTGCTCTTCTCCACCTGCAGTCGCATCAAGCGCACAAAGTTTTTATTGATGCTGCTCTTCTCCACCTGCAGTCGCATCAAGCGCACAGAGTTTGTATTGATGCTGCTCTTCTCAACCTGCAGTCGCATCAAGCGCACAGAGTTTGTAATGATGCTGCTCTTCTCCACCTGCAGTCGCATCAAGCGCACAGAGTTTTTAATGATGCTGCTCTTCTCCACCTGCAGTCGCATCAAGCGCACAGAGTTTGTAATGATGCTGCTCTTCTCCACCTGCAGTCGCATCAAGCGCACAGAGTTTTTATTGATGCTGCTCTTCTCCACCTGCAGTCGCATCAAGCGCACAGAGTTTTTAATGATTCTGCTCTTTTCCACCTGCAGTCGCATCAAGCGCACAGAGTTTGTAATGATGCTGCTCTTCTCCACCTGCAGTCGCATCAAGCTCACAGAGTTTGTAATGATGCTGCTCTTCTCCACCTGCAGTCGCATCAAGTGCACAGATTGTAAGGATGCTGCTCTTCTCCACATGCAGTCGTATCAAGCGCACAGAGTTTGTATTGATGCTGCTCTCCTCCACCTGCAGTCGCATCAAGCGCACAGAGTTTGTACTGATGCTGCTTTTCTCCACCCGAAGTCGCATCAAGCGCACGGAGTTTGTATTGATGCTGCTCTTCTCCACTTGCAGTCGCATCAAGTGCACAGAGTTTTTCATGATGCTGCTTTTCTCCACCTGCAGTCGCATTAAGCGCACGGAGTTTGTATAGATGCTGCTCTTCTCCACCTGCAGTCGCATCAAGCTCACAGAGTTTGTAATGATGCTGCTCTTCTCCACCTGCAGTCGCATCAAGCGCACAGAGTTTGTAATGATGCTGCGCTTCTCCACCTGTAGTCGCATCAAGCGCACAGAGTTTGTAATGATGCTGCTCTTCTCCACCTGCAGTCGCATCAACCGCACAGAGTTTGTAATGATGCTGCTCTTCTCCACCTGCAGTCGCATCAAGCGCACAGAGTTTGTAATGATGCTGCTCTTCTCCACCTGCAGTCGCATCAAGCGCACAGAGTTTGTAATGATGCTGCTCTTCTCCACCTGTAGTCGCATCAAGCGCACAGAGTTTGTAATGATGCTGCTCTTCTCCACCTGCAGTCGTATCAAGCGCACAGTGTTTGTATTGATGCTGCTCTCCTCCACCTGCAGTCGCATCAAGCGCACAGAGTTTGTAATGATGCTGCTCTTCTCCACTTGCAGTCGCATCAAGCGCACAGAGTTTGTATTGATGCTGCTCTTCTCCACATGTAGTCGCATCAAGCACAGAGTTTGTAATGATGCTGCTCTTCTCCACCTGCAGTCGCATCAAGCGCACAGAGTTTGTAATGATGCTGCTCTTCTCCACCTGTAGTCACATCAAGCTCACAGAGTTTGTAATGATGCTGCTCTTCTCCACCTGTAGTCGCATCAAGCGCACAGAGTTTGTAATGATGCTGCTTTTCTCCACTTGCAGTCGCATCAAGTGCACAGATTGTAAGGATGCTGCTCTTCTCCACATGCAGTCGTATCAAGCGCACAGAGTTTGTATTGATGCTGCTCTCCTCCACCTGCAGTCGCATCAAGCGCACAGAGTTTGTACTGATGCTGCTTTTCTCCACCCGAAGTCGCATCAAGCGCACGGAGTTTGTATTGATGCTGCTCTTCTCCACTTGCAGTCGCATCAAGTGCACAGAGTTTTTCATGATGCTGCTTTTCTCCACCTGCAGTCGCATTAAGCGCACGGAGTTTGTATAGATGCTGCTCTTCTCCACCTGCAGTCGCATCAAGCTCACAGAGTTTGTAATGATGCTGCTCTTCTCCACCTGCAGTCGCATCAAGCGCACAGAGTTTGTAATGATGCTGCTCTTCTCCACCTGTAGTCGCATCAAGCGCACAAAGTTTTTATTGATGCTGCTCTTCTCCACCTGCAGTCGCATCAAGCGCACAGAGTTTGTATTGATGCTGCTCTTCTCAACCTGCAGTCGCATCAAGCGCACAGAGTTTGTAATGATGCTGCTCTTCTCCACCTGCAGTCGCATCAAGCGCACAGAGTTTTTAATGATGCTGCTCTTCTCCACCTGCAGTCGCATCAAGCGCACAGAGTTTGTAATGATGCTGCTCTTCTCCACCTGCAGTCGCATCAAGCGCACAGAGTTTTTATTGATGCTGCTCTTCTCCACCTGCAGTCGCATCAAGCGCACAGAGTTTTTAATGATGCTGCTCTTCTCCACCTGCAGTCGCTTCAAGCGCACAGAGTTTGTAATGATGCTGCTCTTCTCCACCTGCAGTCGCATCAAGCTCACAGAGTTTGTAATGATGCTGCTCTTCTCCACCTGCAGTCGCATCAAGTGCACAGATTGTAATGATGCTGCTCTTCTCCACATGCAGTGGTATCAAGCGCACAGAGTTTGTATTGATGCTGCTCTCCTCCACCTGCAGTCGCATCAAGCGCACAGAGTTTGTAATGATGCTGCTCTTCTCCACCTGCAGTCGCATCAAGCGCACAGAGTTTGTACTGATGGTGCTTTTCTCCACCTGCAGTCGCATTAAGCGCACGGAGTTTGTATAGATGCTGCTCTTCTCCACCTGCAGTCGCATCAAGCTCACAGAGTTTGTAATGATGCTGATCTTCTCCACCTGCAGTCGCATCAAGCGCACAGATATTGTAATGATGCTGCTCTTCTCCACCTGTAGTCGCATCAAGCGCACAGAGTTTGTAATGATGCTGCTCTTCTCCACCTGCAGTCGCATCAAGCGCACAGAGTTTGTAATGATGCTGCTCTTCTCCACCTGCAGTCGCATCAAGCGGAAAGAGTTTGTAATGATGCTGCTCTTCTCCACCTGCAGTCGCATCAAGCTCACAGAGTTTGTAATGATGCTGCTCTTCTCCACCTGCAGTCGCATCAAGCTCACAGAGTTTGTATTGATGCTGCTCTTCTCCACATGTAGTCGCATCAAGCGCACAGAGTTTGTAATGATGCTGCTCTTCTCCACCTGCAGTCGCATCAAGCGCAAAGAGTTTGTATTGATGCTTCTCTTCACCACCTGCAGTCGCATCAAGCGCACAGGGTTTGTAATGATGCTGCTCTTCTCCATCTGCAGTCGCATCAAGCGCACAAAGTTTGTAATGATGCTGCTTTTCTCCACCTGCATTCGCATCAAGCGCACAGAGTTTGTATAGATGCTGCTCTTCTCCACCTGCAGTCGCATCAAGCTCACAGAGTTTGTAATGATGCTGCTCTTCTCCACCTGCAGTCGCATCAAGCGCACAGAGTTTGTAATGATGCTGCTCTTCTCCACCTGTAGTCGCATCAAGCGCACAGAGTTTGTAATGATGCTGCTCTTCTCCACCTGCAGTCGCATCAAGCGCACAGAGTTTGTAATGATGCTGCTCTTCTCCACCTGCAGTCGCATCAAGCTCACAGAGTTTGTATTGATGCTGCTCTTCTCCACATGTAGTCGCATCAAGCGCACAGAGTTTGTAATGATGCTGCTCTTCTCCACCTAAAGTCGCATCAAGCGCACAGAGTTTGTAATGATGCTGCTCTTCTCCACCTGCAGTCGCATCAAGCGCACAGAGTTTGTAATGATGCTGCGCTTCTCCACCTGCAGTCGCATCAAGCGCACAGAGTTTGTATTGATGCTGCTCTTCTCAACCTGCAGTCGCATCAAGCGCACAGGGTTTGTAATGATGCTGCTCTTCTCCACCTGCAGTCGCATCAAGCGCAAAGAGTTTTTAATGATGCTGCTCTTCTCCACCTGCAGTCGCATCAAGCTCACAGAGTTTGTAATGATGCTGCTCTTCTCCACCTGCAGTCGCATCAAGCGCACAGAGTCTGTAATGATGCTGCTCTTCTCCACCTGTAGTCGCATCAAGCGCACAGAGTTTGTATTGATGCTGCTCTACTCCACATGTAGTCGCATCAAGCGCACAGAGTTTGTAATGATGCTGCTCTTCTCCACCTAAAGTCGCATCAAGCGCACAGAGTTTGTAATGATGCTGCTCTTCTCCACCTGCAGTCGCATCAAGCGCACAAAGTTTTTATTGATGCTGCTCTTCTCCACCTGCAGTCGCATCAAGCGCACAGAATTTGTATTGATGCTGCTCTTCTCAACCTGCAGTCGCATCAAGCGCACAGAGTTTGTAATGATGCTGCTCTTCTCCACCTGCAGTCGCATCAAGCGCACAGAGTTTTTAATGATGCTGCTCTTCTCCACCTGCAGTCGCATCAAGCGCACAGAGTTTGTAATGATGCTGCTCTTCTCCACCTGCAGTCGCATCAAGCGCACAGAGTTTTTATTGATGCTGCTCTTCTCCACCTGCAGTCGCATCAAGCGCACAGAGTTTTTAATGATTCTGCTCTTTTCCACCTGCAGTCGCATCAAGCGCACAGAGTTTGTAATGATGCTGCTCTTCTCCACCTGCAGTCGCATCAAGCTCACAGAGTTTGTAATGATGCTGCTCTTCTCCACCTGCAGTCGCATCAAGTGCACAGATTGTAAGGATGCTGCTCTTCTCCACATGCAGTCGTATCAAGCGCACAGAGTTTGTATTGATGCTGCTCTCCTCCACCTGCAGTCGCATCAAGCGCACAGAGTTTGTACTGATGCTGCTTTTCTCCACCCGAAGTCGCATCAAGCGCACGGAGTTTGTATTGATGCTGCTCTTCTCCACTTGCAGTCGCATCAAGTGCACAGAGTTTTTCATGATGCTGCTTTTCTCCACCTGCAGTCGCATTAAGCGCACGGAGTTTGTATAGATGCTGCTCTTCTCCACCTGCAGTCGCATCAAGCTCACAGAGTTTGTAATGATGCTGCTCTTCTCCACCTGCAGTCGCATCAAGCGCACAGAGTTTGTAATGATGCTGCGCTTCTCCACCTGTAGTCGCATCAAGCGCACAGAGTTTGTAATGATGCTGCTCTTCTCCACCTGCAGTCGCATCAAGCGCACAGAGTTTGTAATGATGCTGCTCTTCTCCACCTGCAGTTGCATCAAGCGCACAGAGTTTGTAATGATGCTGCTCTTCTCCACCTGCAGTCGCATCAAGCTCACAGAGTTTGTAATGATGCTGCTCTTCTCCACCTGCAGTCGCATCAAGCGCACAGAGTTTGTAATGATGCTGCTCTTCTCCACCTGTAGTCGCATCAAGCGCACAGAGTTTGTAATGATGCTGCTCTTCTCCACCTGCAGTCGTATCAAGCGCACAGAGTTTGTATTGATGCTGCTCTCCTCCACCTGCAGTCGCATCAAGCGCACAGAGTTTGTAATGATGCTGCTCTTCTCCACTTGCAGTCGCATCAAGCTCACAGAGTTTGTATTGATGCTGCTCTTCTCCACATGTAGTCGCATCAAGCACAGAGTTTGTAATGATGCTGCTCTTCTCCACCTGCAGTCGCATCAAGCTCACAGAGTTTGTATTGATGCTGCTCTTCTCCACATGTAGTCGCATCAAGCACAGAGTTTGTAATGATGCTGCTCTTCTCCACCTGCAGTCGCATCAAGCGCACAGAGTTTGTATTGATGCTGCTCTTCTCCACATGTAGTCACATCAAGCGCACAGAGTTTGTATTGATGCTGCTCTCCTCCACCTGCAGTCGCATCAAGCGCACAGAGTTTGTAATGATGCTGCTCTTCTCCACTTGCAGTCGCATCAAGCTCACAGAGTTTGTATTGATGCTGCTCTTCTCCACATGTAGTCGCATCAAGCACAGAGTTTGTAATGATGCTGCTCTTCTCCACCTGCAGTCGCATCAAGCGCACAGAGTTTGTAATGATGCTGCTCTTCTCCACCTGTAGTCACATCAAGCGCACAGAGTTTGTAATGATGCTGCTCTTCTCCACCTGCAGTCGCATCAAGCGCACAGAGTTTGTAATGATGCTGCTCTTCTCCACCTGCAGTCGCATCAAGCGCACAAAGTTTTTATTGATGCTGCTCTTCTCAACCTGCAGTCGCATCAAGCACACAGAGTTTGTAATGATGCTGCTCTTCTCCACCTACAGTCGCATCAAGCGCACAGAGTTTTTAATGATGCTGCTCTTCTCCACCTGCAGTCGCATCAAGCGCACAGAGTTTGTAATGATGCTGCTCTTCTCCACCTGCAGTCGCATCAAGCGCACAGAGTTTTTATTGATGCTGCTCTTCTCCACCTGCAGTCGCATCAAGCGCACAGAGTTTTTAATTATGCTGCTCTTCTCCACCTGCAGTCGCATCAAGCGCACAGAGTTTGTAATGATGCTGCTCTTCTCCACCTGCAGTCGCATCAAGCTCACAGAGTTTGTAATGATGCTGCTCTTCTCCACTTGCAGTCGCATCAAGTGCACAGATTGTAAGGATGCTGCTCTTCTCCACATGCAGTCGTATCAAGCTCACAGAGTTTGTAATGATGCTGCTCTTCTCCACCTGCAGTCGTATCAAGCGCACAGAGTTTGTATTGATGCTGCTCTCCTCCACCTGCAGTCGCATCAAGCGCACAGAGTTTGTACTGATGCTGCTTTTCTCCACCCGAAGTCGCATCAAGCGCACGGAGTTTGTATTGATGCTGCTCTTCTCCACTTGCAGTCGCATCAAGTGCACAGAGTTTTTCATGATGCTGCTTTTCTCCACCTGCAGTCGCATTAAGCGCACGGAGTTTGTATAGATGCTGCTCTTCTCCACCTGCAGTCGCATCAAGCTCACAGAGTTTGTAATGATGCTGCTCTTCTCCACCTGCAGTCGCATCAAGCGCACAGAGTTTGTAATGATGCTGCTCTTCTCCACCTGTAGTCGCATCAAGTGCACAGAGTTTGTAATGATGCTGCTCTTCTCCACCTGCAGTCGCATCAAGCGCACAGAGTTTGTAATGATGCTGCTCTTCTCCACCTGCAGTCGCATCAAGCGCACAGAGTTTGTAATGATGCTGCTCTTCTCCACCTGCAGTCGCATCAAGCTCACAGAGTTTGTAATGATGCTGCTCTTCTCCACCTGCAGTCGCATCAAGCGCACAGAGTTTGTAATGATGCTGCTCTTCTCCACCTGTAGTCGCATCAAGCGCACAGAGTTTGTAATGATGCTGCTCTTCTCCACCTGCAGTCGTATCAAGCGCACAGAGTTTGTATTGATGCTGCTCTCCTCCACCTGCAGTCGCATCAAGCGCACAGAGTTTGTAATGATGCTGCTCTTCTCCACCTGCAGTCGCATCAAGCTCACAGAGTTTGTATTGATGCTGCTCTTCTCCACATGTAGTCGCATCAAGCGCACAGAGTTTGTAATGATGCTGCTCTTCTCCACCTGCAGTCGCATCAAGCGCAAAGAGTTTGTATTGATGCTTCTCTTCACCACCTGCATTCGCATCAAGCACACAGAGTTTGTATTCATGCTGCTCTTCTCCACCTGCAGTCGCATGAAGCGCACAGAGTTTGTATTGATACTGCTCTTCTCCACCAGCAGTCGCATCAAGCGAACAGTTTGTATTGATGCTGCTCTTCTCCACCTGCAGTCGCATCAATCGCACAGAGTTTGTAATGAAACTGCTCTTCTCCACCTGCAGTCGCATCAAGCTCACAGTCATTAATGATAATGCTCTTCTCCACATCCAGTCGCATCAAACGCACAGAGTTTGTATTGATGCTGCTCTTCTCCACCTGCAGTCGCATAAAGCGCACAGAGTTTGTAATGATGCTGCTCTTCTCCACCTGCAGTCGCATCAAGCGCACAGAGTCTTTTAATGATGCTGCTCTTCTCCACCTGCAGTCGCATCAAGCGCACATAGTTTGTAATGATGCTGCTCTTCTCCACCTGCAGTCGCATCAAGCGCACAGAGTTTGTAATGATGCTGCTCTTCTCCACCTGCAGTCGCATCAAGCGCACAGAGTTTTTATTGATGCTGCTCTTCTCCACCTGCAGTCGCATCAAGCGCACAGAGTTTGTATTGATGCTGCTCTTCTCCACCTGCAGTCGCATCAAGCGCACAGAGTTTGTAATGATGCTGCTCTTCTCCACCTGCAGTCGCATCAAGCGCACAGAGTTTTTATTGATGCTGCTCTTCTCCACTTGCAGTCGCATCAAGTGCACAGAGTTTTTCATGATGCTGCTTTTCTCCACCTGCAGTCACATTAAGCGCACGGAGTTTGTATAGATGCTGCTCTTCTCCACCTGCAGTCGCATCAAGCTCACAGAGTTTGTATTGATGCTGCTCTTCTCCACCTGTAGTCGCATCAAGCGCACAGAGTTTGTAATGATGCTGCTCTTCTCCACCTGCAGTCGTATCAAGCGCACAGAGTTTGTATTGATGCTGCTCTCCTCCACCTGCAGTCGCATCAAGCGCACAGAGTTTGTAATGATGCTGCTCTTCTCCACTTGCAGTCGCATCAAGCTCACAGAGTTTGTATTGATGCTGCTCTTCTCCACATGTAGTCGCATCAAGCACAGAGTTTGTAATGATGCTGCTCTTCTCCACCTGCAGTCGCATCAAGCGCACAGAGTTTGTAATGATGCTGCTCTTCTCCACCTGTAGTCACATCAAGCGCACAGAGTTTGTAATGATGCTGCTCTTCTCCACCTGCAGTCGCATCAAGCGCACAGAGTTTGTAATGATGCTGCTCTTCTCCACCTGCAGTCGCATCAAGCGCACAAAGTTTTTATTGATGCTGCTCTTCTCAACTTGCAGTCGCATCAAGCACACAGAGTTTGTAATGATGCTGCTCTTCTCCACCTACAGTCGCATCAAGCGCACAGAGTTTTTAATGATGCTGCTCTTCTCCACCTGCAGTCGCATCAAGCGCACAGAGTTTGTAATGATGCTGCTCTTCTCCACCTGCAGTCACATCAAGCGCACAGAGTTTTTATTGATGCTGCTCTTCTCCACCTGCAGTCGCATCAAGCGCACAGAGTTTTTAATTATGCTGCTCTTCTCCACCTGCAGTCGCATCAAGCGCACAGAGTTTGTAATGATGCTGCTCTTCTCCACCTGCAGTCGCATCAAGCTCACAGAGTTTGTAATGATGCTGCTCTTCTCCACTTGCAGTCGCATCAAGTGCACAGATTGTAAGGATGCTGCTCTTCTCCACATGCAGTCGTATCAAGCTCAGAGAGTTTGTAATGATGCTGCTCTTCTCCACCTGCAGTCGTATCAAGCGCACAGAGTTTGTATTGATGCTGCTCTCCTCCACCTGCAGTCGCATCAAGCGCACAGAGTTTGTACTGATGCTGCTCTTCTCCACCTGCAGTCGCATCAAGCGCACAGAGTTTGTAATGATGCTGCTCTTCTCCACCTGTAGTCGCATCAAGTGCACAGAGTTTGTAATGATGCTGCTCTTCTCCACCTGCAGTCGCATCAAGCGCACAGAGTTTGTAATGATGCTGCTCTTCTCCACCTGCAGTCGCATCAAGCGCACAGAGTTTGTAATGATGCTGCTCTTCTCCACCTGCAGTCGCATCAAGCTCACAAAGTTTGTAATGATGCTGCTCTTCTCCACCTGCAGTCGCATCAAGCGCACAGAGTTTGTAATGATGCTGCTCTTCTCCACCTGTAGTCGCATCAAGCGCACAGAGTTTGTATTCATGCTGCTCTTCTCCACCTGCAGTCGCATGAAGCGCACAGAGTTTGTATTGATACTGCTCTTCTCCACCAGCAGTCGCATCAAGCGAACAGTTTGTATTGATGCTGCTCTTCTCCACCTGCAGTCGCATCAATCGCACAGAGTTTGTAATGAAACTGCTCTTCTCCACCTGCAGTCGCATCAAGCTCACAGTCATTAATGATAATGCTCTTCTCCACATCCAGTCGCATCAAACGCACAGAGTTTGTATTGATGCTGCTCTTCTCCACCTGCAGTCGCATAAAGCGCACAGAGTTTGTAATGATGCTGCTCTTCTCCACCTGCAGTCGCATCAAGCGCACAGAGTCTTTTAATGATGCTGCTCTTCTCCACCTGCAGTCGCATCAAGCGCACATAGTTTGTAATGATGCTGCTCTTCTCCACCTGCAGTCGCATCAAGCGCACAGAGTTTGTAATGATGCTGCTCTTCTCCACCTGCAGTCGCATCAAGCGCACAGAGTTTTTATTGATGCTGCTCTTCTCCACCTGCAGTCGCATCAAGCGCACAGAGTTTGTATTGATGCTGCTCTTCTCCACCTGCAGTCGCATCAAGCGCACAGAGTTTGTAATGATGCTGCTCTTCTCCACCTGCAGTCGCATCAAGCGCACAGAGTTTTTATTGATGCTGCTCTTCTCCACTTGCAGTCGCATCAAGTGCACAGAGTTTTTCATGATGCTGCTTTTCTCCACCTGCAGTCACATTAAGCGCACGGAGTTTGTATAGATGCTGCTCTTCTCCACCTGCAGTCGCATCAAGCTCACAGAGTTTGTAATGATGCTGCTCTTCTCCACCTGCAGTCGCATCAAGCGCACAGAGTTTGTAATGATGCTGCTCTTCTCCACCTGTAGTCGCATCAAGCGCACAGAGTTTGTAATGATGCTGCTCTTCTCCACCTGCAGTCGCATCAAGCGCACAGAGTTTGTAATGATGCTGCTCTTCTCCACCTGCAGTCGCATCAAGCGCACAGAGTTTGTAATGATGCTGCTCTTCTCCACCTGCAGTCGCATCAAGCTCACAGAGTTTGTAATGATGCTGCTCTTCTCCACCTGCAGTCGCATCAAGCGCACAGAGTTTGTAATGATGCTGCTCTTCTCCACCTGTAGTCGCATCAAGCGCACAGAGTTTGTAATGATGCTGCTCTTCTCCACCTGCAGTCGTATCAAGCGCACAGAGTTTGTATTGATGCTGCTCTCCTCCACCTGCAGTCGCATCAAGCGCACAGAGTTTGTAATGATGCTGCTCTTCTCCACCTGCAGTCGCATCAAGCTCACAGAGTTTGTATTGATGCTGCTCTTCTCCACATGTAGTCGCATCAAGCGCACAGAGTTTGTAATGATGCTGCTCTTCTCCACCTGCAGTCGCATCAAGCGCAAAGAGTTTGTATTGGTGCTTCTCTTCACCACCTGCAGTCGCATCAAGCGCACAGGGTTTGTAATGATGCTGCTCTTCTCCATCTGCAGTCGCATCAAGCGCACAAAGTTTGTAATGATGCTGCTTTTCTCCACCTGCATTCGCATCAAGCACACAGAGTTTGTATTCATGCTGCTCTTCTCCACCTGCAGTCGCATGAAGCGCACAGAGTTTGTATTGATACTGCTCTTCTCCACCAGCAGTCGCATCAAGCGAACAGTTTGTATTGATGCTGCTCTTCTCCACCTGCAGTCGCATCAAGCGCACAGAGTTTGTAATGAAACTGCTCTTCTCCACCTGCAGTCGCATCAAGCTCACAGTTATTAATGATAATGCTCTTCTCCACATCCAGTCGCATCAAACGCACAGAGTTTGTATTGATGCTGCTCTTCTCCACCTGCAGTCGCATAAAGCGCACAGAGTTTGTAATGATGCTGCTCTTCTCCACCTGCAGTCGCATCAAGCGCACAGAGTTTTTTAATGATGCTGCTCTTCTCCACCTGCAGTCGCATCAAGCGCATATAGTTTGTAATGATGCTGCTCTTCTCCACCTGCAGTCGCATCAAGCGCACAGAGTTTGTAATGATGCTGCTCTTCTCCACCTGCAGTCGCATCAAGCGCAGAGTTTTTATTGATGCTGCTCTTCTCTACCTGCAGTCGCATCAAGCGCACAGAGTTTGTATTGATGCTGCTGTTCTCAACCTGCAGTCGCATCAAGCGCACAGAGTTTGTAATGATGCTGCTCTTCTCCACCTGCAGTCGCATCAAGCGCACAGAGTTTTTAATGATGCTGCTCTTCTCCACCTGCAGTCGCATCAAGCGCACAGAGTTTGTAATGATGCTGCTCTTCTCCACCTGCAGTCGCATCAAGCGCACAGAGTTTTTATTGATGCTGCTCTTCTCCACCTGCAGTCGCATCAAGCGCACAGAGTTTTTAATGATGCTGCTCTTCTCCACCTGCAGTCGCTTCAAGCGCACAGAGTTTGTAATGATGCTGCTCTTCTCCACCTGCAGTCGCATCAAGCTCACAGAGTTTGTAATGATGCTGCTCTTCTCCACCTGCAGTCGCATCAAGTGCACAGATTGTAATGATGCTGCTCTTCTCCACATGCAGTGGTATCAAGCGCACAGAGTTTGTATTGATGCTGCTCTCCTCCACCTGCAGTCGCATCAAGCGCACAGAGTTTGTAATGATGCTGCTCTTCTCCACCTGCAGTCGCATCAAGCGCACAGAGTTTGTACTGATGGTGCTTTTCTCCACCTGCAGTCGCATTAAGCGCACGGAGTTTGTATAGATGCT
The DNA here is from genome assembly GCF_026437365.1 of Eucyclogobius newberryi. NCBI lineage: Eukaryota > Metazoa > Chordata > Actinopteri > Gobiiformes > Gobiidae > Eucyclogobius > Eucyclogobius newberryi. The sequence continues at coordinate 37,187,066 of NW_027315746.1, read as the reverse complement.
GCTCTTCTCCACCTGCAGTCGCATCAAGCTCACAGAGTTTGTAATGATGCTGATCTTCTCCACCTGCAGTCGCATCAAGCGCACAGATATTGTAATGATGCTGCTCTTCTCCACCTGTAGTCGCATCAAGCGCACAGAGTTTGTAATGATGCTGCTCTTCTCCACCTGCAGTCGCATCAAGCGCACAGAGTTTGTAATGATGCTGCTCTTCTCCACCTGCAGTCGCATCAAGCGCAAAGAGTTTGTAATGATGCTGCTCTTCTCCACCTGCAGTCGCATCAAGCTCACAGAGTTTGTAATGATGCTGCTCTTCTCCACCTGCAGTCGCATCAAGCTCACAGAGTTTGTATTGATGCTGCTCTTCTCCACATGTAGTCGCATCAAGCGCACAGAGTTTGTAATGATGCTGCTCTTCTCCACCTGCAGTCGCATCAAGCGCAAAGAGTTTGTATTGATGCTTCTCTTCACCACCTGCAGTCGCATCAAGCGCACAGGGTTTGTAATGATGCTGCTCTTCTCCATCTGCAGTCGCATCAAGCGCACAAAGTTTGTAATGATGCTGCTTTTCTCCACCTGCATTCGCATCAAGCGCACAGAGTTTGTATAGATGCTGCTCTTCTCCACCTGCAGTCGCATCAAGCTCACAGAGTTTGTAATGATGCTGCTCTTCTCCACCTGCAGTCGCATCAAGCGCACAGAGTTTGTAATGATGCTGCTCTTCTCCACCTGTAGTCGCATCAAGCGCACAGAGTTTGTAATGATGCTGCTCTTCTCCACCTGCAGTCGCATCAAGCGCACAGAGTTTGTAATGATGCTGCTCTTCTCCACCTGCAGTCGCATCAAGCTCACAGAGTTTGTATTGATGCTGCTCTTCTCCACATGTAGTCGCATCAAGCGCACAGAGTTTGTAATGATGCTGCTCTTCTCCACCTAAAGTCGCATCAAGCGCACAGAGTTTGTAATGATGCTGCTCTTCTCCACCTGCAGTCGCATCAAGCGCACAGAGTTTGTAATGATGCTGCGCTTCTCCACCTGCAGTCGCATCAAGCGCACAGAGTTTGTATTGATGCTGCTCTTCTCAACCTGCAGTCGCATCAAGCGCACAGGGTTTGTAATGATGCTGCTCTTCTCCACCTGCAGTCGCATCAAGCGCAAAGAGTTTTTAATGATGCTGCTCTTCTCCACCTGCAGTCGCATCAAGCGCACAGAGTTTGTAAGGATGCTGCTCTTCTCCACATGCAGTCGTATCAAGCGCACAGAGTTTGTATTGATGCTGCTCTCCTCCACCTGCAGTCGCATCAAGCGCACAGAGTTTGTAATGATGCTGCTCTTCTCCACCTGCAGTCGCATCAAGCGCACAGAGTTTGTACTGATGCTGCTTTTTTCCACCCGAAGTCGCATCAAGCGCACAGAGTTTGTATTGATGCTGCTCTTCTCCACTTGCAGTCGCATCAAGTGCACAGAGTTTTTCATGATGCTGCTTTTCTCCACCTGCAGTCGCATTAAGCGCACGGAGTTTGTATAGATGCTGCTCTTCTCCACCTGCAGTCGCATCAAGCTCACAGAGTTTGTAATGATGCTGCTCTTCTCCACCTGCAGTCGCATCAAGCGCACAGAGTTTGTAATGATGCTGCTCTTCTCCACCTGTAGTCGCATCAAGCGCACAGAGTTTGTAATGATGCTGCTCTTCTCCACCTGCAGTCGCATCAAGCGCACAGAGTTTGTAATGATGCTGCTCTTCTCCACCTGCAGTCGCATCAAGCGCACAGAGTTTGTAATGATGCTGCTCTTCTCCACCTGCAGTCGCATCAAGCTCACAGAGTTTGTAATGATGCTGCTCTTCTCCACCTGCAGTCGCATCAAGCGCACAGAGTTTGTAATGATGCTGCTCTTCTCCACCTGTAGTCGCATCAAGCGCACAGAGTTTGTAATGATGCTGCTCTTCTCCACCTGCAGTCGTATCAAGCGCACAGAGTTTGTATTGATGCTGCTCTCCTCCACCTGCAGTCGCATCAAGCGCACAGAGTTTGTAATGATGCTGCTCTTCTCCACCTGCAGTCGCATCAAGCTCACAGAGTTTGTATTGATGCTGCTCTTCTCCACATGTCGTCGCATCAAGCGCACAGAGTTTGTAATGATGCTGCTCTTCTCCACCTGCAGTCGCATCAAGCGCAAAGAGTTTGTATTGATGCTTCTCTTCACCACCTGCAGTCGCATCAAGCGCACAGGGTTTGTAATGATGCTGCTCTTCTCCATCTGCAGTCGCATCAAGCGCACAAAGTTTGTAATGATGCTGCTTTTCTCCACCTGCATTCGCATCAAGCGCACAGAGTTTGTATTCATGCTGCTCTTCTCCACCCACAGTCGCATGAAGCGCACAGAGTTTGTAATGATGCTGCTCTTCTCCACCTGCAGTCGTATCAAGCGCACAGAGTTTGTATTGATGCTGCTCTCCTCCACCTGCAGTCGCATCAAGCGCACAGAGTTTGTAATGATGCTGCTCTTCTCCACCAGCAGTCGCATCAAGCGAACAGTTTGTATTGATGCTGCTCTTCTCCACCTGCAGTCGCATCAAGCGCACAGAGTTTGTAATAAAACTGCTCTTCTCCACCTGCAGTCGCATCAAACGCACAGAGTTTGTATTGATGCTGCTCTTCTCCACCTGCAGTCGCATAAGGCTCACAGTTTGTATTGATGCTGCTCTTCTCCACTTGCAGTCGCATAAAGCGCACAGAGTTTGTAATGATGCTGCTCTTCTCCACCTGCAGTCGCATCAAGCTCACAGAGTTTGTAATGATGCTGCTCTTCTCCACCTGCAGTCGCATCAAGCGCAAAGAGTTTGTAATGATGCTGCTCTTCTCCACCTGTATTCGCATCAAGCGCACAGAGTTTGTAATGATGCTGCTCTTCTCCACCTGCAGTCGCATCAAGCGCACAGAGTTTGTAATGATGCTGCTCTCCTCCACCTGCAGTCGCATCAAGCGCACAGAGTTTGTAATGATGCTGCTCTTCTCCACCTGCAGTCGCATCAAGCTCACAGTTATTAATGATAATGCTCTTCTCCACATCCAGTCGCATCAAACGCACAGAGTTTGTAATTATGCTGCTCTTCTCCACCTGCAGTCGCATCAAGCGCACAGAGTTTGTAATGATGCTGCTCTTCTCCACCTGTAGTCGCATCAAGCGCACAGAGTTTGTAATGATGCTGCTCTTCTCCACCTGCAGTCGCATCAAGCGCACAGAGTTTGTAATGATGCTGCTCTTCTCCACCTGCAGTCGCATCAAGCGCAAAGAGTTTGTAATGATGCTGCTCTTCTCCACCTGCAGTCGCATCAAGCTCACAGAGTTTGTAATGATGCTGCTCTTCTCCACCTGCAGTCGCATCAAGCTCACAGAGTTTGTATTGATGCTGCTCTTCTCCACATGTAGTCGCATCAAGCGCACAGAGTTTGTAATGATGCTGCTCTTCTCCACCTGCAGTCGCATCAAGCGCAAAGAGTTTGTATTGATGCTTCTCTTCACCACCTGCAGTCGCATCAAGCGCACAGGGTTTGTAATGATGCTGCTCTTCTCCATCTGCAGTCGCATCAAGCGCACAAAGTTTGTAATGATGCTGCTTTTCTCCACCTGCATTCGCATCAAGCGCACAGAGTTTGTATTCATGCTGCTCTTCTCCACCTGCAGTCGCATGAAGCGCACAGAGTTTGTAATGATGCTGCTCTTCTCCACCTGCAGTCGCATCAAGCGCACAGAGTTTTTCATGATGCTGCTTTTCTCCACCTGCAGTCGCATTAAGCGCACGGAGTTTGTATAGATGCTGCTCTTCTCCACCTGCAGTCGCATCAAGCTCACAGAGTTTGTAATGATGCTGCTCTTCTCCACCTGCAGTCGCATCAAGCGCACAGAGTTTGTAATGATGCTGCTCTTCTCCATCTGCAGTCGCATCAAGCGCACAAAGTTTGTAATGATGCTGCTCTTCTCCACCTGCAGTCGCATCAAGCGCACAGAGTTTGTAATGATGCTGCGCTTCTCCACCTGCAGTCGCATCAAGCGCACAGAGTTTGTATTGATGCTGCTCTTCTCAACCTGCAGTCGCATCAAGCGCACAGGGTTTGTAATGATGCTGCTCTTCTCCACCTGCAGTCGCATCAAGCGCAAAGAGTTTTTAATGATGCTGCTCTTCTCCACCTGCAGTCGCATCAAGCGCACAGAGTTTGTAAGGATGCTGCTCTTCTCCACATGCAGTCGTATCAAGCGCACAGAGTTTGTATTGATGCTGCTCTCCTCCACCTGCAGTCGCATCAAGCGCACAGAGTTTGTAATGATGCTGCTCTTCTCCACCTGCAGTCGCATCAAGCGCACAGAGTTTGTACTGATGCTGCTTTTTTCCACCCGAAGTCGCATCAAGCGCACAGAGTTTGTATTGATGCTGCTCTTCTCCACTTGCAGTCGCATCAAGTGCACAGAGTTTTTCATGATGCTGCTTTTCTCCACCTGCAGTCGCATTAAGCGCACGGAGTTTGTATAGATGCTGCTCTTCTCCACCTGCAGTCGCATCAAGCTCACAGAGTTTGTAATGATGCTGCTCTTCTCCACCTGCAGTCGCATCAAGCGCACAGAGTTTGTAATGATGCTGCTCTTCTCCACCTGTAGTCGCATCAAGCGCACAGAGTTTGTAATGATGCTGCTCTTCTCCACCTGCAGTCGCATCAAGCGCACAGAGTTTGTAATGATGCTGCTCTTCTCCACCTGCAGTCGCATCAAGCGCACAGAGTTTGTAATGATGCTGCTCTTCTCCACCTGCAGTCGCATCAAGCTCACAGAGTTTGTAATGATGCTGCTCTTCTCCACCTGCAGTCGCATCAAGCGCACAGAGTTTGTAATGATGCTGCTCTTCTCCACCTGTAGTCGCATCAAGCGCACAGAGTTTGTAATGATGCTGCTCTTCTCCACCTGCAGTCGTATCAAGCGCACAGAGTTTGTATTGATGCTGCTCTCCTCCACCTGCAGTCGCATCAAGCGCACAGAGTTTGTAATGATGCTGCTCTTCTCCACCTGCAGTCGCATCAAGCTCACAGAGTTTGTATTGATGCTGCTCTTCTCCACATGTCGTCGCATCAAGCGCACAGAGTTTGTAATGATGCTGCTCTTCTCCACCTGCAGTCGCATCAAGCGCAAAGAGTTTGTATTGATGCTTCTCTTCACCACCTGCAGTCGCATCAAGCGCACAGGGTTTGTAATGATGCTGCTCTTCTCCATCTGCAGTCGCATCAAGCGCACAAAGTTTGTAATGATGCTGCTTTTCTCCACCTGCATTCGCATCAAGCGCACAGAGTTTGTATTCATGCTGCTCTTCTCCACCCACAGTCGCATGAAGCGCACAGAGTTTGTAATGATACTCCTCTTCTCCACCAGCAGTCGCATCAAGCGAACAGTTTGTATTGATGCTGCTCTTCTCCACCTGCAGTCGCATCAAGCGCACAGAGTTTGTAATGAAACTGCTCTTCTCCACCTGCAGTCGCATCAAACGCACAGAGTTTGTATTGATGCTGCTCTTCTCCACCTGCAGTCGCATAAGGCTCACAGTTTGTATTGATGCTGCTCTTCTCCACTTGCAGTCGCATAAAGCGCACAGAGTTTGTAATGATGCTGCTCTTCTCCACCTGCAGTCGCATCAAGCTCACAGAGTTTGTAATGATGCTGCTCTTCTCCACCTGCAGTCGCATCAAGCGCAAAGAGTTTGTAATGATGCTGCTCTTCTCCACCTGTATTCGCATCAAGCGCACAGAGTTTGTAATGATGCTGCTCTTCTCCACCTGCAGTCGCATCAAGCGCACAGAGTTTGTAATGATGCTGCTCTCCTCCACCTGCAGTCGCATCAAGCGCACAGAGTTTGTAATGATGCTGCTCTTCTCCACCTGCAGTCGCATCAAGCTCACAGTTATTAATGATAATGCTCTTCTCCACATCCAGTCGCATCAAGCGCACAGAGTTTGTAATGATGCTGCTCTTCTCCACCTGTAGTCGCATCAAGCGCACAGAGTTTGTAATGATGCTGCTCTTCTCCACCTGCAGTCGCATCAAGCGCACAGAGTTTGTAATGATGCTGCTCTTCTCCAGCTGCAGTCGCATCAAGCGCACAGAGTTTGTAATGATGCTGCTCTTCTCCACCTGCAGTCGCATCAAGCTCACAGAGTTTGTATTGATGCTGCTCTCCTCCACATGTAGTCGCATCAAGCGCACAGAGTTTGTAATGATGCTGCTCTTCTCCACCTGCAGTCGCATCAAGCGCAAAGAGTTTGTATTGATGCTTCTCTTCACCACCTGCAGTCGCATCAAGCGCACAGGGTTTGTAATGATGCTGCTTTTCTCCACCTGCATTCGCATCAAGCGCACAGAGTTTGTATTCATGCTGCTCTTCTCCATCTGCAGTCGCATGAAGCGCACAGAGTTTGTAATGATGCTGCTCTTCTCCACCTGCAGTCGCATCAAGCGCACAGAGTTTTTCATGATGCTGCTTTTCTCCACCTGCAGTCGCATTAAGCGCACGGAGTTTGTATAGATGCTGCTCTTCTCCACCTGCAGTCGCATCAAGCTCACAGAGTTTGTAATGATGCTGCTCTTCTCCACCTGCAGTCGCATCAAGCGCACAGAGTTTGTAATGATGCTGCTCTTCTCCACCTGTAGTCTCATCAAGCGCACAGAGTTTGTAATGGTGCTGCTCTTCTCCACCTGCAGTCGCATCAAGCGCACAGAGTTTGTAATGATGCTGCTCTTCTCCACCTGCAGTCGCATCAAGCTCACAGAGTTTGTATTGATGCTGCTCTTCTCCACATGTAGTCGCATCAAGCGCACAGAGTTTGTAATGATGCTGCTCTTCTCCACCTAAAGTCGCATCAAGCGCACAGAGTTTGTAATGATGCTGCTCTTCTCCACCTGCAGTCGCATCAAGAGCACAAAGTTTTTATTGATGCTGCTCTTCTCCACCTGCAGTCGCATCAAGCGCACAGAGTTTGTATTGATGCTGCTCTTCTCAACCTGCAGTCGCATCAAGCGCACAGAGTTTTTAATGATGCTGCTCTTCTCCACCTGCAGTCGCATCAAGCGCACAGAGTTTGTAATGATGCTGCTCTTCTCCACCTGCAGTCGCATCAAGCTCACAGAGTTTGTAATGATGCTGCTCTTCTCCACCTGCAGTCGCATCAAGTGCACAGATTGTAAGGATGCTGCTCTTCTCCACATGCAGTCGTATCAAGCGCACAGAGTTTGTATTGATGCTGCTCTCCTCCACCTGCAGTCGCATCAAGCGCACAGAGTTTGTAATGATGCTGCTCTTCTCCACCTGCAGTCGCATCAAGCGCACAGAGTTTGTACTGATGCTGCTTTTCTCCACCTGCAGTCGCATCAAGCGCACAGAGTTTGTAATGATGCTGCTCTTCTCCACCTGCAGTCGCATCAAGCTCACAGAGTTTGTAATGATGCTGCTCTTCTCCACCTGCAGTCGCATCAAGCGCACAGAGTTTGTAATTATGCTGCTCTTCTCCACCTGTAGTCGCATCAAGCGCACAGAGTTTGTAATGATGCTGCTCTTCTCCACCTGCAGTCGCATCAAGCGCACAGAGTTTGTAATGATGCTGCTCTTCTCCACCTGCAGTCGCATCAAGCGCACAGAGTTTGTAATGATGCTGCTCTTCTCCACCTGCAGTCGCATCAAGCTCACAGAGTTTGTAATGATGCTGCTCTTCTCCACCTGCAGTCGCATCAAGCGCACAGAGTTTGTAATGATGCTGCTCTTCTCCACCTGCAGTCGTATCAAGCGCACAGAGTTTGTATTGATGCTGCTCTCCTCCACCTGCAGTCGCATCAAGCGCACAGAGTTTGTAATGATGCTGCTCTTCTCCACCTGCAGTCGCATCAAGCTCACAGAGTTTGTATTGATGCTGCTCTTCTCCACATGTAGTCGCATCAAGCGCACAGAGTTTGTAATGATGCTGCTCTTCTCCACCTGCAGTCGCATCAAGCGCAAAGAGTTTGTATTGATGCTTCTCTTCACCACCTGCAGTCGCATCAAGCGCACAGGGTTTGTAATGATGCTGCTCTTCTCCATCTGCAGTCGCATCAAGCGCACAAAGTTTGTAATGATGCTGCTTTTCTCCACCTGCATTCGCATCAAGCGCACAGAGTTTGTATTCATGCTGCTCTTCTCCACCTGCAGTCGCATGAAGCGCACAGAGTTTGTATTGATACTGCTCTTCTCCACCAGCAGTCGCATCAAGCGAACAGTTTCTATTGATGCTGCTCTTCTCCACCTGCAGTCGCATCAAGCGCACAGAGTTTGTAATGAAACTGCTCTTCTCCACCTGCAGTCGCATCAAGCTCACAGTTATTAATGATAATGCTCTTCTCCACATCCAGTCGCATCAAACGCACAGAGTTTGTATTGATGCTGCTCTTCTCCACCTGCAGTCGCATAAAGCGCACAGAGTTTGTAATGATGCTACTCTTCTCCACCTGCAGTCGCATCAAGCGCACAGAGTTTTTTAATGATGCTGCTCTTCTCCACCTGCAGTCGCATCAAGCGCACATAGTTTGTAATGATGCTGCTCTTCTCCACCTGCAGTCGCATCAAGCGCACAGAGTTTGTAATGATGCTGCTCTTCTCCACCTGCAGTCGCATCAAGCGCACAGAGTTTGTAATGATGCTGCTCTTCTCCACCTGCAGTCGCATCAAGCGCACAGAGTTTTTATTGATGCTGCTCTTCTCCACCTGCAGTCGCATCAAGCGCACAGAGTTTTTAATGATGCTGCTCTTCTCCACCTGCAGTCGCATCAAGCGCACAGAGTTTGTAATGATGCTGCTCTTCTCCACCTGCAGTCGCATCAAGCTCACAGAGTTTGTAATGATGCTGCCCTTCTCCACCTGCAGTCGCATCAAGTGCACAGATTGTAATGATGCTGCTCTTCTCCACATGCAGTCGTATCAAGCGCACAGAGTTTGTATTGATGCTGCTCTTCTCCACCTGCAGTCGCATCAAGCGCACAGAGTTTGTAATGATGCTGCTCTTCTCCACCTGTAGTCGCATCAAGCGCACAGAGTTTGTAATGATGCTGCTCTTCTCCACCTGCAGTCGCATCAAGCGCACAGAGTTTGTAATGATGCTGCTCTTCTCCACCTGCAGTCGCATCAAGCGCACAGAGTTTGTAATGATGCTGCTCTTCTCCACCTGCAGTCGCATCAAGCTCACAGAGTTTGTAATGATGCTGCTCTTCTCCACCTGCAGTCGCATCAAGCGCACAGAGTTTGTAATGATGCTGCTCTTCTCCACCTGTAGTCGCATCAAGCGCACAGAGTTTGTAATGATGCTGCTCTTCTCCACCTGCAGTCGTATCAAGCGCACAGAGTTTGTATTGATGCTGCTCTCCTCCACCTGCAGTCGCATCAAGCGCACAGAGTTTGTATTGATACTGCTCTTCTCCACCAGCAGTCGCATCAAGCGAACAGTTTGTATTGATGCTGCTCTTCTCCACCTGCAGTCGCATCAAGCGCACAGAGTTTTTAATGATGCTGCTCTTCTCCACCTGCAGTCGCATCAAGCGCACAGAGTTTGTAATGATGCTGCTCTTCTCCACCTGCAGTCGCATCAAGCTCACAGAGTTTGTAATGATGCTGCTCTTCTCCACCTGCAGTCGCATCAAGCGCACAGAGTTTGTAATGATGCTGCTCTTCTCCACCTGTAGTCGTATCAAGCGCACAGAGTTTGTATTGATGCTGCTCTCCTCCACCTGCAGTCGCATCAAGCGCACAGAGTTTGTAATGATGCTGCTCTTCTCCACCTGCAGTCGCATCAAGCGCACAGAGTTTGTACTGATGCTGCTTTTCTCCACCCGAAGTCGCATCAAGCGCACGGAGTTTGTATTGATGCTGCTCTTCTCCACTTGCAGTCGCATCAAGCGCACAGAGTTTTTCATGATGCTGCTTTTCTCCACCTGCAGTCGCATTAAGCGCACGGAGTTTGTATAGATGCTGCTCTTCTCCACCTGCAGTCGCATCAAGCTCACAGAGTTTGTAATGATGCTGCTCTTCTCCACCTGCAGTCGCATCAAGCGCACAGAGTTTGTAATGATGCTGCTCTTCTCCACCTGTAGTCGCATCAAGCGCACAGAGTTTGTAATGATGCTGCTCTTCTCCACCTGCAGTCGCATCAAGCGCACAGAGTTTGTAATGATGCTGCTCTTCTCCACCTGCAGTCGCATCAAGCGCACAGAGTTTTTTAATGATGCTGCTCTTCTCCACCTGCAGTCGCATCAAGCGCACATAGTTTGTAATGATGCTGCTCTTCTCCACCTGCAGTCGCATCAAGCGCACAGAGTTTGTAATGATGCTGCTCTTCTCCACCTGCAGTCGCATCAAGCGCACAGAGTTTTTATTGATGCTGCTCTTCTCCACCTGCAGTCGCATCAAGCGCACAGAGTTTGTATTGATGCTGCTGTTCTCAACCTGCAGTCGCATCAAGCGCACAGAGTTTGTAATGATGCTGCTCTTCTCCACCTGCAGTCGCATCAAGCGCACAGAGTTTGTAATGATGCTGCTCTTCTCCACCTGCAGTCGCATCAAGCGCACAGAGTTTGTAATGATGCTGCTCTTCTCCACCTGTAGTCGCATCCAGCGCACAGAGTTTGTAATGATGCTGCTCTTCTCCACCTGCAGTCGCATCAAGCGCACAGAGTTTGTAATGATGCTGCTCTTCTCCACCTGCAGTCGCATCAAGCTCACAGAGTTTGTATTGATGCTGCTCTTCTCCACATGTAGTCGCATCAAGCGCACAGAGTTTGTAATGATGCTGCTCTTCTCCACCTGCAGTCGCATCAAGCGCACAAAGTTTTTATTGATACTGCTCTTCTCCACCTGCAGTCGCATCAAGCGCACAGAGTTTGTATTGATGCTGCTCTTCTCAACCTGCAGTCGCATCAAGCACACAGAGTTTGTAATGATGCTGCTCTTCTCCACCTGCAGTCGCATCAAGCGCACAGAGTTTGTACTGATGCTGCTTTTCTCCACCTGCAGTCGCATTAAGCGCACGGAGTTTGTATAGATGCTGCTCTTCTCCACCTGCAGTCGCATCAAGCTCACAGAGTTTGTAATGATGCTGCTCTTCTCCACCTGCAGTCGCATCAAGCGCACAGATATTGTAATGATGCTGCTCTTCTCCACCTGTAGTCGCATCAAGCGCACAGAGTTTGTAATGATGCTGCTCTTCTCCACCTGCAGTCGCATCAAGCGCACAGAGTTTGTAATGATGCTGCTCTTCTCCACCTGCAGTCGCATCAAGCGCAAAGAGTTTGTAATGATGCTGCTCTTCTCCACCTGCAGTCGCATCAAGCTCACAGAGTTTGTAATGATGCTGCTCTTCTCCACCTGCAGTCGCATCAAGCTCACAGAGTTTGTATTGATGCTGCTCTTCTCCACATGTAGTCGCATCAAGCGCACAGAGTTTGTAATGATGCTGCTCTTCTCCACCTGCAGTCGCATCAAGCGCAAAGAGTTTGTATTGATGCTTCTCTTCACCACCTGCAGTCGCATCAAGCGCACAGGGTTTGTAATGATGCTGCTCTTCTCCATCTGCAGTCGCATCAAGCGCACAAAGTTTGTAATGATGCTGCTTTTCTCCACCTGCATTTGCATCAAGCGCACAGAGTTTGTATTCATGCTGCTCTTCTCCACCTGCAGTCGCATGAAGCGCACAGAGTTTGTAATGATGCTGCTCCTCTCCACCTGCAGTCGCATCAAGCGCACAGAGTTTTTCATGATGCTGCTTTTCTCCACCTGCAGTCGCATTAAGCGCACAGAGTTTGTATAGATGCTGCTCTTCTCCACCTGCAGTCGCATCAAGCGCACAGAGTTTGTAATGATGCTGCTCTTCTCCACCTGCAGTCGCATCAAGCGCACAGAGTTTGTAATGATGCTGCTCTTCTCCACCTGTAGTCGCATCAAGCGCACAGAGTTTGTAATGATGCTGCTCTTCTCCACCTGCAGTCGCATCAAGCGCACAGAGTTTGTAATGATGCTGCTCTTCTCCACCTGCAGTCGCATCAAGCTCACAGAGTTTGTATTGATGCTGCTCTTCTCCACATGTAGTCGCATCAAGCGCACAGAGTTTGTAATGATGCTGCTCTTCTCCACCTAAAGTCGCATCAAGCGCACAGAGTTTGTAATGATGCTGCTCTTCTCCACCTGCAGTCGCATCAAGCGCACAGAGTTTGTAATGATGCTGCGCTTCTCCACCTGCAGTCGCATCAAGCGCACAGAGTTTGTATTGATGCTGCTCTTCTCAACCTGCAGTCGCATCAAGCGCACAGGGTTTGTAATGATGCTGCTCTTCTCCACCTGCAGTCGCATCAAGCGCAAAGAGTTTTTAATGATGCTGCTCTTCTCCACCTGCAGTCGCATCAAGCGCACAGAGTTTGTAAGGATGCTGCTCTTCTCCACATGCAGTCGTATCAAGCGCACAGAGTTTGTATTGATGCTGCTCTCCTCCACCTGCAGTCGCATCAAGCGCACAGAGTTTGTAATGATGCTGCTCTTCTCCACCTGCAGTCGCATCAAGCGCACAGAGTTTGTACTGATGCTGCTTTTTTCCACCCGAAGTCGCATCAAGCGCACAGAGTTTGTATTGATGCTGCTCTTCTCCACTTGCAGTCGCATCAAGTGCACAGAGTTTTTCATGATGCTGCTTTTCTCCACCTGCAGTCGCATTAAGCGCACGGAGTTTGTATAGATGCTGCTCTTCTCCACCTGCAGTCGCATCAAGCTCACAGAGTTTGTAATGATGCTGCTCTTCTCCACCTGCAGTCGCATCAAGCGCACAGAGTTTGTAATGATGCTGCTCTTCTCCACCTGTAGTCGCATCAAGCGCACAGAGTTTGTAATGATGCTGCTCTTCTCCACCTGCAGTCGCATCAAGCGCACAGAGTTTGTAATGATGCTGCTCTTCTCCACCTGCAGTCGCATCAAGCGCACAGAGTTTGTAATGATGCTGCTCTTCTCCACCTGCAGTCGCATCAAGCGCACAGAGTTTGTAATGATGCTGCTCTTCTCCACCTGTAGTCGCATCAAGCGCACAGAGTTTGTAATGATGCTGCTCTTCTCCACCTGCAGTCGTATCAAGCGCACAGAGTTTGTATTGATGCTGCTCTCCTCCACCTGCAGTCGCATCAAGCGCACAGAGTTTGTAATGATGCTGCTCTTCTCCACCTGCAGTCGCATCAAGCTCACAGAGTTTGTATTGATGCTGCTCTTCTCCACATGTAGTCGCATCAAGCGCACAGAGTTTGTAATGATGCTGCTCTTCTCCACCTGCAGTCGCATCAAGCGCAAAGAGTTTGTATTGATGCTTCTCTTCACCACCTGCAGTCGCATCAAGCGCACAGGGTTTGTAATGATGCTGCTCTTCTCCATCTGCAGTCGCATCAAGCGCACAAAGTTTGTAATGATGCTGCTTTTCTCCACCTGCATTCGCATCAAGCGCACAGAGTTTGTATTCATGCTGCTCTTCTCCACCCACAGTCGCATGAAGCGCACAGAGTTTGTAATGATGCTGCGCTTCTCCACCTGCAGTCGCATCAAGCGCACAGAGTTTGTATTGATGCTGCTCTTCTCAACCTGCAGTCGCATCAAGCGCACAGGGTTTGTAATGATGCTGCTCTTCTCCACCTGCAGTCGCATCAAGCGCAAAGAGTTTTTAATGATGCTGCTCTTCTCCACCTGCAGTCGCATCAAGCGCACAGAGTTTGTAAGGATGCTGCTCTTCTCCACATGCAGTCGTATCAAGCGCACAGAGTTTGTATTGATGCTGCTCTCCTCCACCTGCAGTCGCATCAAGCGCACTGAGTTTGTAATGATGCTGCTCTTCTCCACCTGCAGTCGCATCAAGCGCACAGAGTTTGTACTGATGCTGCTTTTTTCCACCCGAAGTCGCATCAAGCGCACAGAGTTTGTATTGATGCTGCTCTTCTCCACTTGCAGTCGCATCAAGTGCACAGAGTTTTTCATGATGCTGCTTTTCTCCACCTGCAGTCGCATTAAGCGCACGGAGTTTGTATAGATGCTGCTCTTCTCCACCTGCAGTCGCATCAAGCTCACAGAGTTTGTAATGATGCTGCTCTTCTCCACCTGCAGTCGCATCAAGCGCACAGAGTTTGTAATGATGCTGCTCTTCTCCACCTGTAGTCGCATCAAGCGCACAGAGTTTGTAATGATGCTGCTCTTCTCCACCTGCAGTCGCATCAAGCGCACAGAGTTTGTAATGATGCTGCTCTTCTCCACCTGCAGTCGCATCAAGCGCACAGAGTTTGTAATGATGCTGCTCTTCTCCACCTGCAGTCGCATCAAGCGCACAGAGTTTGTAATGATGCTGCTCTTCTCCACCTGTAGTCGCATCAAGCGCACAGAGTTTGTAATGATGCTGCTCTTCTCCACCTGCAGTCGTATCAAGCGCACAGAGTTTGTATTGATGCTGCTCTTCTCCACATGTAGTCGCATCAAGCGCACAGAGTTTGTAATGATGCTGCTCTTCTCCACCTGCAGTCGCATCAAGCGCAAAGAGTTTGTATTGATGCTTCTCTTCACCACCTGCAGTCGCATCAAGCGCACAGGGTTTGTAATGATGCTGCTCTTCTCCATCTGCAGTCGCATCAAGCGCACAAAGTTTGTAATGATGCTGCTTTTCTCCACCTGCATTCGCATCAAGCGCACAGAGTTTGTATTCATGCTGCTCTTCTCCACCCACAGTCGCATGAAGCGCACAGAGTTTGTAATGATACTCCTCTTCTCCACCAGCAGTCGCATCAAGCGAACAGTTTGTATTGATGCTGCTCTTCTCCACCTGCAGTCGCATCAAGCGCACAGAGTTTGTAATGAAACTGCTCTTCTCCACCTGTAGTCGCATCAAGCTCACAGTTATTAATGATAATGCTCTTCTCCACATCCAGTCGCATCAAACGCACAGAGTTTGTATTGATGCTGCTCTTCTCCACCTGCAGTCGCATAAGGCTCACAGTTTGTATTGATGCTGCTCTTCTCCACTTGCAGTCGCATAAAGCGCACAGAGTTTGTAATGATGCTGCTCTTCTCCACCTGCAGTCGCATCAAGCTCACAGAGTTTGTAATGATGCTGCTCTTCTCCACCTGCAGTCGCATCAAGCGCAAAGAGTTTGTAATGATGCTGCTCTTCTCCACCTGTAGTCGCATCAAGCGCACAGAGTTTGTAATGATGCTGCTCTTCTCCACCTGCAGTCGCATCAAGCGCACAGAGTTTGTAATGATGCTGCTCTCCTCCACCTGCAGTCGCATCAAGCGCACAGAGTTTGTAATGATGCTGCTCTTCTCCACCTGCAGTCGCATCAAGCTCACAGTTATTAATGATAATGCTCTTCTCCACATCCAGTCGCATCAAACGCACAGAGTTTGTAATTATGCTGCTCTTCTCCACCTGCAGTCGCATCAAGCGCACAGAGTTTGTAATGATGCTGCTCTTCTCCACCTGTAGTCGCATCAAGCGCACAGAGTTTGTAATGATGCTGCTCTTCTCCACCTGCAGTCGCATCAAGCGCACAGAGTTTGTAATGATGCTGCTCTTCTCCAGCTGCAGTCGCATCAAGCGCACAGAGTTTGTAATGATGCTGCTCTTCTCCACCTGCAGTCGCATCAAGCTCACAGAGTTTGTATTGATGCTGCTCTCCTCCACATGTAGTCGCATCAAGCGCACAGAGTTTGTAATGATGCTGCTCTTCTCCACCTGCAGTCGCATCAAGCGCAAAGAGTTTGTATTGATGCTTCTCTTCACCACCTGCAGTCGCATCAAGCGCACAGGGTTTGTAATGATGCTGCTCTTCTCCATCTGCAGTCGCATCAAGCGCACAAAGTTTGTAATGATAATGCTTTTCTCCACCTGCATTCGCATCAAGCGCACAGAGTTTGTATTCATGCTGCTCTTCTCCATCTGCAGTCGCATGAAGCGCACAGAGTTTGTAATGATGCTGCTCTTCTCCACCTGCAGTCGCATCAAGCGCACAGAGTTTTTCATGATGCTGCTTTTCTCCACCTGCAGTCGCATTAAGCGCACGGAGTTTGTATAGATGCTGCTCTTCTCCACCTGCAGTCGCATCAAGCTCACAGAGTTTGTAATGATGCTGCTCTTCTCCACCTGCAGTCGCATCAAGCGCACAGAGTTTGTAATGATGCTGCTCTTCTCCACCTATAGTCACATCAAGCGCACAGAGTTTGTAATGGTGCTGCTCTTCTCCACCTGCAGTCGCATCAAGCGCACAGAGTTTGTAATGATGCTGCTCTTCTCCACCTGCAGTCGCATCAAGCTCACAGAGTTTGTATTGATGCTGCTCTTCTCCACATGTAGTCGCATCAAGCGCACAGAGTTTGTAATGATGCTGCTCTTCTCCACCTAAAGTCGCATCAAGCGCACAGAGTTTGTAATGATGCTGCTCTTCTCCACCTGCAGTCGCATCAAGCGCACAAAGTTTTTATTGATGCTGCTCTTCTCCACCTGCAGTCGCATCAAGCGCACAGAGTTTGTATTGATGCTGCTCTTCTCAACCTGCAGTCGCATCAAGCGCACAGAGTTTGTAATGATGCTGCTCTTCTCCACCTGCAGTCGCATCAAGCGCACAGAGTTTTTAATGATGCTGCTCTTCTCCACCTGCAGTCGCATCAAGCGCACAGAGTTTGTAATGATGCTGCTCTTCTCCACCTGCAGTCGCATCAAGCGCACAGAGTTTTTATTGATGCTGCTCTTCTCCACCTGCAGTCGCATCAAGCGCACAGTTTTTAATGATGCTGCTCTTCTCCACCTGCAGTCGCATCAAGCGCACAGAGTTTGTAATGATGCTGCTCTTCTCCACCTGCAGTCGCATCAAGCTCACAGAGTTTGTAATGATGCTGCTCTTCTCCACCTGCAGTCGCATCAAGTGCACAGATTGTAAGGATGCTGCTCTTCTCCACATGCAGTCGTATCAAGCGCACAGAGTTTGTATTGATGCTGCTCTCCTCCACCTGCAGTCGCATCAAGTGCACAGATTGTAAGGATGCTGCTCTTCTCCACATGCAGTCGTATCAAGCGCACAGAGTTTGTAATGATGCTGCTCTTCTCCACCTGCAGTCGCATCAAGCGCACAGAGTTTGTACTGATGCTGCTTTTCTCCACCTGCAGTCGCATCAAGCGCACAGAGTTTGTAATGATGCTGCTCTTCTCCACCTGCAGTCGCATCAAGCTCACAGAGTTTGTAATGATGCTGCTCTTCTCCACCTGCAGTCGCATCAAGCGCACAGAGTTTGTAATTATGCTGCTCTTCTCCACCTGTAGTCGCATCAAGCGCACAGAGTTTGTAATGATGCTGCTCTTCTCCACCTGCAGTCGCATCAAGCGCACAGAGTTTGTAATGATGCTGCTCTTCTCCACCTGCAGTCGCATCAAGCGCACAGAGTTTGTAATGATGCTGCTCTTCTCCACCTGCAGTCGCATCAAGCTCACAGAGTTTGTAATGATGCTGCTCTTCTCCACCTGCAGTCGCATCAAGCGCACAGAGTTTGTAATGATGCTGCTCTTCTCCACCTGTAGTCGCATCAAGCGCACAGAGTTTGTAATGATGCTGCTCTTCTCCACCTGCAGTCGTATCAAGCGCACAGAGTTTGTATTGATGCTGCTCTCCTCCACCTGCAGTCGCATCAAGCGCACAGAGTTTGTAATGATGCTGCTCTTCTCCACCTGCAGTCGCATCAAGCTCACAGAGTTTGTATTGATGCTGCTCTTCTCCACATGTAGTCGCATCAAGCGCACAGAGTTTGTAATGATGCTGCTCTTCTCCACCTGCAGTCGCATCAAGCGCAAAGAGTTTGTATTGATGCTTCTCTTCACCACCTGCAGTCGCATCAAGCGCACAGGGTTTGTAATGATGCTGCTCTTCTCCATCTGCAGTCGCGTCAAGCGCACAAAGTTTGTAATGATGCTGCTTTTCTCCACCTGCATTCGCATCAAGCGCACAGAGTTTGTATTCATGCTGCTCTTCTCCACCTGCAGTCGCATGAAGCGCACAGAGTTTGTATTGATACTGCTCTTCTCCACCAGCAGTCGCATCAAGCGAACAGTTTCTATTGATGCTGCTCTTCTCCACCTGCAGTCGCATCAAGCGCACAGAGTTTGTAATGAAACTGCTCTTCTCCACCTGCAGTCGCATCAAGCTCACAGTTATTAATGATAATGCTCTTCTCCACATCCAGTCGCATCAAACGCACAGAGTTTGTATTGATGCTGCTCTTCTCCACCTGCAGTCGCATAAAGCGCACAGAGTTTGTAATGATGCTACTCTTCTCCACCTGCAGTCGCATCAAGCGCACAGAGTTTTTTAATGATGCTGCTCTTCTCCACCTGCAGTCGCATCAAGCGCACATAGTTTGTAATGATGCTGCTCTTCTCCACCTGCAGTCGCATCAAGCGCACAGAGTTTGTAATGATGCTGCTCTTCTCCACCTGCAGTCGCATCAAGCGCACAGAGTTTGTAATGATGCTGCTCTTCTCCACCTGCAGTCGCATCAAGCGCACAGAGTTTTTATTGATGCTGCTCTTCTCCACCTGCAGTCGCATCAAGCGCACAGAGTTTTTAATGATGCTGCTCTTCTCCACCTGCAGTCGCATCAAGCGCACAGAGTTTGTAATGATGCTGCTCTTCTCCACCTGCAGTCGCATCAAGCTCACAGAGTTTGTAATGATGCTGCTCTTCTCCACCTGCAGTCGCATCAAGTGCACAGATTGTAATGATGCTGCTCTTCTCCACATGCAGTCGTATCAAGCGCACAGAGTTTGTATTGATGCTGCTCTCCTCCACCTGCAGTCGCATCAAGCGCACAGAGTTTGTAATGATGCTGCTCTTCTCCACCTGCAGTCACATCAAGCGCACAGAGTTTGTACTTATGCTGCTTTTCTCCACCCGAAGTCGCATCAAGCGCACGGAGTTTGTATTGATGCTGCTCTTCTCCACTTGCAGTCGCATCAAGCGCACAGAGTTTTTCATGATGCTGCTTTTCTCCACCTGCAGTCGCATTAAGCGAACGGAGTTTGTATTGATGCTGCTCTTCTCCACCTGCAGTCGCATCAAGCTCACAGAGTTTGTAATGATGCTGCTCTTCTCCACCTGCAGTCGCATCAAGCGCACAGAGTTTGTAATGATGCTGCTCTTCTCCACCTGCAGTCGCATCAAGCGCACAGAGTTTGTAATGATGCTGCTCTTCTCCACCTGCAGTCGCATCAAGCGCACAGAGTTTGTAATGATGCTGCTCTTCTCCACCTGCAGTCGCATCAAGCTCACAGAGTTTGTAATGATGCTGCTCTTCTCCACCTGCAGTCGCATCAAGCGCACAGAGTTTGTAATGATGCTGCTCTTCTCCACCTGTAGTCGCATCAAGCGCACAGAGTTTGTAATGATGCTGCTCTTCTCCACCTGCAGTCGTATCAAGCGCACAGAGTTTGTATTGATGCTGCTCTCCTCCACCTGCAGTCGCATCAAGCGCACAGAGTTTGTATTGATACTGCTCTTCTCCACCAGCAGTCGCATCAAGCGAACAGTTTGTATTGATGCTGCTCTTCTCCACCTGCAGTCGCATCAAGCGCACAGAGTTTTTAATGATGCTGCTCTTCTCCACCTGCAGTCGCATCAAGCGCACAGAGTTTGTAATGATGCTGCTCTTCTCCACCTGCAGTCGCATCAAGCTCACAGAGTTTGTAATGATGCTGCTCTTCTCCACCTGCAGTCGCATCAAGTGCACAGATTGTAATGATGCTGCTCTTCTCCACATGCAGTCGTATCAAGCGCACAGAGTTTGTATTGATGCTGCTCTCCTCCACCTGCAGTCGCATCAAGCGCACAGAGTTTGTAATGATGCTGCTCTTCTCCACCTGCAGTCACATCAAGCGCACAGAGTTTGTACTTATGCTGCTTTTCTCCACCCGAAGTCGCATCAAGCGCACGGAGTTTGTATTGATGCTGCTCTTCTCCACTTGCAGTCGCATCAAGCGCACAGAGTTTTTCATGATGCTGCTTTTCTCCACCTGCAGTCGCATTAAGCGAACGGAGTTTGTATTGATGCTGCTCTTCTCCACCTGCAGTCGCATCAAGCTCACAGAGTTTGTAATGATGCTGCTCTTCTCCACCTGCAGTCGCATCAAGCGCACAGAGTTTGTAATGATGCTGCTCTTCTCCACCTGTAGTCGCATCAAGCGCACAGAGTTTGTAATGATGCTGCTCTTCTCCACCTGCAGTCGCATCAAGCGCACAGAGTTTGTAATGATGCTGCTCTTCTCCACCTGCAGTCGCATCAAGCGCACAGAGTTTGTAATGATGCTGCTCTTCTCCACCTGCAGTCGCATCAAGCTCACAGAGTTTGTAATGATGCTGCTCTTCTCCACCTGCAGTCGCATCAAGCGCACAGAGTTTGTAATGATGCTGCTCTTCTCCACCTGTAGTCGCATCAAGCGCACAGAGTTTGTAATGATGCTGCTCTTCTCCACCTGCAGTCGTATCAAGCGCACAGAGTTTGTATTGATGCTGCTCTCCTCCACCTGCAGTCGCATCAAGCGCACAGAGTTTGTATTGATACTGCTCTTCTCCACCAGCAGTCGCATCAAGCGAACAGTTTGTATTGATGCTGCTCTTCTCCACCTGCAGTCGCATCAAGCGCACAGAGTTTTTAATGATGCTGCTCTTCTCCACCTGCAGTCGCATCAAGCGCACAGAGTTTGTAATGATGCTGCTCTTCTCCACCTGCAGTCGCATCAAGCTCACAGAGTTTGTAATGATGCTGCTCTTCTCCACCTGCAGTCGCATCAAGCGCACAGAGTTTGTAATGATGCTGCTCTTCTCCACCTGTAGTCGTATCAAGCGCACAGAGTTTGTATTGATGCTGCTCTCCTCCACCTGCAGTCGCATCAAGCGCACAGAGTTTGTAATGATGCTGCTCTTCTCCACCTGCAGTCCCATCAAGCGCACAGAGTTTGTACTGATGCTGCTTTTCTCCACCCGAAGTCGCATCAAGCGCACGGAGTTTGTATTGATGCTGCTCTTCTCCACTTGCAGTCGCATCAAGCGCACAGAGTTTTTCATGATGCTGCTTTTCTCCACCTGCAGTCGCATTAAGCGCACGGAGTTTGTATAGATGCTGCTCTTCTCCACCTGCAGTCGCATCAAGCTCACAGAGTTTGTAATGATGCTGCTCTTCTCCACCTGCAGTCGCATCAAGCGCACAGAGTTTGTAATGATGCTGCTCTTCTCCACCTGTAGTCGCATCAAGCGCACAGAGTTTGTAATGATGCTGCTCTTCTCCACCTGCAGTCGCATCAAGCGCACAGAGTTTGTAATGATGCTGCTCTTCTCCACCTGCAGTCGCATCAAGCGCACAGAGTTTTTTAATGATGCTGCTCTTCTCCACCTGCAGTCGCATCAAGCGCACATAGTTTGTAATGATGCTGCTCTTCTCCACCTGCAGTCGCATCAAGCGCACAGAGTTTGTAATGATGCTGCTCTTCTCCACCTGCAGTCGCATCAAGCGCACAGAGTTTTTATTGATGCTGCTCTTCTCCACCTGCAGTCGCATCAAGCGCACAGAGTTTGTATTGATGCTGCTGTTCTCAACCTGCAGTCGCATCAAGCGCACAGAGTTTGTAATGATGCTGCTCTTCTCCACCTGCAGTCGCATCAAGCGCACAGAGTTTGTAATGATGCTGCTCTTCTCCACCTGCAGTCGCATCAAGCTCACAGAGTTTGTAATGATGCTGCTCTTCTCCACCTGCAGTCGCATCAAGTGCACAGAGTTTGTATTGATGCTGCTCTCCTCCACCTGCAGTCGCATCAAGCGCACAGAGTTTGTAATGATGCTGCTCTTCTCCACCTTCAGTCGCATCAAGCGCACAGAGTTTGTACTGATGCTGCTTTTCTCCACCCGAAGTCGCATCAAGCGCACGGAGTTTGTATTGATGCTGCTCTTCTCCACTTGCAGTCGCATCAAGCGCACAGAGTTTTTCATGATGCTGCTTTTCTCCACCTGCAGTCGCATTAAGCGCACGGAGTTTGTATAGATGCTGCTCTTCTCCACCTGCAGTCGCATCAAGCTCACAGAGTTTGTAATGATGCTGCTCTTCTCCACCTGCAGTCGCATCAAGCGCACAGAGTTTGTAATGATGCTGCTCTTCTCCACCTGTAGTCGCATTAAGCGCACAGAGTTTGTAATGATGCTGCTCTTCTCCACCTGCAGTCGCATCAAGCGCACAGAGTTTGTAATGATGCTGCTCTTCTCCACCTGCAGTCGCATCAAGCGCACAGAGTTTGTAATGATGCTGCTCTTCTCCACCTGCAGTCGCATCAAGCTCACAGAGTTTGTAATGAAGCGGCTCTTCTCCACCTGCAGTCGCATCAAGCGCACAGAGTTTGTAATGATGCTGCTCTTCTCCACCTGTAGTCGCATCAAGCGCACAGAGTTTGTAATGATGCTGCTCTTCTCCACCTGCAGTCGTATCAAGCGCACAGAGTTTGTATTGATGCTGCTCTCCTCCACCTGCAGTCGCATCAAGCGCACAGAGTTTGTATTGATACTGCTCTTCTCCACCAGCAGTCGCATCAAGCGAACAGTTTGTATTGATGCTGCTCTTCTCCACCTGCAGTCGCATCAAGCGCACAGAGTTTTTAATGATGCTGCTCTTCTCCACCTGCAGTCGCATCAAGCGCACAGAGTTTGTAATGATGCTGCTCTCCTCCACCTGCAGTCGCATCAAGCGCACAGAGTTTGTAATGATGCTGCTCTTCTCCACCTGCAGTCGCATCAAGCGCACAGAGTTTGTACTGATGCTGCTTTTCTCCACCCGAAGTCGCATCAAGCGCACAGAGTTTGTATTGATGCTGCTCTTCTCCACTTGCAGTCGCATCAAGCGCACAGAGTTTTTCATGATGCTGCTTTTCTCCACCTGCAGTCGCATTAAGCGCACAGATTGTAATGATGCTGCTCTTCTCCACATGCAGTCGTATCAAGCGCACAGAGTTTGTATTGATGCTGCTCTCCTCCACCTGCAGTCGCATCAAGCGCACAGAGTTTGTAATGATGCTGCTCTTCTCCACCTGCAGTCGCATCAAGCGCACAGAGTTTGTACTGATGCTGCTTTTCTCCACCCGAAGTCGCATCAAGCGCACAGAGTTTGTATTGATGCTGCTCTTCTCCACTTGCAGTCGCATCAAGCGCACAGAGTTTTTCATGATGCTGCTTTTCTCCACCTGCAGTCGCATCAAGCGCACAGAGTTTGTAATGATGCTGCTCTTCTCCACCTGTAGTCGCATCAAGCGCACAGAGTTTGTAATGATGCTGCTCTTCTCCACCTGCAGTCGTATCAAGCGCACAGAGTTTGTATTGATGCTGCTCTCCTCCACCTGCAGTCGCATCAAGCGCACAGAGTTTGTATTGATACTGCTCTTCTCCACCAGCAGTCGCATCAAGCGAACAGTTTGTATTGATGCTGCTCTTCTCCACCTGCAGTCGCATCAAGCGCACAGAGTTTTTAATGATGCTGCTCTTCTCCACCTGCAGTCGCATCAAGCGCACAGAGTTTGTAATGATGCTGCTCTTCTCCACCTGCAGTCGCATCAAGCTCACAGAGTTTGTAATGATGCTGCTCTTCTCCACCTGCAGTCGCATCAAGCGCACAGAGTTTGTAATGATGCTGCTCTTCTCCACCTGTAGTCGTATCAAGCGCACAGAGTTTGTACTGATGCTGCTTTTCTCCACCCGAAGTCGCATCAAGCGCACGGAGTTTGTATTGATGCTGCTCTTCTCCACTTGCAGTCGCATCAAGCGCACAGAGTTTTTCATGATGCTGCTTTTCTCCACCTGCAGTCGCATTAAGCGCACGGAGTTTGTATAGATGCTGCTCTTCTCCACCTGCAGTCGCATCAAGCTCACAGAGTTTGTAATGATGCTGCTCTTCTCCACCTGCAGTCGCATCAAGCGCACAGAGTTTGTAATGATGCTGCTCTTCTCCACCTGTAGTCGCATCAAGCGCACAGAGTTTGTAATGATGCTGCTCTTCTCCACCTGCAGTCGCATCAAGCGCACAGAGTTTGTAATGATGCTGCTCTTCTCCACCTGCAGTCGCATCAAGCGCACAGAGTTTTTTAATGATGCTGCTCTTCTCCACCTGCAGTCGCATCAAGCGCACATAGTTTGTAATGATGCTGCTCTTCTCCACCTGCAGTCGCATCAAGCGCACAGAGTTTGTAATGATGCTGCTCTTCTCCACCTGCAGTCTCATCAAGCGCACAGAGTTTTTATTGATGCTGCTCTTCTCCACCTGCAGTCGCATCAAGCGCACAGAGTTTGTATTGATGCTGCTGTTCTCAACCTGCAGTCGCATCAAGCGCACAGAGTTTGTAATGATGCTGCTCTTCTCCACCTGCAGTCGCATCAAGCGCACAGAGTTTGTAATGATGCTGCTCTTCTCCACCTGCAGTCGCATCAAGCTCACAGAGTTTGTAATGATGCTGCTCTTCTCCACCTGCAGTCGCATCAAGTGCACAGAGTTTGTATTGATGCTGCTCTCCTCCACCTGCAGTCGCATCAAGCGCACAGAGTTTGTAATGATGCTGCTCTTCTCCACCTTCAGTCGCATCAAGCGCACAGAGTTTGTACTGATGCTGCTTTTCTCCACCCGAAGTCGCATCAAGCGCACGGAGTTTGTATTGATGCTGCTCTTCTCCACTTGCAGTCGCATCAAGCGCACAGAGTTTTTCATGATGCTGCTTTTCTCCACCTGCAGTCGCATTAAGCGCACGGAGTTTGTATAGATGCTGCTCTTCTCCACCTGCAGTCGCATCAAGCTCACAGAGTTTGTAATGATGCTGCTCTTCTCCACCTGCAGTCGCATCAAGCGCACAGAGTTTGTAATGATGCTGCTCTTCTCCACCTGTAGTCGCATCAAGCGCACAGAGTTTGTAATGATGCTGCTCTTCTCCACCTGCTGTCGCATCAAGCGCACAGAGTTTGTAATGATGCTGCTCTTCTCCACCTGCAGTCGCATCAAGCGCACAGAGTTTGTAATGATGCTGCTCTTCTCCACCTGCAGTCGCATCAAGCTCACAGAGTTTGTAATGAAGCGGCTCTTCTCCACCTGCAGTCGCATCAAGCGCACAGAGTTTGTAATGATGCTGCTCTTCTCCACCTGTAGTCGCATCAAGCGCACAGAGTTTGTAATGATGCTGCTCTTCTCCACCTGCAGTCGTATCAAGCGCACAGAGTTTGTATTGATGCTGCTCTCCTCCACCTGCAGTCGCATCAAGCGCACAGAGTTTGTATTGATACTGCTCTTCTCCACCAGCAGTCGCATCAAGCGAACAGTTTGTATTGATGCTGCTCTTCTCCACCTGCAGTCGCATCAAGCGCACAGAGTTTTTAATGATGCTGCTCTTCTCCACCTGCAGTCGCATCAAGCGCACAGAGTTTGTAATGATGCTGCTCTCCTCCACCTGCAGTCGCATCAAGCGCACAGAGTTTGTAATGATGCTGCTCTTCTCCACCTGCAGTCGCATCAAGCGCACAGAGTTTGTACTGATGCTGCTTTTCTCCACCCGAAGTCGCATCAAGCGCACAGAGTTTGTATTGATGCTGCTCTTCTCCACTTGCAGTCGCATCAAGCGCACAGAGTTTTTCATGATGCTGCTTTTCTCCACCTGCAGTCGCATTAAGCGCACAGATTGTAATG
The DNA here is from genome assembly GCF_026437365.1 of Eucyclogobius newberryi. Lineage (NCBI taxonomy): Eukaryota > Metazoa > Chordata > Actinopteri > Gobiiformes > Gobiidae > Eucyclogobius > Eucyclogobius newberryi. Next base: position 37,161,267 of record NW_027315746.1, on the reverse strand, counting down.
ATGCTGCTCTTCTCCACATGCAGTCGTATCAAGCGCACAGAGTTTGTATTGATGCTGCTCTCCTCCACCTGCAGTCGCATCAAGCGCACAGAGTTTGTAATGATGCTGCTCTTCTCCACCTGCAGTCGCATCAAGCTTACAGAGTTTGTAATGATGCTGCTCTTCTCCACCTGCAGTCGCATCAAGCGCACAGAGTTTGTAATGATGCTGCTCTTCTCCATCTGTAGTCGCATCAAGCGCACAGAGTTTGTAATGATGCTGCTCTTCTCCACCTGCAGTCGCATCAAGCGCACAGAGTTTGTAATGATGCTGCTCTTCTCCACCTGCAGTCGCATCAAGCGCAAAGAGTTTGTAATGATGCTGCTCTTCTCCACCTGCAGTCGCATCAAGCTCACAGAGTTTGTAATGATGCTGCTCTTCTCCACCTGCAGTCGCATCAAGTGCACAGATTGTAATGATGCTGCTCTTCTCCACATGCAGTCGTATCAAGCGCACAGAGTTTGTATTGATGCTGCTCTCCTCCACCTGCAGTCGCATCAAGCGCACAGAGTTTGTAATGATGCTGCTCTTCTCCACCTGCAGTCGCATCAAGCGCACAGAGTTTGTACTGATGCTGCTTTTCTCCACCCGAAGTCGCATCAAGCGCACGGAGTTTGTATTGATGCTGCTCTTCTCCACTTGCAGTCGCATCAAGCGCACAGAGTTTTTCATGATGCTGCTCTTCTCCACCTGCAGTCGCATCAAGCGCACAGAGTTTGTAATGATGCTGCTCTTCTCCACCTGCAGTCGCATCAAGCTCACAGAGTTTGTATTGATGCTGCTCTTCTCCACATGTAGTCGCATCAAGCGCACAGAGTTTGTAATGATGCTGCTCTTCTCCACCTAAAGTCGCATCAAGCGCACAGAGTTTGTAATGATGCTGCTCTTCTCCACCTGCAGTCGCATCAAGCGCACAAAGTTTTTATTGATGCTGCTCTTCTCCACCTGCAGTCGCATCAAGCGCACAGAGTCTGTATTGATGCTGCTCTTCTCAACCTGCAGTCGCATCAAGCGCACAGAGTTTGTAATGATGCTGCTCTTCTCCACCTGCAGTCGCATCAAGCGCACAGAGTTTTTAATGATGCTGCTCTTCTCCACCTGCAGTCGCATCAAGCGCACAGAGTTTGTAATGATGCTGCTCTTCTCCACCTGCAGTCGCATCAAGCGCACAGAGTTTTTATTGATGCTGCTCTTCTCCACCTGCAGTCGCATCAAGCGCACAGAGTTTTTAATGATTCTGCTCTTTTCCACCTGCAGTCGCATCAAGCGCACAGAGTTTGTAATGATGCTGCTCTTCTCCACCTGCAGTCGCATCAAGCTCACAGAGTTTGTAATGATGCTGCTCTTCTCCACCTGCAGTCGCATCAAGTACACAGATTGTAAGGATGCTGCTCTTCTCCACATGCAGTCGTATCAAGCGCACAGAGTTTGTATTGATGCTGCTCTCCTCCACCTGCAGTCGCATCAAGCGCACAGAGTTTGTACTGATGCTGCTTTTCTCCACCCGAAGTCGCATCAAGCGCACGGAGTTTGTATTGATGCTGCTCTTCTCCACCTGCAGTCGCATTAAGCTCACAGAGTTTGTAATGATGCTGCTCTTCTCCACCTGCAGTCGCATCAAGTGCACAGAGTTTGTTATGATGCTGCTCTTCTCAACCTGTAGTCGCATTAAGCGCACAGAGTTTGTAATGATGCTGCTCTTCTCCACCTGCAGTCGAATCAAGCGCACAGAGTTTGTATTGATGCTGCTCTCCTCCACCTGCAGTCGAATCAAGCGCACATAGTTTGTAATGATGCTGCTCTTTTCTACCTGCAGTCGCATCAAGCGCACAGAGTTTGTAATGATGCTGCTCTTCTCCACATGCAGTCGTATCAAGCGCACAGAGTTTGTATTGATGCTGCTCTCCTCCACCTGCAGTCGAATCAAGCGCACAGAGTTTGTAATGATGCTGCTCTTCTCCACCTGCAGTCGCATCAAGCGCACAGAGTTTGTACTGATGCTGCTTTTCTCCACCCAAAGTCGCATCAAGCGCACGGAGTTTGTATTGATGCTGCTCTTCTCCACTTGCAGTCGCATCAAGCGCACAGAGTTTTTCATGATGCTGCTTTTCTCCACCTGCAGTCGAATCAAGCGCACAGAGTTTGTATCGATGTTGCTCTTCTCCACCTGCAGTCGCATCAAGCGCACAGAGTTTGTAATGATGCTGCTCTTCTCCACCTGCAGTCGCCTCAAGCGCACAGAGTTTGTAATGATACTGCTCTTCTCCACCTGCAGTCGCATCAAGCGAACAGTTTGGAATGATGCTGCTCTTCTCCACCTGCAGTCGCATCAAGCGCACAGAGTTTGTAATTATGCTGCTCTTCTCCACCTGCAGTTGCATCAAGCTCACAGAGTTTGTATTGATGCTGCTCTTCCTCACATGTAGTCGCATCAAGCGCACAGAGTTTGTAATGATGCTGCTCTTCTCCACCTAAAGTCGCATCAAGCGCACAGAGTTTGTAATGATGCTGCTCTTCTCCACCTGCAGTCGCATCAAGCGCACAAAATTTTTATTGATGCTGCTCTTCTCCACCTGCAGTCGCATCAAGCGCACAGAGCTTGTATTGATGCTGCTCTTCTCCACCTGCATTCGCATCAAGCGCACAGAGTTTGTAATGATGCTGCTCTTCTCCACCTGCAGTCGCATCAAGCGCACAGAGTTTTTAATGATGCTGCTCTTCTCCACCTGCAGTCGCATCAAGCGCACAGAGTTTATATTCATGCTGCTCTTCTCCACCTGCAGTTGCATCAAGCGCACAGAGTTTATATTCATGCTGCTTTTTTCCGTCTGCAGTGGAATCAAGTGCACAGAGTTTGTTATGATGCTGCTCTTCTCCACCTGCAGTCGCATCGAGCGCACAGAGTTTGTAATGATGCTGCTCTTCTCCACCTGCAGTCGCATCAAGCGCACAGAGTTTGTTTTGATGCTGCTCTTCTCCACCTGCAGTTGCATCAAGCGCACAGAGTTTGTAATGATGCTGCTCTTCTCCACCTGCAGTCGCATTAAGCGCACAGAGTTTGTAATGATGCTGCTCTTCTCCACATGCAGTCGCATCAAGCACAAAGAGTTTGTAATGATGCTGCTCTTCTCCACCTGCAGTCGCATCAAGTGCACAGAGTTTGTATTGATGCTGCTCTCCTCCACCTGCAGTCGCATCAAGCGCACAGAGTTTGTAATGATGCTGCTCTTCTCCACCTTCAGTCGCATCAAGCGCACAGAGTTTGTACTGATGCTGCTTTTCTCCACCCGAAGTCGCATCAAGCGCACGGAGTTTGTATTGATGCTGCTCTTCTCCACTTGCAGTCGCATCAAGCGCACAGAGTTTTTCATGATGCTGCTTTTCTCCACCTGCAGTCGCATTAAGCGCACGGAGTTTGTATAGATGCTGCTCTTCTCCACCTGCAGTCGCATCAAGCGCACAGAGTTTGTAATGATGCTGCTCTTATCCACCTGTAGTCGCATCAAGCGCACAGAGTTTGTAATGATGCTGCTCTTCTCCACCTGCAGTCGCATCAAGCGCACAGAGTTTGTAATGATGCTGCTCTTCTCCACCTGCAGTCGCATCAAGCGCAAAGAGTTTGTAATGATGCTGCTCTTCTCCACCTGCAGTCGCATCAAGCTCACAGAGTTTGTAATGATGCTGCTCTTCTCCACCTGCAGTCGCATCAAGTGCACAGATTGTAATGATGCTGCTCTTCTCCACATGCAGTCGTATCAAGCGCACAGAGTTTGTATTGATGCTGCTCTCCTCCACCTGCAGTCGCATCAAGCGCACAGAGTTTGTAATGATGCTGCTCTTCTCCACCTGCAGTCGCATCAAGCGCACAGAGTTTGTACTGATGCTGCTTTTCTCCACCCGAAGTCGCATCAAGCGCACGGAGTTTGTATTGATGCTGCTCTTCTCCACTTGCAGTCGCATCAAGCGCACAGAGTTTTTCATGATGCTGCTCTTCTCCACCTGCAGTCGCATCAAGCGCACAGAGTTTGTAATGATGCTGCTCTTCTCCACCTGCAGTCGCATCAAGCTCACAGAGTTTGTATTGATGCTGCTCTTCTCCACATGTAGTCGCATCAAGCGCACAGAGTTTGTAATGATGCTGCTCTTCTCCACCTAAAGTCGCATCAAGCGCACAGAGTTTGTAATGATGCTGCTCTTCTCCACCTGCAGTCGCATCAAGCGCACAAAGTTTTTATTGATGCTGCTCTTCTCCACCTGCAGTCGCATCAAGCGCACATAGTTTGTATTGATGCTGCTCTTCTCAACCTGCAGTCGCATCAAGCGCACAGAGTTTGTAATGATGCTGCTCTTCTCCACCTGCAGTCGCATCAAGCGCACAGAGTTTTTAATGATGCTGCTCTTCTCCACCTGCAGTCGCATCAAGCGCACAGAGTTTGTAATGATGCTGCTCTTCTCCACCTGCAGTCGCATCAAGCGCACAGAGTTTTTATTGATGCTGCTCTTCTCCACCTGCAGTCGCATCAAGCGCACAGAGTTTTTAATGATTCTGCTCTTTTCCACCTGCAGTCGCATCAAGCGCACAGAGTTTGTAATGATGCTGCTCTTCTCCACCTGCAGTCGCATCAAGCTCACAGAGTTTGTAATGATGCTGCTCTTCTCCACCTGCAGTCGCATCAAGTACACAGATTGTAAGGATGCTGCTCTTCTCCACATGCAGTCGTATCAAGCGCACAGAGTTTGTATTGATGCTGCTCTCCTCCACCTGCAGTCGCATCAAGCGCACAGAGTTTGTACTGATGCTGCTTTTCTCCACCCGAAGTCGCATCAAGCGCACGGAGTTTGTATTGATGCTGCTCTTCTCCACCTGCAGTCGCATTAAGCTCACAGAGTTTGTAATGATGCTGCTCTTCTCCACCTGCAGTCGCATCAAGTGCACAGAGTTTGTTATGATGCTGCTCTTCTCAACCTGTAGTCGCATTAAGCGCACAGAGTTTGTAATGATGCTGCTCTTCTCCACCTGCAGTCGAATCAAGCGCACAGAGTTTGTATTGATGCTGCTCTCCTCCACCTGCAGTCGAATCAAGCGCACATAGTTTGTAATGATGCTGCTCTTTTCCACCTGCAGTCGCATCAAGCGCACAGAGTTTGTAATGATGCTGCTCTTCTCCACATGCAGTCGTATCAAGCGCACAGAGTTTGTATTGATGCTGCTCTCCTCCACCTGCAGTCGAATCAAGCGCACAGAGTTTGTAATGATGCTGCTCTTCTCCACCTGCAGTCGCATCAAGCGCACAGAGTTTGTACTGATGCTGCTTTTCTCCACCCAAAGTCGCATCAAGCGCACGGAGTTTGTATTGATGCTGCTCTTCTCCACTTGCAGTCGCATCAAGCGCACAGAGTTTTTCATGATGCTGCTTTTCTCCACCTGCAGTCGAATCAAGCGCACAGAGTTTGTATCGATGTTGCTCTTCTCCACCTGCAGTCGCATCAAGCGCACAGAGTTTGTAATGATGCTGCTCTTCTCCACCTGCAGTCGCCTCAAGCGCACAGAGTTTGTAATGATGCTGCTCTTCTCCACCTGCAGTCGCATCAAGCGCACAGAGTTTGTAATGATACTGCTCTTCTCCACCTGCAGTCGCATCAAGCGAACAGTTTGGAATGATGCTGCTCTTCTCCACCTGCAGTCGCATCAAGCGCACAGAGTTTGTAATTATGCTGCTCTTCTCCACCTGCAGTTGCATCAAGCTCACAGAGTTTGTATTGATGCTGCTCTTCCTCACATGTAGTCGCATCAAGCGCACAGAGTTTGTAATGATGCTGCTCTTCTCCACCTAAAGTCGCATCAAGCGCACAGAGTTTGTAATGATGCTGCTCTTCTCCACCTGCAGTCGCATCAAGCGCACAAAATTTTTATTGATGCTGCTCTTCTCCACCTGCAGTCGCATCAAGCGCACAGAGCTTGTATTGATGCTGCTCTTCTCCACCTGCATTCGCATCAAGCGCACAGAGTTTGTAATGATGCTGCTCTTCTCCACCTGCAGTCGCATCAAGCGCACAGAGTTTTTAATGATGCTGCTCTTCTCCACCTGCAGTCGCATCAAGCGCACAGAGTTTATATTCATGCTGCTCTTCTCCACCTGCAGTTGCATCAAGCGCACAGAGTTTATATTCATGCTGCTTTTTTCCGTCTGCAGTGGCATCAAGTGCACAGAGTTTGTTATGATGCTGCTCTTCTCCACCTGCAGTCGCATCGAGCGCACAGAGTTTGTAATGATGCTGCTCTTCTCCACCTGCAGTCGCATCAAGCGCACAGAGTTTGTTTTGATGCTGCTCTTCTCCACCTGCAGTTGCATCAAGCGCACAGAGTTTGTAATGATGCTGCTCTTCTCCACCTGCAGTCGCATTAAGCGCACAGAGTTTGTAATGATGCTGCTCTTCTCCACATGCAGTCGCATCAAGCACAAAGAGTTTGTAATGATGCTGCTCTTCTCCACCTGCAGTCGCATCAAGTGCACAGAGTTTGTATTGATGCTGCTCTCCTCCACCTGCAGTCGCATCAAGCGCACAGAGTTTGTAATGATGCTGCTCTTCTCCACCTTCAGTCGCATCAAGCGCACAGAGTTTGTACTGATGCTGCTTTTCTCCACCCGAAGTCGCATCAAGCGCACGGAGTTTGTATTGATGCTGCTCTTCTCCACTTGCAGTCGCATCAAGCGCACAGAGTTTTTCATGATGCTGCTTTTCTCCACCTGCAGTCGCATTAAGCGCACGGAGTTTGTATAGATGCTGCTCTTCTCCACCTGCAGTCGCATCAAGCTCACAGAGTTTGTAATGATGCTGCTCTTCTCCACCTGCAGTCGCATCAAGCGCACAGAGTTTGTAATGATGCTGCTCTTCTCCACCTGTAGTCGCATCAAGCGCACAGAGTTTGTAATGATGCTGCTCTTCTCCACCTGCAGTCGCATCAAGCGCACAGAGTTTGTAATGATGCTGCTCTTCTCCACCTGCAGTCGCATCAAGCGCACAGAGTTTGTAATGATGCTGCTCTTCTCCACCTGCAGTCGCATCAAGCTCACAGAGTTTGTAATGAAGCGGCTCTTCTCCACCTGCAGTCGCATCAAGCGCACGGAGTTTGTAATGATGCTGCTCTTCTCCACCTGTAGTCGCATCAAGCGCACAGAGTTTGTAATGATGCTGCTCTTCTCCACCTGCAGTCGTATCAAGCGCACAGAGTTTGTATTGATGCTGCTCTCCTCCACCTGCAGTCGCATCAAGCGCACAGAGTTTGTATTGATACTGCTCTTCTCCACCAGCAGTCGCATCAAGCGAACAGTTTGTATTGATGCTGCTCTTCTCCACCTGCAGTCGCATCAAGCGCACAGAGTTTTTAATGATGCTGCTCTTCTCCACCTGCAGTCGCATCAAGCGCACAGAGTTTGTAATGATGCTGCTCTCCTCCACCTGCAGTCGCATCAAGCGCACAGAGTTTGTAATGATGCTGCTCTTCTCCACCTGCAGTCGCATCAAGCGCACAGAGTTTGTACTGATGCTGCTTTTCTCCACCCGAAGTCGCATCAAGCGCACAGAGTTTGTATTGATGCTGCTCTTCTCCACTTGCAGTCGCATCAAGCGCACAGAGTTTTTCATGATGCTGCTTTTCTCCACCTGCAGTCGCATTAAGCGCACAGATTGTAATGATGCTGCTCTTCTCCACATGCAGTCGTATCAAGCGCACAGAGTTTGTATTGATGCTGCTCTCCTCCACCTGCAGTCGCATCAAGCGCACAGAGTTTGTAATGATGCTGCTCTTCTCCACCTGCAGTCGCATCAAGCGCACAGAGTTTGTACTGATGCTGCTTTTCTCCACCCGAAGTCGCATCAAGCGCACAGAGTTTGTATTGATGCTGCTCTTCTCCACTTGCAGTCGCATCAAGCGCACAGAGTTTTTCATGATGCTGCTTTTCTCCACCTGCAGTCGCATTAAGCGCACGGAGTTTGTATAGATGCTGCTCTTCTCCACCTGCAGTCGCATCAAGCTCACAGAGTTTGTAATGATGCTGCTCTTCTCCACCACAGTCGCATCAAGCGCACAGAGTTTGTAATGATGCTGCTCTTCTCCACCTGTAGTCGCATCAAGCGCACAGAGTTTGTAATGATGCTGCTCTTCTCCACCTGCAGTCGCATCAAGCGCACGGAGTTTGTATAGATGCTGCTCTTCTCCACCTGCAGTCGCATCAAGCTCACAGAGTTTGTAATGATGCTGCTCTTCTCCACCTGCAGTCGCATCAAGCGCACAGAGTTTTTAATGATGCTGCTCTTCTCCACCTGCAGTCGCATCAAGCGCACAGAGTTTATATTCATGCTGCTCTTCTCCACCTGCAGTTGCATCAAGCGCACAGAGTTTGTTATGATGCTGCTCTTCTCCACCTGCAGTCGCATCGAGCGCACAGAGTTTGTAATGATGCTGCTCTTCTCCACCTGCAGTCGCATCAAGCGCACAGAGTTTGTTTTGATGCTGCTCTTCTCCACCTGCAGTTGCATCAAGCGCACAGAGTTTGTAATGATGCTGCTCTTCTCCACCTGCAGTCGCATTAAGCGCACAGAGTTTGTAATGATGCTGCTCTTCTCCACATGCAGTCGCATCAAGCACAAAGAGTTTGTAATGATGCTGCTCTTCTCCACCTGCAGTCGCATCAAGTGCACAGAGTTTGTATTGATGCTGCTCTCCTCCACCTGCAGTCGCATCAAGCGCACAGAGTTTGTAATGATGCTGCTCTTCTCCACCTTCAGTCGCATCAAGCGCACAGAGTTTGTACTGATGCTGCTTTTCTCCACCCGAAGTCGCATCAAGCGCACGGAGTTTGTATTGATGCTGCTCTTCTCCACTTGCAGTCGCATCAAGCGCACAGAGTTTTTCATGATGCTGCTTTTCTCCACCTGCAGTCGCATTAAGCGCACGGAGTTTGTATAGATGCTGCTCTTCTCCACCTGCAGTCGCATCAAGCTCACAGAGTTTGTAATGATGCTGCTCTTCTCCACCTGCAGTCGCATCAAGCGCACAGAGTTTGTAATGATGCTGCTCTTCTCCACCTGTAGTCGCATCAAGCGCACAGAGTTTGTAATGATGCTGCTCTTCTCCACCTGCAGTCGCATCAAGCGCACAGAGTTTGTAATGATGCTGCTCTTCTCCACCTGCAGTCGCATCAAGCGCACAGAGTTTGTAATGATGCTGCTCTTCTCCACCTGCAGTCGCATCAAGCTCACAGAGTTTGTAATGAAGCGGCTCTTCTCCACCTGCAGTCGCATCAAGCGCACGGAGTTTGTAATGATGCTGCTCTTCTCCACCTGTAGTCGCATCAAGCGCACAGAGTTTGTAATGATGCTGCTCTTCTCCACCTGCAGTCGTATCAAGCGCACAGAGTTTGTATTGATGCTGCTCTCCTCCACCTGCAGTCGCATCAAGCGCACAGAGTTTGTATTGATACTGCTCTTCTCCACCAGCAGTCGCATCAAGCGAACAGTTTGTATTGATGCTGCTCTTCTCCACCTGCAGTCGCATCAAGCGCACAGAGTTTTTAATGATGCTGCTCTTCTCCACCTGCAGTCGCATCAAGCGCACAGAGTTTGTAATGATGCTGCTCTCCTCCACCTGCAGTCGCATCAAGCGCACAGAGTTTGTAATGATGCTGCTCTTCTCCACCTGCAGTCGCATCAAGCGCACAGAGTTTGTACTGATGCTGCTTTTCTCCACCCGAAGTCGCATCAAGCGCACAGAGTTTGTATTGATGCTGCTCTTCTCCACTTGCAGTCGCATCAAGCGCACAGAGTTTTTCATGATGCTGCTTTTCTCCACCTGCAGTCGCATTAAGCGCACAGATTGTAATGATGCTGCTCTTCTCCACATGCAGTCGTATCAAGCGCACAGAGTTTGTATTGATGCTGCTCTCCTCCACCTGCAGTCGCATCAAGCGCACAGAGTTTGTAATGATGCTGCTCTTCTCCACCTGCAGTCGCATCAAGCGCACAGAGTTTGTACTGATGCTGCTTTTCTCCACCCGAAGTCGCATCAAGCGCACAGAGTTTGTATTGATGCTGCTCTTCTCCACTTGCAGTCGCATCAAGCGCACAGAGTTTTTCATGATGCTGCTTTTCTCCACCTGCAGTCGCATTAAGCGCACGGAGTTTGTATAGATGCTGCTCTTCTCCACCTGCAGTCGCATCAAGCTCACAGAGTTTGTAATGATGCTGCTCTTCTCCACCACAGTCGCATCAAGCGCACAGAGTTTGTAATGATGCTGCTCTTCTCCACCTGTAGTCGCATCAAGCGCACAGAGTTTGTAATGATGCTGCTCTTCTCCACCTGCAGTCGCATCAAGCGCACAGAGTTTGTAATGATGCTGCTCTTCTCCACCTGCAGTCGCATCAAGCGCACAGAGTTTGTAATGATGCTGCTCTTCTCCACCTGCAGTCGCATCAAGTGCACAGATTGTAATGATGCTGCTCTTCTCCACCTGCAGTCGCATCAAGCGCACAGAGTTTGTAATGATGCTGCTCTTCTCCACCTGCAGTCGCATCAAGTGCACAGATTGTTATGATGCTGCTCTTCTCCACCTGCAGTCGCATCAAGCTCACAGAGTTTGTAATGATGCTGCTCTTCTCCACCTGCAGTCGCATCAAGTGCACAGATTGTAATGATGCTGCTCTTCTCCACATGCAGTCGTATCAAGCGCACAGAGTTTGTAATGAAGCGGCTCTTCTCCACATGCAGTCGCATCAAGCGCACAGAGTTTGTACTGATGCTGCTTTTCTCCACCCGAAGTCGCATCAAGCGCACAGAGTTTGTAATGATGCTGCTCTTCTCCACCTGCAGTCGCATCAAGCGCACAGAGTTTGTACTGATGCTGCTTTTCTCCACCCGAAGTCGCATCAAGCGCACGGAGTTTGTATTGATGCTGCTCTTCTCCACTTGCAGTCGCATCAAGCGCACAGAGTTTTTCATGATGCTGCTCTTCTCCACCTGCAGTCGCATCAAGCGCACAGAGTTTGTAATGATGCTGCTCTTCTCCACCTGCAGTCGCATCAAGCTCACAGAGTTTGTATTGATGCTGCTCTTCTCCACATGTAGTCGCATCAAGCGCACAGAGTTTGTAATGATGCTGCTCTTCTCCACCTAAAGTCGCATCAAGCGCACAGAGTTTGTAATGATGCTGCTCTTCTCCACCTGCAGTCGCATCAAGCGCACAAAGTTTTTATTGATGCTGCTCTTCTCCACCTGCAGTCGCATCAAGCGCACAGAGTTTGTATTGATGCTGCTCTTCTCAACCTGCAGTCGCATCAAGCGCACAGAGTTTGTAATGATGCTGCTCTTCTCCACCTGCAGTCGCATCAAGCGCACAGAGTTTTTAATGATGCTGCTCTTCTCCACCTGCAGTCGCATCAAGCGCACAGAGTTTGTAATGATGCTGCTCTTCTCCACCTGCAGTCGCATCAAGCGCACAGAGTTTTTATTGATGCTGCTCTTCTCCACCTGCAGTCGCATCAAGCGCACAGAGTTTTTAATGATTCTGCTCTTTTCGACCTGCAGTCGCATCAAGCGCACAGAGTTTGTAATGATGCTGCTCTTCTCCACCTGCAGTCGCATCAAGCTCACAGAGTTTGTAATGATGCTGCTCTTCTCCACCTGCAGTCGCATCAAGTACACAGATTGTAAGGATGCTGCTCTTCTCCACATGCAGTCGTATCAAGCGCACAGAGTTTGTATTGATGCTGCTCTCCTCCACCTGCAGTCGCATCAAGCGCACAGAGTTTGTAATGATGCTGCTTTTCTCCACCCGAAGTCGCATCAAGCGCACGGAGTTTGTATTGATGCTGCTCTTCTCCACCTGCAGTCGCATCAAGCTCACAGAGTTTGTAATGATGCTGCTCTTCTCCACCTGCAGTCGCATCAAGCGCACAGAGTTTTTCATGATGCTGCTTTTCTCCACCTGCAGTCGAATCAAGCGCACAGAGTTTGTATCGATGTTGCTCTTCTCCACCTGCAGTCGCATCAAGCGCACAGAGTTTGTAATGATGCTGCTCTTCTCCACCTGCAGTCGCCTCAAGCGCACAGAGTTTGTAATGATGCTGCTCTTCTCCACCTGCAGTCGTATCAAGCGCACAGAGTTTGTATTGATGCTGCTCTCCTCCACCTGCAGTCGAATCAAGCGCACAGAGTTTGTAATGATGCTGCTCTTCTCCACCTGCAGTCGCATCAAGCGCACAGAGTTTGTACTGATGCTGCTTTTCTCCACCCAAAGTCGCATCAAGCGCAAGGAGTTTGTATTGATGCTGCTCTTCTCCACTTGCAGTCGCATCAAGCGCACAGAGTTTTTCATGATGCTGCTTTTCTCCACCTGCAGTCGAATCAAGCGCACAGAGTTTGTATCGATGTTGCTCTTCTCCACCTGCAGTCGCATCAAGCGCACAGAGTTTGTAATGATGCTGCTCTTCTCCACCTGCAGTCGCCTCAAGCGCACAGAGTTTGTAATGATGCTGCTCTTCTCCACCTGCAGTCGCATCAAGCGCACAGAGTTTGTAATGATACTGCTCTTCTCCACCTGCAGTCGCATCAAGCGAACAGTTTGGAATGATGCTGCTCTTCTCCACCTGCAGTCGCATCAAGCGCACAGAGTTTGTAATGATGCTGCTCTTCTCCACCTGCAGTTGCATCAAGCTCACAGAGTTTGTATTGATGCTGCTCTTCCTCACATGTAGTCGCATCAAGCGCACAGAGTTTGTAATGATGCTGCTCTTCTCCACCTAAAGTCGCATCAAGCGCACAGAGTTTGTAATGATGCTGCTCTTCTCCACCTGCAGTCGCATCAAGCGCACAAAGTTTTTATTGATGCTGCTCTTCTCCACCTGCAGTCGCATCAAGCGCACAGAGCTTGTATTGATGCTGCTCTTCTCCACCTGCATTCGCATCAAGCGCACAGAGTTTGTAATGATGCTGCTCTTCTCCACCTGCAGTCGCATCAAGCGCACAGAGTTTTTAATGATGCTGCTCTTCTCCACCTGCAGTCGCATCAAGCGCACAGAGTTTATATTCATGCTGCTCTTCTCCACCTGCAGTTGCATCAAGCGCACAGAGTTTATATTCATGCTGCTTTTTTCCGTCTGCAGTGGCATCAAGTGCACAGAGTTTGTTATGATGCTGCTCTTCTCCACCTGCAGTCGCATCGAGCGCACAGAGTTTGTAATGATGCTGCTCTTCTCCACCTGCAGTCGCATCAAGCGCACAGAGTTTGTTTTGATGCTGCTCTTCTCCACCTGCAGTTGCATCAAGCGCACAGAGTTTGTAATGATGCTGCTCTTCTCCACCTGCAGTCGCATTAAGCGCACAGAGTTTGTAATGATGCTGCTCTTCTCCACATGCAGTCGCATCAAGCACAAAGAGTTTGTAATGATGCTGCTCTTCTCCACCTGCAGTCGCATCAAGCGCACAGTTTGAAATGATGCTGCTCTTCTCCACCTGCAGTCGCATCAAGCGCACAGAGTTTGTAATGATGCTGCTCTTCTCCACCTGCAGTCGCATCAAGCGCACAGAGTTTGTAATGATGCTGCTCTTCTCCACCTGCAGTCGCATCAAGCGCACAGAGTTTGTAATGATACTGCTCTTCTCCACCTACAGTCGTATCAAGCGCACAGAGTTTGTATTGATGCTGCTCTCCTCCACCTGCAGTCGAATCAAGCGCACAGAGTTTGTATTGATGCTGCTCTTCTCCACCTGCAGTCGCATCAAGCGCACAGAGTTTGTACTGATGCTGCTTTTCTCCACCCAAAGTCGCATCAAGCGCACGGAGTTTGTATTGATGCTGCTCTTCTCCACTTGCAGTCGCATCAAGCGCACAGAGTTTTTCATGATGCTGCTTTTCTCCACCTGCAGTCGAATCAAGCGCACAGAGATTGTATTGATGTTGCTCTTCTCCACCTGCAGTCGCATCAAGCGCACAGAGTTTGTAATGATGCTGCTCTTCTCCACCTGCAGTCGCATCAAGCTCACAGAGTTTGTAATGATGCTGCTCTTCTCCACCTGCAGTCGCATCAAGCGCACAGAGTTTGTAATGATGCTGCTCTTCTCCACCTGCAGTCGCATCAAGCGCACAGAGTTTGTAATGATGCTGCTCTTCTCCACCTGCAGTCGCATCAAGCTCACAGAGTTTGTATTGATGCTGCTCTTCTCCACATGTAGTCGCATCAAGCGCACAGAGTTTGTAATGATGCTGCTCTTCTCCACCTAAAGTCGCATCAAGCGCACAGAGTTTGTAATGATGCTGCTCTTCTCCACCTGCAGTCGCATCAAGCGCACAAAGTTTTTATTGATGCTGCTCTTCTCCACCTGCAGTCGCATCAAGCGCACAGAGTTTGTATTGATGCTGCTCTTCTCAACCTGCAGTCGCATCAAGCGCACAGAGTTTGTAATGATGCTGCTCTTCTCCACCTGCAGTCGCATCAAGCGCACAGAGTTTTTAATGATGCTGCTCTTCTCCACCTGCAGTCGCATCAAGCGCACAGAGTTTGTAATGATGCTGCTCTTCTCCACCTGCAGTCGCATCAAGCGCACAGAGTTTTTATTGATGCTGCTCTTCTCCACCTGCAGTCGCATCAAGCGCACAGAGTTTTTAATGATTCTGCTCTTTTCCACCTGCAGTCGCATCAAGCGCACAGAGTTTGTAATGATGCTGCTCTTCTCCACCTGCAGTCGCATCAAGCACAAAGAGTTTGTAATGATGCTGCTCTTCTCCACCTGCAGTCGCATCAAGTACACAGATTGTAAGGATGCTGCTCTTCTCCAATTGCAGTCGTATGAAGCGCACAGAGTTTGTATTGATGCTGCTCTCCTCCACCTGCAGTCGCATCAAGCGCACAGAGTTTGTACTGATGCTGCTTTTCTCCACCCGAAGTCGCATCAAGCGCACGGAGTTTATATTCATGCTGCTCTTCTCCACCTGCAGTTGCATCAAGCGCACAGAGTTTATATTCATGCTGCTTTTTTCCGTCTGCAGTGGCATCAAGTGCACAGAGTTTGTTATGATGCTGCTCTTCTCCACCTGCAGTCGCATCGAGCGCACAGAGTTTGTAATGATGCTGCTCTTCTCCACCTGCAGTCGCATCAAGCGCACAGAGTTTGTTTTGATGCTGCTCTTCTCCACCTGCAGTTGCATCAAGCGCACAGAGTTTGTAATGATGCTGCTCTTCTCCACCTGCAGTCGCATTAAGCGCACAGAGTTTGTAATGATGCTGCTCTTCTCCACATGCAGTCGCATCAAGCACAAAGAGTTTGTAATGATGCTGCTCTTCTCCACCTGCAGTCGCATCAAGCGCACAGTTTGAAATGATGCTGCTCTTCTCCACCTGCAGTCGCATCAAGCGCACAGAGTTTGTAATGATGCTGCTCTTCTCCACCTGCAGTCGCATCAAGCGCACAGAGTTTGTAATGATGCTGCTCTTCTCCACCTGCAGTCGCATCAAGCGCACAGAGTTTGTAATGATACTGCTCTTCTCCACCTACAGTCGTATCAAGCGCACAGAGTTTGTATTGATGCTGCTCTCCTCCACCTGCAGTCGAATCAAGCGCACAGAGTTTGTATTGATGCTGCTCTTCTCCACCTGCAGTCGCATCAAGCGCACAGAGTTTGTACTGATGCTGCTTTTCTCCACCCAAAGTCGCATCAAGCGCACGGAGTTTGTATTGATGCTGCTCTTCTCCACTTGCAGTCGCATCAAGCGCACAGAGTTTTTCATGATGCTGCTTTTCTCCACCTGCAGTCGAATCAAGCGCACAGAGATTGTATTGATGTTGCTCTTCTCCACCTGCAGTCGCATCAAGCGCACAGAGTTTGTAATGATGCTGCTCTTCTCCACCTGCAGTCGCATCAAGCTCACAGAGTTTGTAATGATGCTGCTCTTCTCCACCTGCAGTCGCATCAAGCGCACAGAGTTTGTAATGATGCTGCTCTTCTCCACCTGCAGTCGCATCAAGCGCACAGAGTTTGTAATGATGCTGCTCTTCCCCACCTGCAGTCGCATCAAGCTCACAGAGTTTGTATTGATGCTGCTCTTCTCCACATGTAGTCGCATCAAGCGCACAGAGTTTGTAATGATGCTGCTCTTCTCCACCTAAAGTCGCATCAAGCGCACAGAGTTTGTAATGATGCTGCTCTTCTCCACCTGCAGTCGCATCAAGCGCACAAAGTTTTTATTGATGCTGCTCTTCTCCACCTGCAGTCGCATCAAGCGCACAGAGTTTGTATTGATGCTGCTCTTCTCAACCTGCAGTCGCATCAAGCGCACAGAGTTTGTAATGATGCTGCTCTTCTCCACCTGCAGTCGCATCAAGCGCACAGAGTTTTTAATGATGCTGCTCTTCTCCACCTGCAGTCGCATCAAGCGCACAGAGTTTGTAATGATGCTGCTCTTCTCCACCTGCAGTCGCATCAAGCGCACAGAGTTTTTATTGATGCTGCTCTTCTCCACCTGCAGTCGCATCAAGCGCACAGAGTTTTTAATGATTCTGCTCTTTTCCACCTGCAGTCGCATCAAGCGCACAGAGTTTGTAATGATGCTGCTCTTCTCCACCTGCAGTCGCATCAAGCTCACAGAGTTTGTAATGATGCTGCTCTTCTCCACCTGCAGTCGCATCAAGTACACAGATTGTAAGGATGCTGCTCTTCTCCACATGCAGTCGTATCAAGCTCACAGAGTTTGTAATGATGCTGCTCTTCTCCACCTGCAGTCGCATCAAGTGCACAGAGTTTGTTATGATGCTGCTCTTCTCAACCTGTAGTCGTATCAAGCGCACAGAGTTTGTATTGATGCTGCTCTCCTCCACCTGCAGTCGAATCAAGCGCACAGAGTTTGTAATGATGCTGCTCTTCTCCACCTGCAGTCGCATCAAGCGCACAGAGTTTGTACTGATGCTGCTTTTCTCCACCCAAAGTCGCATCAAGCGCACGGAGTTTGTATTGATGCTGCTCTTCTCCACTTGCAGTCGCATCAAGCGCACAGAGTTTTTCATGATGCTGCTTTTCTCCACCTGCAGTCGAATCAAGCGCACAGAGTTTGTATCGATGTTGCTCTTCTCCACCTGCAGTCGCATCAAGCGCACAGAGTTTGTAATGATGCTGCTCTTCTCCACCTGCAGTCGCCTCAAGCGCACAGAGTTTGTAATGATGCTGCTCTTCTCCACCTGCAGTCGCATCAAGCGCACAGAGTTTGTAATGATGCTTCTCGCCTCCACCTGCAGTCACATCAAGCGAACAGTTTGGAATGATGCTGCTCTTCTCCACCTGCAGTCGCATCAAGCGCACAGAGTTTGTAATGATACTGCTCTTCTCCACCTGCAGTCGCATCAAGCGAACAGTTTGGAATGATGCTGCTCTTCTCCACCTGCAGTCGCATCAAGCGCACAGAGTTTGTAATGATGCTGCTCTTCTCCACCTGCAGTTGCATCAAGCTCACAGAGTTTGTATTGATGCTGCTCTTCCTCACATGTAGTCGCATCAAGCGCACAGAGTTTGTAATGATGCTGCTCTTCTCCACCTAAAGTCGCATCAAGCGCACAGAGTTTGTAATGATGCTGCTCTTCTCCACCTGCAGTCGCATCAAGCGCACAAAGTTTTTATTGATGCTGCTCTTCTCCACCTGCAGTCGCATCAAGCGCACAGAGCTTGTATTGATGCTGCTCTTCTCCACCTGCAGTCGCATCAAGCGCACAGAGTTTTTATTGATGCTGCTCTTCTCCACCTGCAGTCGCATCAAGCGCACAGAGTTTTTAATGATGCTGCTCTTCTCCACCTGCAGTCGCATCAAGCGCACAGAATTTTTATTGATGCTGCTCTTCTCCACCTGCAGTCGCATCAAGCGCACAGAGTTTTTAATGATGCTGCTCTTCTCCACCTGCAGTCGCATCAAACGCACAGAGTTTGTAATGATGCTGCTCTTCTCCACCTGCAGTCGCATCAAGCTCACAGAGTTTGTAATGATGCTGCTCTTCTCCACCTGCAGTCGCATCAAGTGCACAGTTTGTAAGGATGCTGCTCTTCTCCACATGCAGTCGTATCAAGCGCATAGAGTTTGTATTGATGCTGCTCTCCTCCACCTGCAGTCGCATCAAGCGCACAGAGTTTGTAATGATGCTGCTCTTCTCCACCTGCAGTCGCATCAAGCTCACAGAGTTTGTAATGATGCTGCTCTTCTCCACCTGCAGTCGCATCAAGCGCACAGAGTTTGTAATGATGCTGCTCTTCTCCACCTGCAGTCGCATCAAGCTCACAGAGTTTGTAATGATGCTGCTCTTCTCCACCTGCAGTCGTATCAAGCGCACAGAGTTTGTATTGATGCTGCTCTCCTCCACCTGCAGTCGCATCAAGCGCACAGAGTTTGTATTGATACTGCTCTTCTCCACCAGCAGTCGCATCAAGCGAACAGTTTGTATTGATGCTGCTCTTCTCCACCTGCAGTCGCATCAAGCGCACAGAGTTTTTAATGATGCTGCTCTTCTCCACCTGCAGTCGCATCAAGCGCACAGAGTTTGTAATGATGCTGCTCTTCTCCACCTGCAGTCGCATCAAGCTCACAGAGTTTGTAATGATGCTGCTCTTCTCCACCTGCAGTCGCATCAAGCGCACAGAGTTTGTAATGATGCTGCTCTTCTCCACCTGTAGTCGTATCAAGCGCACAGAGTTTGTATTGATGCTGCTCTCCTCCACCTGCAGTCGCATCAAGCGCACAGAGTTTGTAATGATGCTGCTCTTCTCCACCTGCAGTCGCATCAAGCGCACAGAGTTTGTACTGATGCTGCTTTTCTCCACCCGAAGTCGCATCAAGCGCACAGAGTTTGTATTGATGCTGCTCTTCTCCACTTGCAGTCGCATCAAGCGCAAAGAGTTTTTCATGATGCTGCTTTTCTCCACCTGCAGTCGCATTAAGCGCACGGAGTTTGTATAGATGCTGCTCTTCTCCACCTGCAGTCGCATCAAGCGCACAGAGTTTGTAATGATGCTGCTCTTCTCCACCTGCAGTCGCATCAAGCGCACAGAGTTTGTAATGATGCTGCTCTTCTCCACCTGTAGTCGCATCAAGCGCACAGAGTTTGTAATGATGCTGCTCTTCTCCACCTGCAGTCGCATCAAGCGCACAGAGTTTGTAATGATGCTGCTCTTCTCCACCTGCAGTCGCATCAAGCGCACAGAGTTTTTTAATGATGCTGCTCTTCTCCACCTGCAGTCGCATCAAGCGCACATAGTTTGTAATGATGCTGCTCTTCTCCACCTGCAGTCGCATCAAGCGCACAGAGTTTGTAATGATGCTGCTCTTCTCCACCTGCAGTCGCATCAAGCGCACAGAGTTTTTATTGATGCTGCTCTTCTCCACCTGCAGTCGCATCAAGCGCACAGAGTTTGTATTGATGCTGCTGTTCTCAACCTGCAGTCGCATCAAGCGCACAGAGTTTGTAATGATGCTGCTCTTCTCCACCTGCAGTCGCATCAAGCGCACAGAGTTTGTAATGATGCTGCTCTTCTCCACCTGCAGTCGCATCAAGCTCACAGAGTTTGTAATGATGCTGCTCTTCTCCACCTGCAGTCGCATCAAGTGCACAGAGTTTGTATTGATGCTGCTCTCCTCCACCTGCAGTCGCATCAAGCGCACAGAGTTTGTAATGATGCTGCTCTTCTCCACCTTCAGTCGCATCAAGCGCACAGAGTTTGTACTGATGCTGCTTTTCTCCACCCGAAGTCGCATCAAGCGCACGGAGTTTGTATTGATGCTGCTCTCCTCCACCTGCAGTCGCATCAAGCGCACAGAGTTTGTAATGATGCTGCTCTTCTCCACCTGCAGTCGCATCAAGCGCACAGAGTTTGTACTGATGCTGCTTTTCTCCACCCGAAGTCGCATCAAGCGCACAGAGTTTGTATTGATGCTGCTCTTCTCCACTTGCAGTCGCATCAAGCGCAAAGAGTTTTTCATGATGCTGCTTTTCTCCACCTGCAGTCGCATTAAGCGCACGGAGTTTGTATAGATGCTGCTCTTCTCCACCTGCAGTCGCATCAAGCGCACAGAGTTTGTAATGATGCTGCTCTTCTCCACCTGCAGTCGCATCAAGCGCACAGAGTTTGTAATGATGCTGCTCTTCTCCACCTGTAGTCGCATCAAGCGCACAGAGTTTGTAATGATGCTGCTCTTCTCCACCTGCAGTCGCATCAAGCGCACAGAGTTTGTAATGATGCTGCTCTTCTCCACCTGCAGTCGCATCAAGCGCACAGAGTTTTTTAATGATGCTGCTCTTCTCCACCTGCAGTCGCATCAAGCGCACATAGTTTGTAATGATGCTGCTCTTCTCCACCTGCAGTCGCATCAAGCGCACAGAGTTTGTAATGATGCTGCTCTTCTCCACCTGCAGTCGCATCAAGCGCACAGAGTTTTTATTGATGCTGCTCTTCTCCACCTGCAGTCGCATCAAGCGCACAGAGTTTGTATTGATGCTGCTGTTCTCAACCTGCAGTCGCATCAAGCGCACAGAGTTTGTAATGATGCTGCTCTTCTCCACCTGCAGTCGCATCAAGCGCACAGAGTTTGTAATGATGCTGCTCTTCTCCACCTGCAGTCGCATCAAGCTCACAGAGTTTGTAATGATGCTGCTCTTCTCCACCTGCAGTCGCATCAAGTGCACAGAGTTTGTATTGATGCTGCTCTCCTCCACCTGCAGTCGCATCAAGCGCACAGAGTTTGTAATGATGCTGCTCTTCTCCACCTTCAGTCGCATCAAGCGCACAGAGTTTGTACTGATGCTGCTTTTCTCCACCCGAAGTCGCATCAAGCGCACGGAGTTTGTATTGATGCTGCTCTTCTCCACTTGCAGTCGCATCAAGCGCACAGAGTTTTTCATGATGCTGCTTTTCTCCACCTGCAGTCGCATTAAGCGCACGGAGTTTGTATAGATGCTGCTCTTCTCCACCTGCAGTCGCATCAAGCTCACAGAGTTTGTAATGATGCTGCTCTTCTCCACCTGCAGTCGCATCAAGCGCACAGAGTTTGTAATGATGCTGCTCTTCTCCACCTGTAGTCGCATCAAGCGCACAGAGTTTGTAATGATGCTGCTCTTCTCCACCTGCAGTCGCATCAAGCGCACAGAGTTTGTAATGATGCTGCTCTTCTCCACCTGCAGTCGCATCAAGCGCACAGAGTTTGTAATGATGCTGCTCTTCTCCACCTGCAGTCGCATCAAGCTCACAGAGTTTGTAATGAAGCGGCTCTTCTCCACCTGCAGTCGCATCAAGCGCACAGAGTTTGTAATGATGCTGCTCTTCTCCACCTGTAGTCGCATCAAGCGCACAGAGTTTGTAATGATGCTGCTCTTCTCCACCTGCAGTCGTATCAAGCGCACAGAGTTTGTATTGATGCTGCTCTCCTCCACCTGCAGTCGCATCAAGCGCACAGAGTTTGTATTGATACTGCTCTTCTCCACCAGCAGTCGCATCAAGCGAACAGTTTGTATTGATGCTGCTCTTCTCCACCTGCAGTCGCATCAAGTGCACAGAGTTTTTAATGATGCTGCTCTTCTCCACCTGCAGTCGCATCAAGCGCACAGAGTTTGTAATGATGCTGCTCTTTTCCACCTTCAGTCGCATCAAGCGCACAGAGTTTGTACTGATGCTGCTTTTCTCCACCCGAAGTCGCATCAAGCGCACGGTGTTTGTATTGATGCTGCTCTTCTCCACTTGCAGTCGCATCAAGCGCACAGAGTTTTTCATGATGCTGCTTTTCTCCACCTGCAGTCGCATTAAGCGCACGGAGTTTGTATAGATGCTGCTCTTCTCCACCTGCAGTCGCATCAAGCTCACAGAGTTTGTAATGATGCTGCTCTTCTCCACCTGCAGTCGCATCAAGCGCACAGAGTTTGTAATGATGCTGCTCTTCTCCACCTGTAGTCGCATCAAGCGCACAGAGTTTGTAATGATGCTGCTCTTCTCCACCTGCAGTCGCATCAAGCGCACAGAGTTTGTAATGATGCTGCTCTTCTCCACCTGCAGTCGCATCAAGCGCACAGAGTTTGTAATGATGCTGCTCTTCTCCACCTGCAGTCGCATCAAGCTCACAGAGTTTGTAATGAAGCGGCTCTTCTCCACCTGCAGTCGCATCAAGCGCACAGAGTTTGTAATGATGCTGCTCTTCTCCACCTGTAGTCGCATCAAGCGCACAGAGTTTGTAATGATGCTGCTCTTCTCCACCTGCAGTCGTATCAAGCGCACAGAGTTTGTATTGATGCTGCTCTCCTCCACCTGCAGTCGCATCAAGCGCACAGAGTTTGTATTGATACTGCTCTTCTCCACCAGCAGTCGCATCAAGCGAACAGTTTGTATTGATGCTGCTCTTCTCCACCTGCAGTCGCATCAAGCGCACAGAGTTTTTAATGATGCTGCTCTTCTCCACCTGCAGTCGCATCAAGCGCACAGAGTTTGTAATGATGCTGCTCTCCTCCACCTGCAGTCGCATCAAGCGCACAGAGTTTGTAATGATGCTGCTCTTCTCCACCTGCAGTCGCATCAAGCGCACAGAGTTTGTACTGATGCTGCTTTTCTCCACCCGAAGTCGCATCAAGTGCACAGAGTTTGTATTGATGCTGCTCTTCTCCACTTGCAGTCGCATCAAGCGCACAGAGTTTTTCATGATGCTGCTTTTCTCCACCTGCAGTCGCATTAAGCGCACAGATTGTAATGATGCTGCTCTTCTCCACATGCAGTCGTATCAAGCGCACAGAGTTTGTATTGATGCTGCTCTCCTCCACCTGCAGTCGCATCAAGCGCACAGAGTTTGTAATGATGCTGCTCTTCTCCACCTGCAGTCGCATCAAGCGCACAGAGTTTGTACTGATGCTGCTTTTCTCCACCCGAAGTCGCATCAAGCGCACAGAGTTTGTATTGATGCTGCTCTTCTCCACTTGCAGTCGCATCAAGCGCACAGAGTTTTTCATGATGCTGCTTTTCTCCACCTGCAGTCGCATTAAGCGCACGGAGTTTGTATAGATGCTGCTCTTCTCCACCTGCAGTCGCATCAAGCTCACAGAGTTTGTAATGATGCTGCTCTTCTCCACCTGCAGTCGCATCAAGCGCACAGAGTTTGTAATGATGCTGCTCTTCTCCACCTGTAGTCGCATCAAGCGCACAGAGTTTGTAATGATGCTGCTCTTCTCCACCTGCAGTCGCATCAAGCGCACAGAGTTTGTAATGATGCTGCTCTTCTCCACCTGAAGTCGCATCAAGCGCACAGAGTTTGTAATGATGCTGCTCTTCTCCACCTGCAGTCGCATCAAGCTCACAGAGTTTGCAATGATGCTGCTCTTCTCCACCTGCAGTTGCATCAAGCGCACAGAGTTTGTAATGATGCTGCTCTTCTCCACCTGTAGTCGCATCAAGCGCACAGAGTTTGTAATGATGCTGCTCTTCTCCACCTGCAGTCGCATCAAGCTCACAGAGTTTGTATTGATGCTGCTCTTCTCCACATGTAGTCGCATCAAGCGCACAGAGTTTGTAATGATGCTGCTCTTCTCCACCTGCAGTCGCATCAAGCGCAAAGAGTTTGTATTGATGCTTCTCTTCACCACCTGCAGTCGCATCAAGCGCACAGGGTTTGTAATGATGCTGCTCTTCTCCATCTGCAGTCGCATCAAGCGCAAAAAGTTTGTAATGAAGCTGCTTTTCTCCACCTGCATTCGCATCAAGCGCACAGCGTTTGTATTCATGCTGCTCTTCTCCACCTGCAGTCGCATGAAGCGCACAGAGTTTGTATTGATACTGCTCTTCTCCACCAGCAGTCGCATCAAGCGAACAGTTTGTATTGATGCTGCTCTTCTCCACCTGCAGTCGCATCAAGCGCACAGAGTTTGTAATGATGCTGCTCTTCTCCACCTGCAGTCGCATCAAGCTCACAGTTATTATTGATAATGCTCTTCTCCACATCCAGTCGCATCAAACGCACAGAGTTTGTATTGATGCTGCTCTTCTCCACTTGCAGTCGCATCAAGCGCACAGAGTTTGTAATGATGCTGCTCTTCTCCACCTGCAGTCGCATCAAGCGCACAGAGTTTTTTAATGATGCTGCTCTTCTCCACCTGCAGTCGCATCAAGCGCACATAGTTTGTAATGATGCTGCTCTTCTCCACCTGCAGTCGCATCAAGCGCACAGAGTTTGTAATGATGCTGCTCTTCTCCACCTGCAGTCGCATCAAGCGCACAGAGTTTGTAATGATGCTGCTCTTCTCCACCTGCAGTCGTATCAAGCGCACAGAGTTTGTAATGATGCTGCTCTTCTCCACCTGCAGTCGCATCAAGCGCACAGAGTTTGTACTGATGCTGCTTTTCTCCACCAGCAGTCGCATCAAGCGCACGGAGTTTTTAATTATGCTGCTTTTCTCCACCTGCAGTCGCATCAAGCGCACAGAGTTTGTAATGATGCTGCTCTTCTCCACCTGCAGTCGCATCAAGCGCACAGAGTTTGTAATGATGCTGCTCTTCTCCACCTGCAGTCGCATCAAGCGCACAGAGTTTGTAATGATGCTGCTCTTCTCCACCTGCAGTTGCATCAAGCGCACAGAGTTTTTAATTATGTTGCTTTTCTCCACCTGCAGTCGCATCAAGCGCACAGAGTTTGTAATGATGCTGCTCTTCTCCACCTGCAGTCGCATCAAGCGCACAGAGTTTTTTAATGATGCTGCTCTTCTCCACCTGCAGTCGCATCAAGCGCACATAGTTTGTAATGATGCTGCTCTTCTCCACCTGCAGTCGCATCAAGCGCACAGAGTTTGTAATGATGCTGCTCTTCTCCACCTGCAGTCGCATCAAGCGCACAGAGTTTGTAATGATGCTGCTCTTCTCCACCTGCAGTCGCATCAAGCGCACAGAGTTTGTAATGATGCTGCTCTTCTCCACCTGCAGTTGCATCAAGCGCACAGAGTTTTTAATTATGTTGCTTTTCTCCACCTGCAGTCGCATCAAGCGCACAGAGTTTGTAATGATGCTGCTCTTCTCCACCTGCAGTCGCATCAAGCGCACAGTTTATTTTGATGCCGCTCTTCTGCTTTTAGACTGTCCTCAGCTCATGACTCAGTTGACCACATTATTCTGTCTCTTTAGAACAGTCTGATGGTGTTAAAGGCCGTGCACTGGTCAGATCGCACTGGTCAGATCGCACTGGTCAGATCGCACTGGTCAGATCGCACTGGTCAGATCGCACTGGTCAGATCGCACTGGTCAGATCGCACTGGTCAGATCGCACTGGTCAGATCGCACTGGTCAGATCGCACTGGTCAGATCGTACTGGTCAGATCGCACTGGTCAGATCGCACTGGTCAGATCGCACTGGTCAGATCGTACTGGTCAGATCGCACTGGTCAGATCGCACTGGTCAGATCGTACTGGTCAGATCGCACTGGTCAGATCGTACTGGTCAGATCGCACTGGTCAGATCGCACTGGTCAGATCGCACTGGTCAGATCGCCCTTCTCTGTTCACCCCGGCTTCATAAGTCTTAAACTGCCCTTTACACTGTGGTGTACCTCAGGGGTCCATCATAGGCCCAGTTCTCTTCAGTATTAGGATCAGTCTTTAGAGAACAGGATCTCTGGTTCTGTTGCTTTGCTAATGACGTTCTCGTTTACAGCCTCAGAGACATTCAAGAGACATTCAAGAGACATTCAAGAGACATTCAAGAGGCATTCAAGAGACATTCAAGAGACATTCAAGAGACATTCAAGAGACAATCAAGAGGCATTCAAGAGACATTCAAGAGGCATTCAAGAAGCATTCAAGAAGCATTCAAGAAGCATTCAAGAGGCATTCAAGAGGCATTCAAGAGACAGTCAAGAAGCATTCAAGAGGCATTCAAGAGGCATTCAAGAGGCATTCAAGAGACATTCAAGAGACATTCAAGAGTCATTCAGGAGACATTCAAGAGGCATTCAAGAGGCATTCAAGAGGCATTCAAGAGGCATTAAAGAGGCATTCAAGAGACATTCAAGAGACATTCAAGAGACATTCAAGAGACATTCAAGAGGCATTCAAGAGGCATTCAAGAGACATTCAAGAGGCATTCAAGAGGCATTCAAGAGACAGTCAAGAAGCATTCACGAGGCATTCAAGAGACATTCAAGAGGCATTCAAGAGGCATTCAAGAGTCATTCAGGAGACATTCAAGAGGTATTCAAGAGTCTTTCAGAAGACATTCAAGAGGCATTCAAGAGGCATTCAAGAGTCATTCAGGAGACATTCAAGAGGCATTCAAGAGGCATTCAAGAGGCATTCAAGAGGCATTCAAGAGACATTCAAGAGACATTCAAGAGGAATTCAAGAGTCATTCAGGAGACATTCAAGAGGCATTCAAGAGGCATTCAAGAGACATTCAAGAGACATTCAAGAGGCATTCAAGAGGCATTCAAGAGACATTCAAGAGACATTCAAGAGGCATTCAAGAGACATTCAAGAGAAGTTCAAGAGACATTCAAGAGACATTCAAGAGACATTCAAGAGACATTCAAGAGGCATTCAAGAGGCATTCAAGAGGCATTCAAGAGACATTCAAGAGGCATTCAAGAGACAGTCAAGAAGCATTCAAGAGGCATTCAAAAGGCATTCAAGAGACATTCAAGAGGCATTCAAGAGGCATTCAAGAGTCATTCAGGAGACATTCAAGAAGCATTCAAGAGGCATTCAAGAGGCATTCAAGAGGCATTCAAGAGGCATTCAAGAGACATTCAAGAGGCATTCAAGAGGCATTCAAGAGACATTCAAGAGGCATTCAAGAGGCATTCAGGAGACATTCAAGAGACATTCAAGAGACAATAAAGAAGTAAAGAGACAGTCAAGAGACATTCAAGAGACATTCAAGATACATTCAAGAGACATTCAAGAGATATTCAAGAGACATTCAAGAGACATTCAAGAGACATTCAAGAGATATTCAAGAGACATTCAAGAGACATTCAAGAGACATTCAAGAGATATTCAAGATACATTCAAGAGACATTCAAGAGACATTCAAGAGATATTCAAGAGACATTCAAGAGACATTCAAGAGGCATTCAAGAGACATTCAAGAGACATTCAAGAGACATTAAAGAGACATTCAAGAGACATTCAAGAAACATTCAAGAGACATTCAAGAGACATTCAAGAGGCATTCAAGAGGCATTCAAGAGGCATTCAAGAGACATTCAAGAGATATTCAAGAGACAATCAAGAGACATTCAAGAGACAGTCAAGACACAGTCAAGAGACAGTCAAGAGACAGTCAAATGACATTCAAGAGACATTCAAGAGACAGTAAAGAGACACTCAAGAGACATTCAAGAGGCATTCAAGAGGCATTCAAGAGACAGTAAAGAGACACTCAAGAGACATTCAAGAGGCATTCAAGAGGCATTCAAGAGACATTCAAGAGACATTCAAGAGATATTCAAGAGACATTCAAGAGACATTCAAGAGACATTCAAGAGACATTCAAGAGACATTCAAGAGACATTCAAGAGGCATTCAAGAGACATTCAAGAGGCATTCAAGAGACATTCAAGAGGCATTCAAGAGACAGTCAAGAAGCATTCAAGAGGCATTCAAAAGGCATTCAAGAGACATTCAAGAGGCATTCAAGAGGCATTCAAGAGTCATTCAGGAGACATTCAAGAAGCATTCAAGAGGCATTCAAGAGGCATTCAAGAGGCATTCAAGAGACATTCAAGAGACATTCAAGAGGCATTCAAGAGGCATTCAAGAGACATTCAAGAGGCATTCAAGAGGCATTCAAGAGGCATTCAGGAGACATTCAAGAGACATTCAAGAGACAATAAAGAAGTAAAGAGACAGTCAGGAGACATTCAAGAGACATTCAAGATACATTCAAGAGGCATTCAAGAGGCATTCAAGAGGCATTCAAGAGGCATTCAAGAGGCATTCAAGAGGCATTCAAGAGACATTCAAGAGGCATTCAAGAGGCATTCAAGAGACATTCAAGAGGCATTCAAGAGTCATTCAGGAGACATTCAAGAGACATTCAAGAGACAATAAAGAAGTAAAGAGACAGTCAAGAGACATTCAAGAGACATTCAAGATACATTCAAGAGACATTCAAGAGATATTCAAGAGACATTCAAGAGACATTCAAGAGATATTCAAGAGACATTCAAGAGACATTCAAGAGACATTCAAGAGGCATTCAAGTGACATTCAAGAGACATTCAAGAGGCATTCAAGAGGCATTCAAGAGTCATTCAGGAGACATTCAAGAGACATTCAAGAAGTAAAGAGACAGTAAAGAGACATTCAAGAGACATTCAAGAGACATTCAAGAGACATTCAAGAGGCATTCAAGAGGCATTCAAGAGACATTCAAGAGATATTCGAGAGACATTCAAGAGACATTCAAGAGACAGTCAAGAGACAGTCAAGAGACAGTCAAATGACATTCAAGAGACATTCAAGAGACATTCAAGAGACAGTAAAGAGACACTCAAGAGACATTCAAGAGGCATTCAAGAGGCATTCAAGAGACAGTAAAGAGACAGTAAAGACAGTAGGACTCTTACTCTTCTACGTTTAAATGAGAAAAAACTGAAACAGAAGTTTCTTCTGGTTCAGACCCTGAGGTCTCCACACTTTAATGGTGGATCATGGTCCTCTGTCTTCTTTTAACCTGCCTAGCTCCTCCTCTCTGCTCCTCCTCTCTGCTCCTCCTCTTTGCTCCTCCTCTCTGCTCCTCCTCTTTGCTCCTCCTCTCTGCTCCTCCTCTCTGCTCCTCCTCTTGGCTCCTCCTCTCTGCTCTCCTCTCTGCTCCTCCTCTTGGCTCCTCCTCTTGGCTCCTCCTCTCTGCTCCTCCTCTCTGCACCTCCTCTCTGCTCCTCCTCTCGGCTCCTCCTCTTGGCTCCTCCTCTCTGCTCTCCTCTCTGCTCCTCCTCTTGGCTCCTCCTCTTGGCTCCTCCTCTCTGCTCCTCCTCTCTGCCCCTCCTCTCTGCTCTCCTCTCTGCTCCTCCTCTTGGCTCCTCCTCTTGGCTTCTCCTCTCTGCTCCTCCTCTCTGCTCCTCCTCTCTGCTCTCCTCTCTGCTCCTCCTCTTGGCTCCTCCTCTTGGCTCCTCCTCTCTGCTCTCCTCTCTGCTCCTCCTCTTGGCTCCTCCTCTTGGCTCCTCCTCTCTGCTCCTCCTCTCTGCTCCTCCTCTCTGCTCTCCTCTCTGCTCCTCCTCTTGGCTCCTCCTCTTGGCTCCTCCTCTCTGCTCCTCCTCTCTGCTCCTCCTCTCTGCACCTCCTCTCTGCTCCTCCTCTTGGCTCCTCCTCTTGGCTCCTCCTCTCTGCTCCTCCTCTTGGCTCCTCCTCTCTGCTCCTCCTCTCTGCCCCTCCTCTCTGCTCTCCTCTCTGCTCCTCCTCTTGGCTCCTCCTCTTGGCTCCTCCTCTCTGCTCCTCCTCTCTGCTCCTCCTCTCTGCTCTCCTCTCTGCTCCTCCTCTTGGCTCCTCCTCTTGGCTCCTCCTCTCTGCTCTCCTCTCTGCTCCTCCTCTTGGCTCCTCCTCTCTGCCCCTCCTCTCTGCTCTCCTCTCTGCTCCTCCTCTTGGCTCCTCCTCTTGGCTCCTCCTCTTGGCTCCTCCTCTCTGCTCCTCCTCTCTGCTCTCCTCTCTGCTCCTCCTCTTGGCTCCTCCTCTTGGCTCCTCCTCTCTGCTCCTCCTCTCTGCTCCTCCTCTCTGCTCTCCTCTCTGCTCCTCCTCTTGGCTCCTCCTCTTGGCTCCTCCTCTCTGCTCCTCCTCTCTGCTCCTCCTCTCTGCACCTCCTCTCTGCTCCTCCTCTTGGCTCCTCCTCTTGGCTCCTCCTCTCTGCTCTCCTTTCTGCTCCTCCTCTTGGCTCCTCCTCTTGGCTCCTCCTCTCTGCTCCTCCTCTCTGCCCCTCCTCTCTGCTCTCCTCTCTGCTCCTCCTCTTGGCTCCTCCTCTTGGCTCCTCCTCTCTGCTCCTCCTCTCTGCTCCTCCTCTCTGCACCTCCTCTCTGCTCCTCCTCTTGGCTCCTCCTCTTGGCTCCTCCTCTCTGCTCCTCCTCTCTGCTCCTCCTCTCTGCACCTCCTCTCTGCTCCTCCTCTTGGCTCCTCCTCTTGGCTCCTCCTCTCTGCTCCTCCTCTCGGCTCCTCCTCTTGGCTCCTCCTCTTGGCTCCTCCTCTCTGCTCCTCCTCTCTGCCCCTCCTCTCTGCTCTCCTCTCTGCTCCTCCTCTTGGCTCCTCCTCTTGGCTCCTCCTCTCTGCTCCTCCTCTCTGCTCCTCCTCTCTGCTCTCCTCTCTGCTCCTCCTCTTGGCTCCTCCTCTTGGCTCCTCCTCTCTGCTCCTCCTCTCTGCTCTCCTCTCTGCTCCTCCTCTCGGCTCCTCCTCTTGGCTCCTCCTCTTGGCTCCTCCTCTCTGCTCCTCCTCTTGGCTCCTCCTCTCTGCTCCTCCTCTCTGCTCCTCCTCTTGGCTCCTCCTCTCTGCTCCTCCTCTCTGCTCCTCCTCTCTGCTCTCCTCTCTGCTCCTCCTCTTGGCTCCTCCTCTCTGCTCCTCCTCTCTGCTCTCCTCTCTGCTCCTCCTCTTGGCTCCTCCTCTTGGCTCCTCCTCTTGGCTCCTCCTCTTGGCTCCTCCTCTCTGCTCCTCCTCTCTGCTCTCATCTCTGCTCCTCCTCTTGGCTCCTCCTCTTGGCTCCTCCTCTCTGCTCCTCCTCTCTGCTCCTCCTCTCCGCCCCTCCTCTCTGCTCTCCTCTCTGCTCCTCCTCTTGGCTCCTCCTCTTGGCTCCTCCTCTTGGCTCCTCCTCTCTGCTCCTCCTCTCTGCTCTCCTCTCTGCTCCTCCTCTTGGCTCCTCCTCTTGGCTCCTCCTCTCTGCTCCTCCTCTCTGCTCCTCCTCTCTGCTCTCCTCTCTGCTCCTCCTCTTGGCTCCTCCTCTTGGCTCCTCCTCTCTGCTCCTCCTCTCTGCTCCTCCTCTCTGCACCTCCTCTCTGCTCCTCCTCTTGGCTCCTCCTCTTGGCTCCTCCTCTCTGCTCTCCTTTCTGCTCCTCCTCTTGGCTCCTCCTCTTGGCTCCTCCTCTCTGCTCCTCCTCTCTGCCCCTCCTCTCTGCTCTCCTCTCTGCTCCTCCTCTTGGCTCCTCCTCTTGGCTCCTCCTCTCTGCTCCTCCTCTCTGCTCCTCCTCTCTGCACCTCCTCTCTGCTCCTCCTCTTGGCTCCTCCTCTTGGCTCCTCCTCTCTGCTCCTCCTCTCTGCTCCTCCTCTCTGCACCTCCTCTCTGCTCCTCCTCTTGGCTCCTCCTCTTGGCTCCTCCTCTCTGCTCTCCTCTCTGCTCCTCCTCTTGGCTCCTCCTCTTGGCTCCTCCTCTCTGCTCCTCCTCTCTGCCCCTCCTCTCTGCTCTCCTCTCTGCTCCTCCTCTTGGCTCCTCCTCTTGGCTCCTCCTCTCTGCTCCTCCTCTCTGCTCCTCCTCTCTGCTCTCCTCTCTGCTCCTCCTCTTGGCTCCTCCTCTCTGCTCCTCCTCTCTGCTCTCCTCTCTGCTCCTCCTCTTGGCTCCTCCTCTTGGCTCCTCCTCTTGGCTCCTCCTCTCTGCTCCTCCTCTTGGCTCCTCCTCTCTGCTCCTCCTCTCTGCTCCTCCTCTTGGCTCCTCCTCTCTGCTCCTCCTCTCTGCTCCTCCTCTCTGCTCTCCTCTCTGCTCCTCCTCTTGGCTCCTCCTCTTGGCTCCTCCTCTCTGCTCCTCCTCTCTGCTCTCCTCTCTGCTCCTCCTCTTGGCTCCTCCTCTTGGCTCCTCCTCTTGGCTCCTCCTCTTGGCTCCTCCTCTCTGCTCCTCCTCTCTGCTCTCATCTCTGCTCCTCCTCTTGGCTCCTCCTCTTGGCTCCTCCTCTCTGCTCCTCCTCTCCGCCCCTCCTCTCTGCTCTCCTCTCTGCTCCTCCTCTTGGCTCCTCCTCTTGGCTCCTCCTCTCTGCTCCTCCTCTCTGCTCCTCCTCTCTGCTCTCCTCTCTGCTCCTCCTCTTGGCTCCTCCTCTTGGCTCCTCCTCTCTGCTCCTCCTCTCTGCTCCTCCTCTCTGCTCCTCCTCTCTGCTCTCCTCTCTGCTCCTCCTCTTGGCTCCTCCTCTTGGCTCCTCCTCTCTGCTCCTCCTCTCTGCTCTCCTCTCTGCTCCTCCTCTTGGCTCCTCCTCTTGGCTCCTCCTCTTGGCTCCTCCTCTCTGCTCCTCCTCTCTGCTCTCCTCTCTGCTCCTCCTCTTGGCTCCTCCTCTTGGCTCCTCCTCTCTGCTCCTCCTCTCTGCTCCTCCTCTCTGCACCTCCTCTCTGCTCCTGAGCTGAGTCATTCCTTTCATGTGTATTTTACTTGTTTGTCTCTTTGTTTTCTTGCACTTCAGAAATAACTTTGATAAATAACTTTTAATGACGTTTCATTGTTGTTTATTGTTGATTCAAAAATAAATCAGAAATTTAAAAATCAAACCAAAGTTGAACCACATTTTACAGAAGGTCACGTTTTAGCCCCTTTAAGAAACGAAACTAAAAACATTGTTTGGTTGTGGTTTTATTGCCCCCCTTGCACCTCCACAAACCTGACTCGTGCTTGGCCTTGTTTCCATGGAAATGTCGTTCCTTTGGCTTTACCTCATGAACCTGCAGAGAACCCTCGTCTCACCCGGAGATCCTTATTGTCTATGGGAGGTCTTGTTTATAGCAGATCTTCTACTGACAGTGTTTTTCAAACTTCCTGTAAGTTCTGTTCTTTTCCTCTGGATCTACTGCGTTGCAACAATGAAATTTCCCCACGTGGGATAATAAAGGATTATCTTATTTTATCTTACTATGATACAATATGGAATAGAACGTTTCTGTTTCCGTGGAATCATGCCGGACCTTTACCCGACCCCAGGAGTGTAAGGTCAAAGGTCAGGGAGTGTAAGGTCAAAGGTCAGAGCAGAACGTGGACTCCAAATGGAATTTGTAAGATTTTTTGTTTTTTTGCGAGATGTAGAAAAACACACGCCTCAAATGTACAAGCGAAGATGACATCCTTAGAACCTTCAGAACATTCAGACCCTTACGAACTTTCAGAACCTTTAAGAACTTTCAGAACCTTCAGAACCTTCAGAACCTTAAGAACTTTCAGAACCTTCTGAACCTTCAGAACCTTCAGAACTTTCAGAACCCTCAGAACCCTCAGAACTTTCAGAACTTTCAGAACCCTCAGAACCCTCAGAACCCTCAGACCCTTCAGAACCTTCAGAACCTTCAGAACTTTCAGAACTTTCAGACCCTTAAGAACTTTCAGAACTTTCAGACTCTTCAGAACCCTCAGAACCCTCAGACCCTTCAGAACCTTCAGAACCCTCAGACCCTTCAGACCCTTCAGAACCTTCAGAACCTTCAGAACTTTCAGAACCTTCAGAACCCTCAGACCCTTCAGACCCTTCAGAACTTTCAGAACTTTCAGACCCTTCAGAACCTTCAGAACGCTGCGTGTGTCCGTGTTCTTGGAGTTTTACTGTGAAAGGCGCGCTCGGATGTGTTCTCCCGGTGCTGTTTGAGTGACAGCTGCGGGTGCGGGGGGCCCATGGGGGGGCCATGGGGGGGCCATGGGGGGGCCCGGTGTCACAGTGAGTGGGAGCCCCAGCACACGCACCCGCACGCGCAGCAGAAGCGGGCAGCACCGGACAGTCGTGGCGGCCGCCTCTCACGTCTCTCCTGCCGCTTCAGTCAGCCGCGCTCTGCCCATGCACCCGGCCGTGCTCTGCGGCCCCTCACGGAACCTCGAACCCGCAACCTCACCCGCGTCCCGCCACCGGCTCCTCTCCCGCGGGTCTGATGACGGGCGGCCGCTTCGATTTTGACGATGGGGGCACGTACTGCGGAGGCTGGGAGGACGGCAAAGCGCACGGCCACGGCGTGTGCACGGGGCCCAAGGGCCAAGGGGAGTATTCTGGCTCCTGGTCCAACGGCTTTGAGATAGTGGGCGCGTACACCTGGCCCAGCGGGAACCAGTACCAGGGCTACTGGGCTCAGGGCAAGCGGCACGGGCTCGGCGTGGAGAACAAGGGCCGCTGGATTTACCGCGGCGAGTGGACGCACGGTTACAAGGGGCGCTACGGGCTGCGCCAGAGCCTCAGCACGCCCGCCAGGTACGAGGGCACCTGGACCAACGGACTGCAGGACGGGTACGGCGTGGAGACGTACGGGGACGGAGGTAAGTCCCGTCACAGTCCAGGGGGGACCAGAGCAGAGGAGCTGAGAGAGTGACCAGAGCAGGGGATACAAGACAAAACACCATCAAATACAATCTACTGCTGCTGCTGCTGCTGCTGCTGCTGTTGCTGTTGCTGTTGCTGTTGCTGTTGCTGTTGCTGTTGCTGTTGTTGTTGCTGTTGCTGTTGCTGTTGTTGTTGTTGTTGTTGTTGTTGTTGTTGTTGTTGTTGTTGTTGTTGTTGTTGTTGTTGTTGTTGTTGTTGTTGTTGTTGTTCCTCTGTCTCTGTTATGGTTGATTTATGATGGATAAACTTTTGTTCATTATTATTCCATGTCCTCAGGGTGAGTTTCTGCGTCCGGCAGTTTTTATGGACAGAATTTCTAGTCGCAGTCAGGGGTCAGAGGGTGTGGTCAGGGGTCGGAGGGTGTGGTCAGGGGTCAGAGGGTGTGGTCAGGGGTCGGAGGGTGTGGTCAGGGGTCGGAGGGTGTGGTCAGGGGTCAGAGGGTGTGGTCAGGGGTCGGAGGGTGTGGTCAGGGGTCAGAGGGTGTGGTCAGGGGTTGGGAGGGTGTGGTCAGGGGTCAGAGAGTGTGGTCAGGGGTCAGAAGGTGTGGTCAGGGGTCAGAGGGTGTGGTCAGGGGTCGGAGGGTGTGGTCAGGGGTCAGAGGGTGTGGTCAGGGGTCAGAGGGTGTGGTCAGGGGTCAGAAGGTGTGGTCAGGGGTCAGAGGGTGTGGTCAGGGGTCGGAGGGTGTGGTTAAGGGTCAGAGGGTGTGGTCAGGGGTCAGAGGGTGTGGTCAGGGGTCGGAGGGTGTGGTCAGGGGTCAGAGGATGTGGTCAGGGGTCGGAGGGTGTGGTCAGGGGTCGGAGGGTGTGGTCAGGGGTCAGAGGGTGTGGTCAGGGGTCAGAGGGTGTAGTCAGGGGTCAGAAGGTGTGGTCAGGGGTCAGAGGGTGTGGTCAGGGGTCGGAGGGTGTGGTCAGGGGTCAGAGGATGTGGTCAGGGGTCAGAGGGTGTGGTCAGGGGTCGGAGGGTGTGGTCAGGGGTCAGAGGGTGTGGTCAGGGGTCGGAGGGTGTGGTTAGGGGTCAGAGGGTGTGGTCAGGGGTCAGAGGGTGTGGTCAGGGGTCGGAGGGTGTGGTCAGGGGTCGGAGGGTGTGGTCAGGGGTCGGAGGGTGTGGTCAGGGGTCAGAGGGTGTGGTCAGGGGTCGGAGGGTGTGGTCAGGGGTCAGAAGGTGTGGTCAGGGATCAGAGGGTGTGGTCAGGGGTCGGAGGGTGTGGTCAGGGGTCAGAGGGTGTGGTCAGGGGTCGGAGGGTGTGGTCAGGGGTCGGAGGGTGTGGTCAGGGGTCAGAGGATGTGGTCAGGGGTCGGAGGGTGTGGTCAGGGGTCGGAGGGTGTGGTCAGGGGTCGGAGGGTGGGCCTCCAGACCCCGGCCATGGACTATATAGATCAGGGGTGTCAAACACATTTGGGTCGCGGGCCGAACATAACGTAAAACATAAAACTATTAAAAATATAAGAAATAAATAGCTTTATAAAGCCTACGCTGTTTTTGAAGCAATTACTTACCAACTTCTGCTCAAAAGTGCTTAAAGTGCACTTCTCCCTCACAGCTCACACAGCAGTGCAGCAGAGCGGCAGGCAGTTTGGCGGCATTGTGGGACGCGTAGTTTTAGCGCTAAAACGGTTACGGATGTAACTATGGTTCTATGAATCGATTTTTAAATTATTAGGCCCGAGCGCCACAAGCTGCGAGAGGCCTATTAATCTCGTAAGGCCGTGCGAAGCACTGCTGCGAAAGTGCGCACGTAGTGCGCACGAAATCGAGCGCGAAGCGCTCGCCCACTTCCAAACACTTACTAACGCACTCCTCCCTCACGCACGCCCCGTGCATACTAATTAGTAGTAGGAAAATGGAACATTACCGTTGTAAACGGGCGAAGCCCGTGCAAAAGTGCGCACTAAACGAGCACTTTACATTGGGATGTGGTCGTCATCCCCATATAAAGCACTCATTCGCACTAAGTAGCTCACGAATACGTTCCATCTCTTGCATGTTCCGTTCATATAAACATGTAATGCAAAAATGTAACATTATTACTGTATAGAGGGCCAAAAACACAAAGTGGGCGGAACCCACTCAAAATTAACGAAAGTACCCGTCAGTGACCAGGGACCCACACCATGAGGTAGGAAAGCGCGAGCGCTTTCCGAAAATGTATAGTTTATGATATTTGAAAAATGGGAAACATTGTTTTCGCATCGGAATATTTCTTCTTCTTCTTCTTCTTCTTCTTCTTCTTCTTCTTCTTCTTCTTCTTCTTCTTCTTCTTCTTCTTCTTCTTCTTCTTCTTCTTCTTCTTCTTCTTCTTCTTCTTCTTCTTCTTCTTCTTCTTCTTCTTCTTCTTCTTCTTCTTCTTCTTCTTCTTCTTCTTCTTCTTCTTCTTCTTCTTCTTCTTCTTCTTCTTCTTCTTCTTCTTCTTCTTCTTCTTCTTCTTCTTCTTCTTCTTCTTCTTCTTCTTCTTCTTCTTCTTCTTCTTCTTCTTCTTCTTCTTCTTCTTCTTCTTCTTCTTCTTCTTCTTCTTCTTCTTCTTCTTCTTCTTCTTCTTCTTCTTCTTCTTCTTCTTCTTCTTCTTCTTCTTCTTCTTCTTCTTCTTCTTCTTCTTCTTCTTCTTCTTCTTCTTCTTCTTCTTCTTCTTCTTCTTCTTCTTCTTCTTCTTCTTCTTCTTCTTCTTCTTCTTCTTCTTCTTCTTCTTCTTCTTCTTCTTCTTCTTCTTCTTCTTCTTCTTCTTCTTCTTCTTCTTCTTCTTCTTCTTCTTCTTCTTCTTCTTCTTCTTCTTCTTCTTCTTCTTCTTCTTCTTCTTCTTCTTCTTCTTCTTCTTCTTCTTCTTCTTCTTCTTCTTCTTCTTCTTCTTCTTCTTCTTCTTCTTCTTCTTCTTCTTCTTCTTGGGACCAACCCCCCTATTTTTCACCCAGTGAACATTGACGAAAAGTCACAAAAATCTGCACACCTCTAAAAAATCGTGCCTCTCTACATTCTGGCTATTTCCCTTTTCTAAAATAAAAAAAATTGGCGCGTCAGCGCCCCCAAATGTACCAAAAATGCATTGAGAGATAGGAAATGACCCCAAAAAAATCTGATCGTAGAATCATGAAATTTGGCGCAGAGGTCGATGGTGAAAAAATGGTGAACAAAACAAAGAACATGACACTGAACATACAGTTTCTATACAAATATTCAAATAGTCCTATACGTTTAGTCCGGCATCTCAACTAGCCCAAAGTCTTTGGAATTTGTTCATTTTCATATTTGTTTGAATTTCTTTTCCATTTTTTGAATATCCATGATAAATTCAGTCCTGTCCTTAGGACATTTTGTGTCATAATTATTTTTTTGCTTGTCTTTTTCCTGCCACAAAGATATTGGCTGATTGTGTCCATGGCTGGAGGTATGAGGTACACATTGTTCTGAAGTCATGTCAAAAACAGTAGCACTTTATTGATAAAACAAGAAAATCCTGTATTGTGTCCCATGGGAGAAATGTGTCCCGGGACAAGGGTCTGAAGGTTCACTAGTCCGAAGGTTCACTAGTCCAAAGGTTCACTAGTCCAAAGGTTCACTAGTCCAAAGGTTCACTAGTCCGATAGTCGCATTCTCTGCCCGTGCGTGCTGCTGCTCACCCGTGTGGATGATGGAGTCCGTTGTGTCCAGTCCGGCGCCGTCTTGTTTCACCGTCGCTACAATCCATAGACACGGCGGGAGTCGGCGAGGCGCGAGGTAAATCCCAAAGTCAGGGACCTTGTTATCATGCTTTTCGGTACCGGTATTGTCCATTTCTTGCAGGAGTCACGCAGCAGTTTGATCCTGTTATTATTGTGGCAGTGACAAACAAGTTGATATTAAGAACAGGATGGTTCCCTGTGTTTGAATTCTGGCAAAAGAAAACAGGTGTCAGGAACAGAAATCAAATCGGCCAAAATAAGAAGAGGAAGAAGTAAATTTAGACACTTATAAACAGTTAATGAAAAAGAGGGATTTTGGCTGTAAATAAAATCATCTCTAATGTCAAACTTGTGAAAATGCTTTTGAATAAAAGCTTTTTTGTTGAGGAAAAAATCTGAATTTATTTATTTCAAAAATTGAAAAATAATTTATACTTTGTGGTTGTTTAACAGTTCAGTTCAATATCATCTTTTAAACAATGATAAGAAATTATAATGTTTACATTTATATTCTTCTTGCCTGTTGACATATTTCCTTGAATTATAATATTAATGTTTTATGAAGAAAGAAAATCTTTTCAAATTGAAATTATTTTTGTATTTATATTTCGTCCGCCTGTTCAATATGTTTCATTTAAAAATCCCAAGATAAAATAACTGCGGCCTTACACAAAAATAAGATGCCAAAAAAGCCTCGAGTGATTCAACAACAGGGGCCTTGAGCCACTACATTATAACACTTCAGTCTTTGCACATTCTCTAAAGACTTTGTGCATCTCATCTTTGGAGGATGCATTGTCATTGCAGATTCCATAAGTCTGTGTGCAGTTTTTTCATTTCCATCCATCCATCTTCTGCCGCTTTATCCGGGGCCGGGTCGCGGGGGCAGCAGTCTGAGCAGGGACTCCCAGACTTCCTACTCCCCAGACATTTCCTCTCACTCCTCCGGGGGGATCCCGAGGCGTTCCCAGGCCAGCCGAGAGACATAGTCTCTCCAGCCTGTCCTGGGTCTTCCCCGGGGCCTCTTCCCAGTGGGACATGCCTGAAACACCTCCCGAGGGAGGCGCCCAGGAGGCTCCGGAACAGATGCCCGAGCCACTTCAGCTGGAGGAGCAGCGGCTCTACTCTGAGCTCCCCCTTGTGGCCGAGCTCCTCACCTTATCTCTAAGGGAGCGCCAAGCCACACTCATTTCGACCGCTTGTATCCGCGATCTTGTTCTTTCGGTCACTACCCAAAGCTCATGACCATAGGTGAGGGTAGGAACGTAGACCGACCGGTAAATAGAGAACTTTGCCTTTCGGCTCAGCTCCCTCTTTACCACAACAGTCGATGCAGCGACTGCATCACTGCAGCCGCTGCACCGATCCGCCTGTCGATCTCACGCTCCATCCTTCCCTCACTCGTGAACAAGACCCCGAGATACTTGAACTCCTCCACTTGGGGCAAGGACACCCCACCCACCTGAAGAGGGCAAGCCACCTTTTTCCGGTCGAGAACCATGACCTCGGATTTGGAGCTGATTCTCATCCCAGACGCTTCACATTCGGCTGCAAACCGTCCCAGTGCAGCTGCAGGTCCGGGTTTGATGGAGCCATCAGGACAACATCGTCTGCAAACAGCAGAGATGAGATCCTGTGGTCCCCAAACCGGACACCCTCCGACCCCTGACCACACCCTCCGACCCCTGACCACACCCTCCGACCCCTGACTGCGCCTAGAAATTCTGTCCATAAAAATTATGAACAGAACCGGTGACAAAGGGCAGCCCTGGTGGAGTCCAACATGCACTGGGAACAGGTCTGACTTACTGCCGGCAATGCGAACACAGCTCCTGCTCCGGTCATACAGGGACCGGACAGCCCTGAGCAAAGTTTTTTCATTTCTATAGGTACAATTTCATTTCGAAATGTGTTCAGTTTGCAGTTTGGGACTCTAAACCTTCTCCATGAGTCCATGAGTCAAAGTAATAATCTGTGATTTAAGTCTAAACCAAGTTGACACGTCATATCGTAA
Source organism: Eucyclogobius newberryi (assembly GCF_026437365.1). Classification (NCBI taxonomy): domain Eukaryota; kingdom Metazoa; phylum Chordata; class Actinopteri; order Gobiiformes; family Gobiidae; genus Eucyclogobius; species Eucyclogobius newberryi. Next base: position 37,121,282 of record NW_027315746.1, on the reverse strand, counting down.
AATTGATTCAATGCATGCTCTGTAAAACACTCCATGTCGCCTAAAACTCTTGAGCAGGCAAATTGCACATGATGGGGGGGGGGGGGGGGGGGGGTGAGAGTCAAAATAAACTCATGCCACCTGCTCTATTTTCCATAAGTGTAAGGCTATAGTGGGTGGTATGACATGCATTAGGACACAGTGTAAAAAGAAGAGGTGAACTAAGACAGCCTTGTGGTCTTGTGGTGCCCCGGTGCCACTTGGATGTCTGACAGTCTTGGATGAACTTGTTGCTGTCTTCCCAGGAGGAAGGCCTGAACTAATGTCCATCCACAATATTTTAACATCATATGATCTCATCAACTGGACAGTCACAAAAACATGGAAATGTTGGGCCGCCAACAGAATTATTTCCAAATGTGTTATTTTGTGTTCCTCCATAGAGATGTACATTTATTTTCCCATTCTTTGTCAGTTGGAAAGAAAAGAGTCCGATTTATATGCCTTTATAAAGATTTCACTTAGAAGGTTGTAATGTAGTATTTCTACTAGTGTAGTGTTATTCATGTCCTCCTACTCATGAAAGAGGGCGATGTTCAAAGTTGATATTGATGAATGTATTGGATCAAGAGTTCAGTGTGGATATGTTTAATATGTATGTTTTCATAGTTATGAGGGGCACTGGCCTTCATTAGGAAATGAACAATTCTCAAATCAAATATCTAAATGAATGAATTAATGAAAATGAGTAGTTGATGAATGAACACTTACCCACCTGTAGTTTTTGAACATTTATTGACCAGATAATTAAACATTAAATATGAATATGGAGTTTTAAAATGAGTCAATAACAGTTGACACAAGTCTGGTAACACTATGGGATAAAACAAACAAAGATGACGTTCCACAGCCCCATTGGAAAACAGCCCACATCGTAAGCTAACGAGGCTAACATGGCTTCACCGCCAGAGAAACGGGTACCGCCGGCCCAGATTAAGATTCTCATGACTTCTTTGCATCGGAAGGGGGAGAAAATATAACTAATCATCAGTTATTGCTCAATATGTCCGAAATAAGATGCAAAATACAACGTGATCTGGAGTCTCTCAGAGCCGAGGTGATCGCTGCCATGGGCCGTATCTGCTGCAGTAGTCGCTGAGCTGAAAGCAGAGGGAGTAACCGGAGCACGCATGGAGGAAGTGGAGCAGCATGTTTCAGATAATACAGACGATCTCCAGACAGTAAGGGCCCAGATGGAGGCGCTTGTGGGCCAGATGGAGGCGCTTGTGGGCCAGATGGAGGCGCTTGTGGGCCAGATGGAGGCGCTTGTGGGCCAGATGGAGGCGCTGTGGGCCAGATGGAGGCGCTGTGGGCCAGATGGAGGCGCTGTGGGCCAGATGGAGGCGCTGTGGGCCAGATGGAGGCGCTGTGGGCCAGATGGAGGCGCTGTGGGCCAGATGGAGGCGCTGTGGGCCAGATGGAGGCACTGTGGGCCAGAGTGACGACACAGGAGTCAGAGAACAATAACATAAAAAATAAGATCCTTGATTAGGAGTCCAGATCACATCGTCCTAACCTGAGGCTTGTGGGCGTAGAAGGAGAAGGAGAAGAAATGGATACAAAACGCTTTTTGGAGATTATTCCTTGATGGCTCAGGAGTTGAAGTCCCTCTCATCTCAATCGAAAGAGCACATCGCCTGGGCAACCAAGACCAGCATCTGATAAACCATGAGGCCTGTTGTTTTTGACCAGAGAGATTAAACACATTCAATGTGGTGTGATCAATACAATCAAGCCAACGGCATCAGAAATGTTACAAGTAGAATCCTTCAATATGAACGGCACTGAACCCAATCAAACCAACAAAGATTTAGAATAAAATAAAAAAGTAAATATTTATAAGGAATATAAATTGTGACCAGGACATAAAAAAACAAATGAAATTATCAGAATCAGATTCTTTCCGTTGTCAACGAACAGAATTCACAAACTTAGGAATTTGCTTTGGTGATTCGGTGCAAAATAAAACAATAAACAATGATAAAACAAATTATATAAGTATATAGTATAATATAGTTTATATAAATTCTGTTATAAACAATCCTATTATTCATTATACAAAGGCAAACTGAATTTTAGATATTTAGGCGTGGTACTATCAAAAATTGAACCTCATCCCATACTTGAGTCTAAGTCAAAGGATTGAAACAATAAAAATGTATGTTTTACCTAGATCTCTCTATTTGTTCTGGACTCCTCCGATTTCCATCCCCAACCGGCTGTTTGATTCAAAACATAAAAAGGAAGAACTGGGACTGGGTTTTGCCCCGTCTGAACAAATACTATATTTCAGCTCAGATCAGAGCGTTTCTGGTGTGAGCCAGAATGTGGTGCTCAATGGTCTTATACTGAGAGTCATGTGGTGCCGGGGGTTCCTGTACAGGTCTTATACTGAGAGTAATGTGGTGCCGGGGGTTCCTGTACAGGTCTTATACTGAGAGTCATGTGGTGCCGGGGGTTCCTGTACAGGTCTTATACTGAGAGTAATGTGGTGCCGGGGGTTCCTGTACAGGTCTCATACTGAGAGTCATGTGGTGCCGGGGGTTCCTGTACAGGTCTTATACTGAGAGTAATGTGGTGCCGGGGGTTCCTGTACAGGTCTTATACTGAGAGTCATGTGGTGCCTGAGGTTCCTGTACAGGTCTTATGCTGAGAGTCATGTGGTGCCGGGGGTTCCTGTACAGGTCTTATACTGAGAGTCATGTGGTGCCGGGGGTTCCTGTACAGGTCTTATACTGAGAGTCATGTGGTGCCGGGGGTTCCTGTACAGGTCTTATACTGAGAGTCATGTGGTGCCGGGGGATTCTGTACAGGTCTTATACTGAGAGTCATGTGGTGCCGGGGGTTCCTGTACAGGTCTTATACTGAGAGTCATGTGGTGCCGGGGGTTCCTGTACAGGTCTTATACTGAGAGTCATGTGGTGCCGGGGGTTCCTGTACAGGTCTTATACAGAGTCATGTGGTGCCGGGGGATTCTGTACAGGTCTTACTGCAGATGACAGACGCTTGAGTCTGACGGAGGAAGTGAAGAATCCCTGGGTCAAATCTGTTCTTACAACATGGAAGGAGAGGATCAGAACAAACTAAACACAGATGTTAAAAACTGGTCGGTTTATGACCAAAGGTTTTGTACCAAATAGAACTGACCTGAGACTCAAGGTCTGGATTACAAAAGGTCTAAAGGTCTTTACCAGATTGTAAAGGAGGATCATCTGAAAAGATTTGATGAGTTGAAAGAATCCATTGACTTGGAGAAACAGGACTTTTATAGATTTGTACAAATAAGAAGTTATTATAATCAAGAAATTTAAAGAAATGATGATCAGAGCCTTTTGACTGAAATATTTATTAAAGCTTATAAATCTGAACTTTTCAGGGGATTAATATCTAAATTATACAAATGTATGAACAGTCTGGATAGTCACTGATTACATTACAAGAGTGGGAAAGTATTTGTACATCTCACTGGAGAACCACAGGGTCACAGGAGGGAATTCTGTTGGAAAAGTGTGTCTGGTTTCTTTATAAGCCAATGTCAAAGTGCCCATTCCTCACAGGGAAATGCAGACTGTTGGAGAGGATGTGGCAGCACACTGTCACGTGAGTGTGGACACTGTCACGTGTGTGTGGACACTGTCACGTGTGTGTGGACACTGTCACGTGTGTGTGGACACTGTCACGTGTGTGTGGACACTGTCACGTGAGTGTGGACACTGTCACGTGAGTGTGGACACTGTCACGTGAGTGTGGACACTGTCACGTGAGTGTGGACACTGTCACGTGAGTGTGGACACTGTCACGTGAGTGTGGACACTGTCACGTGAGTGTGGACACTGTCACAGCAGCTTCACTCTGTCATGTTCAGACTTTATTACACTCTGACCTGTGTTTTTACCTGTGGCTCCTGATCTGTCCAGCTTTGCACTGGTTTAGATGTTTTCCTCACAGAGCATCATCACTGAAGTGTTTTCTTGTTGTTAGCTCCACATTAGCTCCACATTAGCGCCACATTAGCTTCACATTAGCTCTACATTAGCTCTACATTAGCTCCACATTAGCTCCACATTAGCTCCACATTAGCTCCACATTAGCTCCACATTAGCTCCACATTAGCTCCACATTAGCTCCACATTAGCTCCACATAAGCTCCACATAAGCTCCACATAAGCTCCACATAAGCTCCACATAAGCTCCACCTTAGCTCCAAATTAGCTCCAAATTAGCTCCACATAAGCTCTACATTAGTGCCATATTAGCTCTAGATTAGCTTCACATTAGCTTCACATTAGCTCCACATTAGCTCCACATTAGCTCTACATTAGCTCCCCATTAGCTCTAGATTAACTTCACCTTAGCTCCACATTAGCCTCACATTAGCCTAACATTAGCTCCACATTAGCTCCACATTAGTTTCACATTAGCTCCACATTAGTTTCACATTAGCTCCACATTAGCTCCACATTAGTTTCACATTAGCTCCGCTTTGAGCACAGCTCTACGTCCACAAAACCGTCTCCTTTCTTTCTTCCACGTGTTTCCCAAAACCACATGTCTTTTTTCTCGCTCAGACCTCTGCCAAGTCAGCTCTGTGAAGTTTTGTCCAAATCGGCCCTCAGCCTTCTGTGGGCCCTCAGCCTTCTGAAAGATGAAAACATCTGGCGCATCTTTGACAGGCGTGTTGTAGGAGGAGGAGTCATGTGTGTAGAGCAGGGGACTCGGACACTTGGGGGAACCCGGTGTTGATGAAAATGGTGGAGGAGGTGTCCACTCTCCAATTGCATAGTGTTCATTCCAAGATGGTGTAGTGTAGCATATATAATGCTGCAGTGCATTAAAATTGGAGTTGGACTAGTACCAGAAGTTTAAGGTTCGGCTCGGAGGAAAATGAGGTGTATTCAATGAGACAACTGACAAAAATGCTTGTAGCGCTGAGTGGTGTTATTTACAGTGATTGACAAATATATACAATATTTACAGTTGTGCACAATTAGAATAATGGTCCATATTTCTGAACTTAATCAGTTCAACGCGTTAACAAAGTTCCAAGTGCAGTGCTGCATAGCTCAGTCCACAAAAATAGAATCCACGGGTAACTTCCAAGGGTTTCAGAGTATGAATCAGTTTATCCACTAGCAGGGGATATTGTGTAGGATATAATGTATGTGTGGGGAGCGGCTGCAGCGCCTCCTACCGCACCGGCAGATGTTTGCACTCTCTCGGTTCATTCTGGTTTCTTTAGCTCGCCATCCAGTTCTGGAACCTGGCCTGTTCAAAACAGGACCATGAATAAACAACAAAATTATTATTATTAATTAATAATAAATTATAATTCAATCTTAGATCATGCTTAGATACAATATTTCATGTCATCTGTTCATCTCAATCAGTAATTAATATTCCCAGTGTTTGGGCATAAATAGTTAGTGTTGAGCATAAAGTGAAATAAACATTTAATAATTTAACTTTAAATCATTAGATTTCAGTGTCAGATTCAGCAAAAGTTGAAGTGCAAAATTGATACAATTTAACATGAACGAGTGCAGCCAGCGCCCGCACCGGCTGACAAGTCCGTGTGAACTGATTCAATCAACAGTAGCATAGCATGTTAGCTTCGAACAATAACAAAGCACTCACCAGGTCCACTTTAAGTATATCAGTCAAACAAAACACAAGATCACAGGCAGAGGCATCTGCAAAGTCGATGGCATAACAGTGAATAAGCAGAATATTCGTAAAATGTAACGTTTAGAGGGCTAACCGCCTACCTGCAGCCGCTTAACAACCTGGAGGCCCACACTCCTCCCGAACAACCGCGCGCGGCCATGTTTTAAAGAGCTTAGCGCCGCAAATCTCGCGATACGTGAGCGAAGTCTCGCGATAGTTCGGCAGAGACGGACCAGGCAGGCAAAAATGAAGCAAAGGGACCAGGCAAGCAAAACGGAGGCAGAAACGGTCCAGGAGCAGAAAATCACCTGGGTTACAGTAGCTTGGCCCGGAGTTTGTACAACCAAAGTGTAGTCCTCCTGCTGGTGCCAGAGTCATGACTAAACATGGACCGGCCTCCTGCTGGTGCCAGAGTCAGGACTAAACATGGACCGGCCTCCTGCTGGTGCCAGAGTCAGGACTAAACATGGAGCGGCCTCCTGCTGGTGCCAGAGTCAGGACTAAACATGGACCGGCCTCCTGCTGGTGCCCAGAGTCAGGACTAAACATGGACCGGCCTCCTGCTGGTGCCAGAGTCAGGACTAAACATGGACCGGCCTCCTGCTGGTGCCAGAGTCAGGACTAAACATGGACCGGCCTCCTGCTGGTGCCAGAGTCAGGACTAAACATGGACCGGCCTCCTGCTGGTGCCCAGAGTCAGGACTAAACATGGACCGGCCTCCTGCTGGTGCCAGAGTCAGGACTAAACATGGACCGGCCTTCTGCTGGTGCCAGAGTCAGGACTAAACATGGAGCGGCCTCCTGCTGGTGCCAGAGTCAGGACTAAACATGGACCGGCCTCCTGCTGGTGCCCAGAGTCAGGACTAAACATGGACCGGCCTCCTGCTGGTGCCAGAGTCAGGACTAAACATGGACCGGCCTCCTGCTGGTGCCAGAGTCAGGACTAAACATGGACCGGCCTCCTGCTGGTGCCAGAGTCAGGACTAAACATGGACCGGCCTCCTGCTGGTGCCCAGAGTCAGGACTAAACATGGACCGGCCTCCTGCTGGTGCCAGAGTCAGGACTAAACATGGACCGGCCTCCTGCTGGTGCCAGAGTCAGGACTAAACATGGACCGGCCTCCTGCTGGTGCCAGAGTCAGGACTAAACATGGACCGGCCTCCTGCTGGTGCCAGAGTCAGGACTAAACATGGAGCGGCCTCCTGCTGGTGCCAGAGTCAGGACTAAACATGGACCGGCCTCCTGCTGGTGCCCAGAGTCAGGACTAAACATGGACCGGCCTCCTGCTGGTGCCAGAGTCAGGACTAAACATGGACCGGCCTCCTGCTGGTGCCAGAGTCAGGACTAAACATGGACCGGCCTCCTGCTGGTGCCAGAGTCAGGACTAAACATGGACCGGCCTCCTGCTGGTGCCAGAGTCAGGACTAAACATGGACCGGCCTCCTGCTGGTGCCAGAGTCAGGACTAAACATGGACCGGCCTCCTGCTGGTGCCAGAGTCAGGACTAAACATGGACCGGCCTCCTGCTGGTGCCAGAGTCAGGACTAAACATGGACCGGCCTCCTGCTGGTGCCAGAGTCAGGACTAAACATGGACCGGCCTCCTGCTGGTGCCAGAGTCAGGACTAAACATGGACCGGCCTCCTGCTGGTGCCAGAGTCAGGACTAAACATGGACCGGCCTCCTGCTGGTGCCAGAGTCAGGACTAAACATGGACCGGCCTCCTGCTGGTGCCAGAGTCAGGACTAAACATGGACCGGCCTCCTGCTGGTGCCAGAGTCAGGACTAAACATGGACCGGCCTCCTGCTGGTGCCAGAGTCAGGACTAAACATGGACCGGCCTCCTGCTGGTGCCAGAGTCAGGACTAAACATGGACCGGCCTCCTGCTGGTGCCAGGTTCTACTCTGAGATGTTTTGTTCAGCTGTGTTTGACTGAAAGGATTTTATTTGAACTCTTCTCTTTTATGTCTTAAACTGTTTTGTGATTTATGTCATTTCTTTGTCATTTTCTTCCTGTTGTGAAGCACTTTGAATTGCCTTGTGTTTGGAATGTGTTCTACAAATAAACGTGCCTTGCCTAGTGTAGGGTATTCATACTCGTTGCCTCCTCACACAGAGTTCTTTAGGTCCACAGAGCTCTTTAGGTCCACAGAGCTCTTTGGGTCCTCAGAGTTCTTTAGGTCCTCAGAGCTCTTTGGGTCCTCAGAGCTCTTTGGGTCCTCAGAGCTCTTTGGGACCTCAGAGCTCTTTAGGTCCACAGAGCTCTTTGGGTCCTCAGAGTTCTTTAGGTCCTCAGAGCTCTTTGGGTCCTCAGAGCTCTTTGGGTCCTCAGAGCTCTTTGGGACCTCAGAGCTCTTTGGGACCTCAGAGCTCTTTGGGACCTCAGAGCTCTTTGGGTCCTCAGAGTTCTTTAGGTCCTCAGAGCTCTTTGGGTCCTCAGAGCTCTTTGGGTCCTCAGAGCTCTTTGGGACCTCAGAGCTCTTTGGGACCTCAGAGCTCTTTGGGACCTCAGAGCTCTTTGGGACCTCAGAGCTCTTTGGGACCTCAGAGCTCTTTGGGACCACTGTTGAGACTGATACTTTAGCCCAGAGTTTAAAGTCCACGTCGTAAGCGTGTGTCTTGACAGGAGCCATTTCGGGGTCCTTATTTCGGGGTCCTTATTTCGGGGTCCTTATCACTCCGCGGTGCTCCTGACTTTGGTAGCCGTAATGTTGTAGTAATAATGTAGTTTATATTTTGACTGAGCGCCGCGAGCGCCGTGAACCACACAAAATGGCCCCGGGGTCAGTAAACACAAGCAGAATGAATCCATGTATGAAGCGCTCTGGATTATAAAGCGCACCCACGGTTTTGATGAAAATGAAAGGCTTTTAAGTGCGCCTTATAGTGCGGAAAGTACGGTTCATACGATAGTCCACATTCAGAATGGAGAGTGGTCTGTGTGAGGCACAGTCACGTCGGTCCTTCCCCTCTTTTAAGGATATGATGGCAACTCAGAGCGATCTGAGCTTTTTTAAGCGCCAGTTAAAAGTTGACAAAAGCAGGCGTGTTTGTGTACAAAAAAGATTGTACTTGGTCTTGTCTATTAAAATTACATTATTCTGCCTCGTATTTTAAAAATGTTCTTTCTGTGTATTGTTTTTTTAGCTTCCAAGCTAAAAATGATTTTCTATGAGACCAGGTCATTCATCTCAGCCCTTGTCTTTTATTTTCTCTAGCATTTGAGAATCCTTGTTTTCTGCACGTTTAGTTTCCAACAGCGTTAGTTTGTTCTGTAAATTGTTATCATGTAATATTTTCTGTCCCTTGCCCCTCAAAACTTGCTTAACTGCATCGCAGAGAACGGGTGGAGTCATTGATTAGGACATTTTTACTTTTTTAATGAAAAACGATGTAATCTCTGTAACCGACAGTGTTTATTCCCTCATGTGTGTTCTGTATAGTCTGTAGTGTGGTCTGCAGGAGCGGGTTGTAATGCCATGCACAGGTCAGGCTCTGGCTCCTGTAGTGGGCTGTGGCGAGCTGAGGCGTCGAGCTTTCCACTGGAGAATGTCAGAATGTGCTATTTTTAAGATAGAGGTAACTGGAGCTGGTGAAGTCTGTGAGCGGCAGCAGCGCGCTCTTCTGAGGCGTCTTCCAGTGCTTTTTTTATTTGAACACTAGGCTGTCAAATGAATCATTTTTAAATCATTATTACAATTGCTGCTCCATTTATTCATTTCGTACTTTTCTACTTTGGGCCTTTGGTGGGGTACAAACAGAGACATGAGACACACAGACAAACATTCACTCTCACATTCATTCACTCAGGACATTTTTGACAAGAGTTGTCACTTTACCTCACACATGTGTGTTTGGACCCGGAGACTCGGATTTTGATATTATTTCCATTTTGTTTATCTGCTAAATGAAACAATTTAAATAAATCACAATGTAGTCTATTGGCAATTTTGTGTTTAGTTCAGTTTGATGATTAGAATATAGCCCTGAAAGTTTAATTGAAAAAACATAGGGTTTGTGTTTATGATATATGCTACATATATGATTAGACATACAATCCCCATCAGACTTAGGTTTTGTACGTTTTACTTTGCATTATATTTGTCTTGATATCATTTATTTGACTAAATGTATTTAAAAATGGGTGTTGATCCCATGTCAGCGCATCTCTGCCCCGCCCCGAGCAGCAGAAGCCCCTCCTCTTTGGTCTTGATAATAGAACAGACACATCATCACTCTCCTCTATTTTACTACTAACCCAATTATACTAAGTAAAGGTGTCTAAGGGGCCTGAGTTCTACAGAAAACTTGAAAGTCTTAAAAAATATATACCTTTTTGTGTGTCAATTACTAACGTCTTTACATACATAAAGCCAAAAACGGTTATAGTCTTTAAAGGTTGATGCATTAGTCATCCCTGGATCAATTTAAATAAATGAAACCCCTCTTCTGTTTGAATACAGCCGCTGTAAGTCTGCTCTTCACTTCATCTGTCTGCGAAAGGACCGCAGTGTCCTAGATCGGGCCTTTCTGTGGAGTTTGCATGTTTCTCCCCTTGTCCAGGTTGGTTTCCTCTGTGTACTTTGGTTTCCTCTGTGTACTTTGGTTTCCTCTGTGTACTTTGGTTTCCTCTGTGTACTTTGGTTTCCTCTGTGTACTTTGGTTTCCCTTGTGTACTTTGGTTTCCTCTGTGTACTTTGGTTTCCTCTGTGTACTTTGGTTTCCTTTGTGTACTTTGGTTTCCTCTGTGTACTTTGGTTTCCTCTGTGTACTTTGGTTTCCTCTGTGTACTTTGGTTTCCCTTGTGTACTTTGGTTTCCTCTGTCTACTTTGGTTTCCTCTGTGTACTTTGGTTTCCTCTGTGTACTTTGGTTTCCTCTGTGTACTTTGGTTTCCTCTGTGTACTTTGGTTTCCTCTGTGCACTTTGGTTTCCTCTGTGTACTTTGGTTTCCTCTGTGTACTTTGGTTTCCTCTGTGTACTTTGGTTTCCTCTGTGTACTTTGGTTTCCCTTGTGTACTTTGGTTTCCTCTGTGTACTTTGGTTTCCTCTGTGTACTTTGGTTTCCCTTGTGTACTTTGGTTTCCTCTGTGTACTTTGGTTTTCTCTGTGTACTGTGTACTTTGGTTTCCTCTGTGTACTTTGGTTTCCCTTGTGCACTTTGGTTTCCTCTGTGTACTTTGGTTTCCTCTGTGTACTTTGGTTTCCTCTGTGTACTTTGGTTTCCTCTGTGTACTTTGGTTTCCTCTGTGTACTTTGGTTTCCTCTGTGTACTTTGGTTTCCTATGTGTACTTTGGTTTCTTCTGTGTACTTTGGTTTCCTCTGTGTACTGTGTACTTTGGTTTCCTCTGTGTACTTTGGTTTCCTCTGTCTACTTTGGTTTCCTCTGTGTACTTTGGTTTCCTCTGTCTACTTTGGTTTCCTCTGTGTACTTTGGTTTCCTCTGTCTACTTTGGTTTCCTCTGTGCACTTTGGTTTCCTCTGTGTACTTTGGTTTCCTCTGTGTACTTTGGTTTCCTCTGTGTACTTTGGTTTCCTCTGTGTACTTTGGTTTCCTCTGTGTACTTTGGTTTCCTCTGTGTACTTTGGTTTCCTCTGTGCACTTTGGTTTCCTCTGTGTACTTTGGTTTCCTCTGTGTACTTTGGTTTCCTCTGTGTACTTTGGTTTCCCTTGTGTACTTTGGTTTCCTCTGTGTACTTTGGTTTCCTCTGTGTACTGTGTACTTTGGTTTCCTCTGTGTACTTTGGTCTCCCTTGTGCACTTTGGTTTCCTCTGTGTACTTTGGTTTCCTCTGTGTACTTTGGTTTCCTCTGTGTACTTTGGTTTCCTCTGTGTACTTTGGTTTCCTCTGTGTACTTTGGTTTCCTCTGTGTACTTTGGTTTCCTCTGTGTACTTTGGTTTCTTCTGTGTACTTTGGTTTCCTCTGTGTACTGTGTACTTTGGTTTCCTCTGTGTACTTTGGTTTCCTCTGTGTACTTTGGTTTCCTCTGTCTACTTTGGTTTCCTCTGTGTACTTTGGTTTCCTCTGTGTACTTTGGTTTCCCTTGTGTACTTTGGTTTCCTCTGTGTACTTTGGTTTCCTCTGTCTACTTTGGTTTCCTCTGTGTACTTTGGTTTCCTCTGTGTACTTTGGTTTCCTCTGTGTACTTTGGTTTCCTCTGTGTACTTTGGTTTCCTCTGTGTACTTTGGTTTCCTCTGTGTACTTTGGTTTCCTCTGTGTACTTTGGTTTCCTCTGTCTACTTTGGTTTCCTCTGTGTACTTTGGTTTCCTCTGTGTACTTTGGTTTCCTCTGTCTACTTTGGTTTCCTCTGTGTACTTTGGTTTCCTCTGTGTACTTTGGTTTCCTCTGTGTACTTTGGTTTCCTCTGTCTACTTTGGTTTCATCTGTGTACTTTGGTTTCCTCTGTGTACTTTGGTTTCCTCTGTGTACTTTGGTTTCCTCTGTGTACTTTGGTTTCCTCTGTGTACTTTGGTTTCCTCTGTGTACTTTGGTTTCCTCTGTGTACTTTGGTTTCCTCTGTGTACTTTGGTTTCCTCTGTCTACTTTGGTTTCCTCTGTGTACTTTGGTTTCCTCTGTGTACTTTGGTTTCCTCTGTGTACTTTGGTTTCCTCTGTCTACTTTGGTTTCCTCTGTGTACTTTGGTTTCCTCTGTGTACTTTGGTTTCCTCTGTGTACTTTGGTTTCCTCTGTCTACTTTGGTTTCCTCTGTCTACTTTGGTTTCCTCTGTGTACTTTGGTTTCCTCTGTGTACTTTGGTTTCCTCTGTGTACTTTGGTTTCCTCTGTGTACTTTGGTTTCCTCTGTGTACTTTGGTTTCCTCTGTGTACTTTGGTTTCTTCTGTGTACTTTGGTTTCCTCTGTGTACTGTGTACTTTGGTTTCCTCTGTCTACTTTGGTTTCCTCTGTGTACTTTGGTTTCATCTGTCTACTTTGGTTTCCTCTGTGTACTTTGGTTTCCTCTGTGTACTTTGGTTTCCTCTGTGTACTTTGGTTTCCTCTGTGTACTTTGGTTTCCTCTGTCTACTTTGGTTTCCTCTGTGTACTTTGGTTTCCTCTGTGTACTTTGGTTTCCTCTGTGTACTTTGGTTTCCTCTGTGTACTTTGGTTTCCTCTGTGTACTTTGGTTTCCTCTGTGTACTTTGGTTTCCTCTGTCTACTTTGGTTTCCTCTGTGTACTTTGGTTTCCTCTGTGTACTTTGGTTTCCTCTGTGTACTTTGGTTTCCTCTGTGTACTTTGGTTTCCTCTGTGTACTTTGGTTTCCTCTGTGTACTTTGGTTTCCTCTGTGTACTTTGGTTTCCTCTGTGTACTTTGGTTTCCTCTGTGTACTTTGGTTTCCTCTGTGTACTTTGGTTTCCTCTGTGTACTTTGGTTTCCTCTGTGTACTTTGGTTTCTTCTGTGTACTTTGGTTTCCTCTGTGTACTGTGTACTTTGGTTTCCTCTGTCTACTTTGGTTTCCTCTGTGTACTTTGGTTTCATCTGTCTACTTTGGTTTCCTCTGTGTACTTTGGTTTCCTCTGTGTACTTTGGTTTCCTCTGTGTACTTTGGTTTCCTCTGTGTACTTTGGTTTCCTCTGTCTACTTTGGTTTCCTCTGTCTACTTTGGTTTCCTCTGTGTACTTTGGTTTCCTCTGTGTACTTTGGTTTCCTCTGTCTACTTTGGTTTCCTCTGTGTACTTTGGTTTCCTCTGTGTACTTTGGTTTCCTCTGTGTACTTTGGTTTCCTCTGTCTACTTTGGTTTCATCTGTGTACTTTGGTTTCCTCTGTGTACTTTGGTTTCCTCTGTGTACTTTGGTTTCCTCTGTGTACTTTGGTTTCCTCTGTGTACTTTGGTTTCCTCTGTGTACTTTGGTTTCCTCTGTCTACTTTGGTTTCCTCTGTGTACTTTGGTTTCCTCTGTGTACTTTGGTTTCCTCTGTGTACTTTGGTTTCCTCTGTCTACTTTGGTTTCCTCTGTGTACTTTGGTTTCCTCTGTGTACTTTGGTTTCCTCTGTGTACTTTGGTTTCCTCTGTCTACTTTGGTTTCCTCTGTGTACTTTGGTTTCCTCTGTGTACTTTGGTTTCCTCTGTGTACTTTGGTTTCCTCTGTGTACTTTGGTTTCCTCTGTGTACTTTGGTTTCCTCTGTGTACTTTGGTTTCCTCTGTGTACTTTGGTTTCTTCTGTGTACTTTGGTTTCCTCTGTGTACTGTGTACTTTGGTTTCCTCTGTCTACTTTGGTTTCCTCTGTGTACTTTGGTTTCATCTGTCTACTTTGGTTTCCTCTGTGTACTTTGGTTTCCTCTGTGTACTTTGGTTTCCTCTGTGTACTTTGGTTTCCTCTGTGTACTTTGGTTTCCTCTGTGTACTTTGGTTTCCTCTGTCTACTTTGGTTTCCTCTGTGTACTTTGGTTTCCTCTGTGTACTTTGGTTTCCTCTGTGTACTTTGGTTTCCTCTGTCTACTTTGGTTTCCTCTGTGTACTTTGGTTTCCTCTGTGTACTTTGGTTTCCTCTGTGTACTTTGGTTTCCTCTGTGTACTTTGGTTTCCTCTGTGTACTTTGGTTTCCTCTGTGTACTTTGGTTTCTTCTGTGTACTTTGGTTTCCTCTGTGTACTGTGTACTTTGGTTTCCTCTGTCTACTTTGGTTTCCTCTGTGTACTTTGGTTTCATCTGTCTACTTTGGTTTCCTCTGTGTACTTTGGTTTCCTCTGTGTACTTTGGTTTCCTCTGTGTACTTTGGTTTCCTCTGTGTACTTTGGTTTCCTCTGTGTACTTTGGTTTCCTCTGTGTACTTTGGTTTCCTCTGTGTACTTTGGTTTCCTCTGTGTACTTTGGTTTCCTCTGTGTACTTTGGTTTCCTCTGTGTACTTTGGTTTCCTCTGTCTACTTTGGTTTCCTCTGTGTACTTTGGTTTCCTCTGTGTACTTTGGTTTCCTCTGTGTACTTTGGTTTCCTCTGTGTACTTTGGTTTCCTCTGTGTACTTTGGTTTCCTCTGTGTACTTTGGTTTCCTCTGTGTACTTTGGTTTCCTCTGTGTACTTTGGTTTCCTCTGTGTACTTTGGTTTCTTCTGTGTACTTTGGTTTCCTCTGTGTACTGTGTACTTTGGTTTCCTCTGTCTACTTTGGTTTCCTCTGTGTACTTTGGTTTCATCTGTCTACTTTGGTTTCCTCTGTGTACTTTGGTTTCCTCTGTGTACTTTGGTTTCCTCTGTGTACTTTGGTTTCCTCTGTGTACTTTGGTTTCCTCTGTGTACTTTGGTTTCCTCTGTGTACTTTGGTTTCCTCTGTGTACTTTGGTTTCCTCTGTGTACTTTGGTTTCCTCTGTGTACTTTGGTTTCCTCTGTGCACTTTGGTTTCCTCTGTGTACTTTGGTTTCCTCTGTGTACTTTGGTTTCCTCTGTGTACTTTGGTTTCCCTTGTGTACTTTGGTTTCCTCTGTGTACTTTGGTTTCCTCTGTGTACTGTGTACTTTGGTTTCCTCTGTGTACTTTGGTCTCCCTTGTGCACTTTGGTTTCCTCTGTGTACTTTGGTTTCCTCTGTGTACTTTGGTTTCCTCTGTGTACTTTGGTTTCCTCTGTGTACTTTGGTTTCCTCTGTGCACTTTGGTTTCCTCTGTGTACTTTGGTTTCCTCTGTGTACTTTGGTTTCCTCTGTGTACTTTGGTTTCCCTTGTGTACTTTGGTTTCCTCTGTGTACTTTGGTTTCCTCTGTGTACTGTGTACTTTGGTTTCCTCTGTGTACTTTGGTCTCCCTTGTGCACTTTGGTTTCCTCTGTGTACTTTGGTTTCCTCTGTGTACTTTGGTTTCCTCTGTGTACTTTGGTTTCCTCTGTGTACTTTGGTTTCCTCTGTGTACTTTGGTTTCCTCTGTGTACTTTGGTTTCTTCTGTGTACTTTGGTTTCCTCTGTGTACTGTGTACTTTGGTTTCCTCTGTGTACTTTGGTTTCCTCTGTGTACTTTGGTTTCCTCTGTCTACTTTGGTTTCCTCTGTGTACTTTGGTTTCCTCTGTGTACTTTGGTTTCCCTTGTGTACTTTGGTTTCCTCTGTGTACTTTGGTTTCCTCTGTCTACTTTGGTTTCCTCTGTGTACTTTGGTTTCCTCTGTGTACTTTGGTTTCCTCTGTGTACTTTGGTTTCCTCTGTGTACTTTGGTTTCCTCTGTGTACTTTGGTTTCCTCTGTGTACTTTGGTTTCCTCTGTGTACTTTGGTTTCCTCTGTCTACTTTGGTTTCCTCTGTGTACTTTGGTTTCCTCTGTGTACTTTGGTTTCCTCTGTCTACTTTGGTTTCCTCTGTGTACTTTGGTTTCCTCTGTGTACTTTGGTTTCCTCTGTGTACTTTGGTTTCCTCTGTGTACTTTGGTTTCCTCTGTGTACTTTGGTTTCCTCTGTGTACTTTGGTTTCCTCTGTGTACTTTGGTTTCCTCTGTGTACTTTGGTTTCCTCTGTGTACTTTGGTTTCCTCTGTGTACTTTGGTTTCTTCTGTGTACTTTGGTTTCCTCTGTGTACTGTGTACTTTGGTTTCCTCTGTCTACTTTGGTTTCCTCTGTGTACTTTGGTTTCATCTGTCTACTTTGGTTTCCTCTGTGTACTTTGGTTTCCTCTGTGTACTTTGGTTTCCTCTGTGTACTTTGGTTTCCTCTGTGTACTTTGGTTTCCCTTGTGTACTTTGGTTTCCTCTGTCTACTTTGGTTTCCTCTGTGTACTTTGGTTTCCTCTGTGTACTTTGGTTTCCTCTGTGTACTTTGGTTTCCTCTGTGTACTTTGGTTTCCTCTGTGCACTTTGGTTTCCTCTGTGTACTTTGGTTTCCTCTGTGTACTTTGGTTTCCTCTGTGTACTTTGGTTTCCCTTGTGTACTTTGGTTTCCTCTGTGTACTTTGGTTTCCTCTGTGTACTGTGTACTTTGGTTTCCTCTGTGTACTTTGGTCTCCCTTGTGCACTTTGGTTTCCTCTGTGTACTTTGGTTTCCTCTGTGTACTTTGGTTTCCTCTGTGTACTTTGGTTTCCTCTGTGTACTTTGGTTTCCTCTGTGTACTTTGGTTTCCTCTGTGTACTTTGGTTTCCTCTGTGTACTTTGGTTTCCTCTGTCTACTTTGGTTTCCTCTGTGTACTTTGGTTTCCTCTGTGTACTTTGGTTTCCTCTGTGTACTTTGGTTTCCTCTGTGTACTTTGGTTTCCTCTGTGTACTTTGGTTTCCTCTGTGTACTTTGGTTTCCTCTGTCTACTTTGGTTTCCTCTGTCTACTTTGGTTTCCTCTGTGTACTTTGGTTTCCTCTGTGTACTTTGGTTTCCTCTGTGTACTTTGGTTTCCTCTGTGTACTTTGGTTTCCTCTGTGTACTTTGGTTTCCTCTGTGTACTTTGGTTTCTTCTGTGTACTTTGGTTTCCTCTGTGTACTGTGTACTTTGGTTTCCTCTGTCTACTTTGGTTTCCTCTGTGTACTTTGGTTTCATCTGTCTACTTTGGTTTCCTCTGTGTACTTTGGTTTCCTCTGTGTACTTTGGTTTCCTCTGTGTACTTTGGTTTCCTCTGTGTACTTTGGTTTCCTCTGTCTACTTTGGTTTCCTCTGTGTACTTTGGTTTCCTCTGTGTACTTTGGTTTCCTCTGTGTACTTTGGTTTCCTCTGTGTACTTTGGTTTCCTCTGTGTACTTTGGTTTCCTCTGTGTACTTTGGTTTCCTCTGTCTACTTTGGTTTCCTCTGTGTACTTTGGTTTCCTCTGTGTACTTTGGTTTCCTCTGTGTACTTTGGTTTCCTCTGTGTACTTTGGTTTCCTCTGTGTACTTTGGTTTCCTCTGTGTACTTTGGTTTCCTCTGTGTACTTTGGTTTCCTCTGTGTACTTTGGTTTCCTCTGTGTACTTTGGTTTCCTCTGTGTACTTTGGTTTCCTCTGTGTACTTTGGTTTCCTCTGTGTACTTTGGTTTCTTCTGTGTACTTTGGTTTCCTCTGTGTACTGTGTACTTTGGTTTCCTCTGTCTACTTTGGTTTCCTCTGTGTACTTTGGTTTCATCTGTCTACTTTGGTTTCCTCTGTGTACTTTGGTTTCCTCTGTGTACTTTGGTTTCCTCTGTGTACTTTGGTTTCCTCTGTGTACTTTGGTTTCCTCTGTCTACTTTGGTTTCCTCTGTCTACTTTGGTTTCCTCTGTGTACTTTGGTTTCCTCTGTGTACTTTGGTTTCCTCTGTCTACTTTGGTTTCCTCTGTGTACTTTGGTTTCCTCTGTGTACTTTGGTTTCCTCTGTGTACTTTGGTTTCCTCTGTCTACTTTGGTTTCATCTGTGTACTTTGGTTTCCTCTGTGTACTTTGGTTTCCTCTGTGTACTTTGGTTTCCTCTGTGTACTTTGGTTTCCTCTGTGTACTTTGGTTTCCTCTGTGTACTTTGGTTTCCTCTGTCTACTTTGGTTTCCTCTGTGTACTTTGGTTTCCTCTGTGTACTTTGGTTTCCTCTGTGTACTTTGGTTTCCTCTGTCTACTTTGGTTTCCTCTGTGTACTTTGGTTTCCTCTGTGTACTTTGGTTTCCTCTGTGTACTTTGGTTTCCTCTGTCTACTTTGGTTTCCTCTGTGTACTTTGGTTTCCTCTGTGTACTTTGGTTTCCTCTGTGTACTTTGGTTTCCTCTGTGTACTTTGGTTTCCTCTGTGTACTTTGGTTTCCTCTGTGTACTTTGGTTTCCTCTGTGTACTTTGGTTTCTTCTGTGTACTTTGGTTTCCTCTGTGTACTGTGTACTTTGGTTTCCTCTGTCTACTTTGGTTTCCTCTGTGTACTTTGGTTTCATCTGTCTACTTTGGTTTCCTCTGTGTACTTTGGTTTCCTCTGTGTACTTTGGTTTCCTCTGTGTACTTTGGTTTCCTCTGTGTACTTTGGTTTCCTCTGTGTACTTTGGTTTCCTCTGTCTACTTTGGTTTCCTCTGTGTACTTTGGTTTCCTCTGTGTACTTTGGTTTCCTCTGTGTACTTTGGTTTCCTCTGTCTACTTTGGTTTCCTCTGTGTACTTTGGTTTCCTCTGTGTACTTTGGTTTCCTCTGTGTACTTTGGTTTCCTCTGTGTACTTTGGTTTCCTCTGTGTACTTTGGTTTCCTCTGTGTACTTTGGTTTCTTCTGTGTACTTTGGTTTCCTCTGTGTACTGTGTACTTTGGTTTCCTCTGTCTACTTTGGTTTCCTCTGTGTACTTTGGTTTCATCTGTCTACTTTGGTTTCCTCTGTGTACTTTGGTTTCCTCTGTGTACTTTGGTTTCCTCTGTGTACTTTGGTTTCCTCTGTGTACTTTGGTTTCCTCTGTGTACTTTGGTTTCCTCTGTGTACTTTGGTTTCCTCTGTGTACTTTGGTTTCCTCTGTGTACTTTGGTTTCCTCTGTGTACTTTGGTTTCCTCTGTGTACTTTGGTTTCCTCTGTCTACTTTGGTTTCCTCTGTGTACTTTGGTTTCCTCTGTGTACTTTGGTTTCCTCTGTGTACTTTGGTTTCCTCTGTGTACTTTGGTTTCCTCTGTGTACTTTGGTTTCCTCTGTGTACTTTGGTTTCCTCTGTGTACTTTGGTTTCCTCTGTGTACTTTGGTTTCCTCTGTGTACTTTGGTTTCTTCTGTGTACTTTGGTTTCCTCTGTGTACTGTGTACTTTGGTTTCCTCTGTCTACTTTGGTTTCCTCTGTGTACTTTGGTTTCATCTGTCTACTTTGGTTTCCTCTGTGTACTTTGGTTTCCTCTGTGTACTTTGGTTTCCTCTGTGTACTTTGGTTTCCTCTGTGTACTTTGGTTTCCTCTGTGTACTTTGGTTTCCTCTGTGTACTTTGGTTTCCTCTGTGTACTTTGGTTTCCTCTGTGTACTTTGGTTTCCTCTGTGTACTTTGGTTTCCTCTGTGCACTTTGGTTTCCTCTGTGTACTTTGGTTTCCTCTGTGTACTTTGGTTTCCTCTGTGTACTTTGGTTTCCCTTGTGTACTTTGGTTTCCTCTGTGTACTTTGGTTTCCTCTGTGTACTGTGTACTTTGGTTTCCTCTGTGTACTTTGGTCTCCCTTGTGCACTTTGGTTTCCTCTGTGTACTTTGGTTTCCTCTGTGTACTTTGGTTTCCTCTGTGTACTTTGGTTTCCTCTGTGTACTTTGGTTTCCTCTGTGTACTTTGGTTTCCTCTGTGTACTTTGGTTTCTTCTGTGTACTTTGGTTTCCTCTGTGTACTGTGTACTTTGGTTTCCTCTGTGTACTTTGGTTTCCTCTGTGTACTTTGGTTTCCTCTGTCTACTTTGGTTTCCTCTGTGTACTTTGGTTTCCTCTGTGTACTTTGGTTTCCCTTGTGTACTTTGGTTTCCTCTGTGTACTTTGGTTTCCTCTGTCTACTTTGGTTTCCTCTGTGTACTTTGGTTTCCTCTGTGTACTTTGGTTTCCTCTGTGTACTTTGGTTTCCTCTGTGTACTTTGGTTTCCTCTGTGTACTTTGGTTTCCTCTGTGTACTTTGGTTTCCTCTGTGTACTTTGGTTTCCTCTGTCTACTTTGGTTTCCTCTGTGTACTTTGGTTTCCTCTGTGTACTTTGGTTTCCTCTGTCTACTTTGGTTTCCTCTGTGTACTTTGGTTTCCTCTGTGTACTTTGGTTTCCTCTGTGTACTTTGGTTTCCTCTGTGTACTTTGGTTTCCTCTGTGTACTTTGGTTTCCTCTGTGTACTTTGGTTTCCTCTGTGTACTTTGGTTTCCTCTGTGTACTTTGGTTTCCTCTGTGTACTTTGGTTTCCTCTGTGTACTTTGGTTTCTTCTGTGTACTTTGGTTTCCTCTGTGTACTGTGTACTTTGGTTTCCTCTGTCTACTTTGGTTTCCTCTGTGTACTTTGGTTTCATCTGTCTACTTTGGTTTCCTCTGTGTACTTTGGTTTCCTCTGTGTACTTTGGTTTCCTCTGTGTACTTTGGTTTCCTCTGTGTACTTTGGTTTCCCTTGTGTACTTTGGTTTCCTCTGTCTACTTTGGTTTCCTCTGTGTACTTTGGTTTCCTCTGTGTACTTTGGTTTCCTCTGTGTACTTTGGTTTCCTCTGTGTACTTTGGTTTCCTCTGTGCACTTTGGTTTCCTCTGTGTACTTTGGTTTCCTCTGTGTACTTTGGTTTCCTCTGTGTACTTTGGTTTCCCTTGTGTACTTTGGTTTCCTTTGTGTACTTTGGTTTCCTCTGTGTACTGTGTACTTTGGTTTCCTCTGTGTACTTTGGTCTCCCTTGTGCACTTTGGTTTCCTCTGTGTACTTTGGTTTCCTCTGTGTACTTTGGTTTCCTCTGTGTACTTTGGTTTCCTCTGTGTACTTTGGTTTCCTCTGTGTACTTTGGTTTCCTCTGTGTACTTTGGTTTCCTCTGTGCACTTTGGTTTCCTCTGTGTACTTTGGTTTCCTCTGTGTACTTTGGTTTCCTCTGTGTACTTTGGTTTCCCTTGTGTACTTTGGTTTCCTCTGTGTACTTTGGTTTCCTCTGTGTACTGTGTACTTTGGTTTCCTCTGTGTACTTTGGTTTCCTCTGTGTACTTTGGTTTCCTCTGTCTACTTTGGTTTCCTCTGTGTACTTTGGTTTCCTCTGTGTACTTTGGTTTCCTCTGTGTACTTTGGTTTCCTCTGTCTACTTTGGTTTCCTCTGTGTACTTTGGTTTCCTCTGTGTACTTTGGTTTCCTCTGTGTACTTTGGTTTCCTCTGTGTACTTTGGTTTCCTCTGTGTACTTTGGTTTCCTCTGTGTACTTTGGTTTCCTCTGTGTACTTTGGTTTCTTCTGTGTACTTTGGTTTCCTCTGTGTACTTTGTACTTTGGTTTCCTCTGTCTACTTTGGTTTCCTCTGTGTACTTTGGTTTCATCTGTCTACTTTGGTTTCCTCTGTGTACTTTGGTTTCCTCTGTGTACTTTGGTTTCCTCTGTGTACTTTGGTTTCCTCTGTGTACTTTGGTTTCCTCTGTCTACTTTGGTTTCCTCTGTGTACTTTGGTTTCCTCTGTGTACTTTGGTTTCCTCTGTGTACTTTGGTTTCCTCTGTGTACTTTGGTTTCCTCTGTCTACTTTGGTTTCCTCTGTGTACTTTGGTTTCCTCTGTGTACTTTGGTTTCCTCTGTGTACTTTGGTTTCCTCTGTGTACTTTGGTTTCCTCTGTGTACTTTTGTTTCCTCTGTGTACTTTGGTTTCCTCTGTGTACTTTGGTTTCCTCTGTGTACTTTGGTTTCCTCTGTGTACTTTGGTTTCCTCTGTGTACTTTGGTTTCCTCTGTGTACTTTAGTTTCCTCTGTGCACTTTGGTTTCCTCTGTGTACTTTGGTTTCCTCTGTGTACTTTGGTTTCCTCTGTGTACTTTGGTTTCCTCTGTGTACTTTGGTTTCCTCTGTGTACTTTGGTTTCCTCTGTGTACTTTGGTTTCCTCTGTGCACTTTGGTTTCCTCTGTCTACTTTGGTTTCCTCTGTGTACTTTGGTTTCCTCTGTCTACTTTGGTTTCCTCTGTGTACTTTGGTTTCCTCTGTGTACTTTGGTTTCCCTTGTGTACTTTGGTTTCCTCTGTGTACTTTGGTTTCCTCTGTCTACTTTGGTTTCCTCTGTGTACTTTGGTTTCCTCTGTGTACTTTGGTTTCCTCTGTGTACTTTGGTTTCCTCTGTCTACTTTGGTTTCCTCTGTGTACTTTGGTTTCCTCTGTGTACTTTGGTTTCCTCTGTCTACTTTGGTTTCCTCTGTGTACTTTGGTTTCCTCTGTGTACTTTGGTTTCCTCTGTGTACTTTGGTTTCCTCTGTGTACTTTGGTTTCCTCTGTGTACTTTGGTTTCCTCTGTGTACTTTGGTTTCCTCTGTGTACTTTGGTTTCCTCTGTGTACTTTGGTTTCCTCTGTGTACTTTGGTTTCCTCTGTCTACTTTGGTTTCCTCTGTGTACTTTGGTTTCCTCTGTGTACTTTGGTTTCCTCTGTGTACTTTGGTTTCCTCTGTGTACTTTGGTTTCCTCTGTGTACTTTTGTTTCCTCTGTGTACTTTGGTTTCCTCTGTGTACTTTGGTTTCCTCTGTGTACTTTGGTTTCCTCTGTGTACTTTGGTTTCCTCTGTGTACTTTGGTTTCCTCTGTGTACTTTAGTTTCCTCTGTGCACTTTGGTTTCCTCTGTGTACTTTGGTTTCCTCTGTGTACTTTGGTTTCCTCTGTCTACTTTGGTTTCCTCTGTGTACTTTGGTTTCCTCTGTGTACTTTGGTTTCCCTTGTGTACTTTGGTTTCCTCTGTGTACTTTGGTTTCCTCTGTCTACTTTGGTTTCCTCTGTGTACTTTGGTTTCCTCTGTGTACTTTGGTTTCCTCTGTGTACTTTGGTTTCCTCTGTGTACTTTGGTTTCCTCTGTCTACTTTGGTTTCCTCTGTGTACTTTGGTTTCCTCTGTGTACTTTGGTTTCCTCTGTCTACTTTGGTTTCCTCTGTGTACTTTGGTTTCCTCTGTGTACTTTGGTTTCCTCTGTGTACTTTGGTTTCCTCTGTGTACTTTGGTTTCCTCTGTGTACTTTGGTTTCCTCTGTGTACTTTGGTTTCCTCTGTCTACTTTGGTTTCCTCTGTGTACTTTGGTTTCCTCTGTGTACTTTGGTTTCCTCTGTGTACTTTGGTTTCCTCTGTCTACTTTGGTTTCCTCTGTCTACTTTGGTTTCCTCTGTCTACTTTGGTTTCCTCTGTGTACTTTGGTTTCCTCTGTGTACTTTGGTTTCTTCTGTGTACTTTGGTTTCCTCTGTGTACTGTGTACTTTTGTTTCCTCTGTCTACTTTGGTTTCCTCTGTGTACTTTGGTTTCATCTGTCTACTTTGGTTTCCTCTGTGTACTTTGGTTTCCTCTGTGTACTTTGGTTTCCTCTGTGTACTTTGGTTTCCTCTGTCTACTTTGGTTTCCTCTGTGTACTTTGGTTTCCTCTGTGTACTTTGGTTTCCTCTGTGTACTTTGGTTTCCTCTGTCTACTTTGGTTTCCTCTGTGTACTTTGGTTTCCTCTGTGTACTTTGGTTTCCTCTGTGTACTTTGGTTTCCTCTGTGTACTTTGGTTTCCTCTGTGTACTTTGGTTTCCTCTGTGTACTTTGGTTTCCTCTGTGTACTTTGGTTTCCTCTGTGTACTTTAGTTTCCTCTGTGTACTTTGGTTTCCTCTGTGTACTTTAGTTTCCTCTGTGTACTTTGGTTTCCTCTGTGTACTTTGGTTTCCTCTGTGTACTTTGGTTTCCTCAGCATTGGTAGACGGGTCGATGCAGATTCACCACAGGGACAATAAAGTACCTTTAATTGAACTTTAATCACACAAAAATGAGTTTTAATCCCAACATTCAGAATCCAACGATTCAACACTTTCTCATGAATCGTTCCATAACCAAAGGAACCACATAAGAGTTTCTTTTACACATAGTTGTTGTTGTTTAAATTTAAAGAGGTAAATTTAAACATTTACATTTAAAGTAGATTTGAAACTGTTTTTTATCATATAAGACTTTTATCTTTTAGATATTTTGAGCAAATCGTGCACGCTTTTATCTCAGTTAAACTACTGTAATGCACTTTTGTCTGGCATTAGCTACAAAGTACATTCTGCAGCTTTTACCTGGAACCAGAAAACAAGAGCACGTTCTTCCAAGAGTCTTTGCACTGGCTTCAACTTCCTGTCATTGTTTGTTTTTAAAGCTTTGAATGGACTGTCCCCACATTACATCTGGGACCTGCTTTACACTCCCGCATGTCCTCTGAAGTACACTCCTGCATGTCCTCTGAAGTACACTCCTGCATGTCCTCTGAAGTACACTCCTGCATGTCCTCTGAAGTACACTCCTGCATGTCCTCTGAAGTACACTCCTGCATGTCCTCTGAAGTACACTCCTGCATGTCCTCTGAAGTACACTCCTGCATGTCCTCTGAAGTACACTCCTGCATGTCCTCTGAAGTACACTCCTGCATGTCCTCTGAAGTACACTCCTGCATGTCCTCTGAAGTACACTCCTGCATGTCCTCTGAAGTACACTCCTGCATGTCCTCTGAAGTACACGTGTCCCTGACACGTGCACGGAGCTCCAGCAGGCGCTCTGTCCCTGCCACGTGCATGGAGCTCCAGCAGGCGCTCTGTCCCTGCCGCGTGCACGGAGCTCCAGCAGGCGCTCCGTCCCTGACACGTGCACGGAGCTCCAGCAGGCGCTCCGTCCCTGACGCGTGCACGGAGCTCCAGCAGGCGCTCTGTCCCTGACGCGTGCACGGAGCTCCAGCAGGCGCTCCGTCCCTGACGCGTGCACGGAGCTCCAGCAGGCGCTCCGTCCCTGACGCGTGCACGGAGCTCCAGCAGGCGCTCCGTCCCTGCCGCGTGCACGGAGCTCCAGCAGGCGCTCTGTCCCTGACTCGTGCACGGAGCTCCAGCAGGCGCTCTGTCCCTGACTTGTGCACGGAGCTCCAGCAGGCGCTCTGTCCCTGACGCGTGCACGGAGCTCCAGCAGGCGCTCCGTCCCTGCCGCGTGCACGGAGCTCCAGCAGGCGCTCGGTCCCTGACACGTGCACGGAGCTCCAGCAGGCGCTCCGTCCCTGCCGCGTGCACGGAGCTCCAGCAGGCACTCTGTCCCTGACTCGTGCACGGAGCTCCAGCAGGCGCTCTGTCCCTGACTCGTGCACGGAGCTCCAGCAGGCGCTCTGTCCCTGACGAGAACTCTCTCCCTCGTTCTGTACATTAGGACTAAAAGCATTATGAATATTAATGAAGGTTGAA
This sequence comes from Eucyclogobius newberryi, assembly GCF_026437365.1. Lineage (NCBI taxonomy): Eukaryota > Metazoa > Chordata > Actinopteri > Gobiiformes > Gobiidae > Eucyclogobius > Eucyclogobius newberryi. The sequence continues at coordinate 37,095,895 of NW_027315746.1, read as the reverse complement.
TCTCAGGTCCCTCCTCATAGTACTTTTCCATGGCTTTCTTGCTCAGTCTCTGTCCGTTCCGTTCTCCAACTCCACGAGAGTTTGTTGTACGCGATAGTCCATAACAGAAAAAGTCCATAACAGAAAAAGTCCATAACAGAAAAAGTCCGAAACAGAAGAAGCAGTTGGAGATGTTTGCTGTTTGCGTGTGAAGCCTGAACCTGTTGAGCACAAAGCATGACAATAATAGAGGTTTATTATTATAACATTTCCATCTCGACCTCAATTAGGAGTTCACCCTTCAGTCAGTGTGACGGAGTAATCTTCATGGGGTGCTGTGACTGGGAGGAGAGCATATTGTCCCTTCAGAGGAGCCACAGCTCTGGTGATGGCCTTATCCATCAGGCTACGAGCACAGGGGACACAGCAGCGGCCACAGAAGGCAAACACAGCTAGAATGACAAGCAGAGTGGTCAGTATGGACAGGGCAAAGATCTCCTCAAAGCAGCATCCAGAGGATTATCAACACCAGAGTTTTCGTGCATAGTTTCAGACAGCAGTTGCAGTTTTTCCAGAGCTTTAGTAACAGTGCCATCAGGGGCAGTGTGCATAGGAATGTAAGCAGAGCATTGGTCATTGAAAATGGAACAAACTCGGCCGCGCTCGGCCAACATGTCCAGAGCGGTTTTGCCAGTGGACTATAGATATAGGATGAAGCTGCTGTGCCAGTCCCTCTCTCAGATCAAGGGTAAGATCAGCCGATTCCAGGACATGGTCATGTACAGTATGTAGTTAATACTGTCTGTTTGGTGTCACAGGTAATACAGCAGAGACGAGTGGAATGTTTTCAAACCCAGCTCCAATTTGATCTACTAATTTATATTCATCAGGTGCACTTCTAGAAACGCCTATCGCATCTATGTAGGTGGAGTTATCAGTGCTCAACACAGTGCCAGTCACCGAACGAGTTTTACGAGTGTGGGAAGTGCTGTTTGTGTTTTGAGCTGAACAGTATTTGGTGCATTGATTATGGAGACTAAACCTAAGTTGCATATCCCCGCATAGCCAATAGAGGTCAGTGAGGGTTCTAATGAGATTATGACTATCCTGTGTTACTTCAATAGTGTGATTGCACATTCTACAGGCAGGAATCCCCACTGCGCAGCCTTGGATGCAGTGGGATCATTAGCAGTTTCGAAGCAGGTGTAATTAGCCTTCATCACCGTGAACACGGGAGGTTGCACTGGAGAGGAAACTGGAGAGAAGACAGCAGTTAGAGGAAGACAGTCAGCAGGTATTGAAGCAGATTTGTTGAGCAGCGAGACAATTAAACCCTTCACTATCCTCCAGGTGGAAGGTAGCAAGGAGTGTCAACAGGCGCGGCCTGGCTGCAGAACCAATCACACATCAGCAGTAGCACTCATGAAATCTATCCAGACATTATGTTCACCATATCCTGTAGCCATCTGAATGAGCTTTCTACTTTCCTAGGTTATGTTATGTTTCATAGCATGTTTATCCACAAGATTTGAAATGGGAGTGGGGAGAGCCACACACTAACTTGTTTTAGATAGGGGGCCCCCCTGGCCCCTAACTTGGAAAATCTATTTCTCAGCCTGCTTTTATTCTGGTCCACCATCCTTTTGCGATGACAATCAAACGTGAGCCCTGTGACTGTGGTCTAGTCGGTGCAGCGAGTTCGCTCGCCCTCCTGGGGCTGCACAAGTGTGATGGACCTGTTGCCATTAGGAGGTATATTTACGTTGTTTCTACGACTGGTAAGTGCCCCTTTAATGCATTTCGCTGTAGCCGTGCGCTAGGTAGATTTTTGTTGAATTTTGAAACCGTACAATCGTACTCGGTTTTAAGTTTATTTGTGCTCCGTTTGTTTGGGTTTACAGATACAGCCATGTGGCTTTTATGTTCTGCTAACTATAGCCGTGTTTGGGTTATTCTGAACTGCCTTGTTTGACTGGTTTTGACCATTGTTTTCAGCTGGTTACTCACCATCGGTGGCGTACTCTGCTCGACCTGATCCTGCGGTGTCTCCCTCACGTAGCGGGTCATTTGTGGCGTTGGGCTCCATCGGGCTCCTGTCATATCATGCTGGAGTCCCGGTGTTACCAGTCCTGCCTGGCACCGCTGCAGCCTGACGATGGGCATGATCTCTGCCCTTCTTGTCTTGGAGTGGATCCTCTTTGGGAAGCACTCTCCGATGATGCTTGCTCCAACTGTTCAGTTATGCCGCAGTCTGTGCACGTCGTGTGCTTGGCGGCTTTCGAGGAAGCTTCAGACTGGTTGTTTGTGGCACCTCCGAGTCAATTACTGGGGGGCCAGACTGGGAGCCGCAAGCGGCTGTCCACGCCTACTCAAGGCGGCCCCCCATTTAAGAAAAAGAAGGGCTCAGGAAAATTAGCTGCACAAGTGAGCACGCTGACATCCGAACTGGCCCAAATGTGGGCAGTTATCCAGACTCTCCAGACTGATGCCAGTCCGGTGGTGGCACAATGGCAGGAGGGGCGTGACACAGCCTCAGCATATGATGACGTCATATCTGTGGCTGCTTCAGACACTCAGTTTCAGAGTCTGACCTTCTGAGCTCCAGAGTTTCAGAATCTGGCTCACTGGCCTCTGCCGGCTCTCAGGCCGACAGTGATGACACTGTCACAGCGACTTTACGGACCGCACTTTCCCGCTTGAAGCTGGATGTTCCACGGGATGAGACGGCACCCTCTAGCGCCTTCTTTCTGCGCCAGGCTGCAGCGTCACACTTTGCAGTTCCTCCCTCTGAAGAAAACATTATGGAACTGCATGCCTGTTGGACAGACCCAAAGGCATTTTCTAGGCCTACTTCGGATGGCAGGGTCTTGGCACTGATGCAGGATCCTCAGAAGTTTGGCCTTGGTATAAAATATACTGTCGGTGTGGGTCATATTGATTTGATGTCTGATGTTTTTCAGATGCTTCCCACAGAATAATGCTTACTACTACTATGTATCCGATTAAACCGATTGCTGCAGAAACCAACCTCCCTCTCTTGGACTGGGGAATACCCAGTACACCTGAAAAAGCCATGTAAGGGTGTGTGTTACCAATCTGGACCCAGGAGTTGTAACAGTAGTAAGCAGACCACAGCCAGGTGGCTCAGAGATCCACTGAGATTTAAATCCGCTCTAAAACAGGGTCTATAAACACAGATATGATTAGCAGAAGCACAATAGAAACAATGGTAATTATGCTATTTAAGCAGAGTCTTTTGGGGCAGGGGTGATTTGGGATAGATGGTACCACCGCTCTCCTTTCTCTACTAGCTTGACATTGTGAGAGGTCCTGGCTTTGACAGGGAATGGATCAGTCCAGCAAGGTTCAGTCCAAGATCTTCGGAGCACTTTCAGGAGAACCTTGCCGGGCACTTTCAGAGGTTCAGCCGGAGCCGGGACCACCTCTTTGTGGATCTGGGTGGAAGGACTTTATGGCAAGGCATGTAATTAACATGGTGTTAACATTAGGATCTTGGGGCAGAACAGATGTCTGGGGAGATGGCATGGGTCTTCCAGTCGATAGTTCAAATGGGGAGTGTCCCTTTGCCCTGCAAACGGTCCGTCTTACTGCAAGCAGAGAAAGGGGTAATGAATCAAGCCAATTCATGCCAGTGATAGCCATAATTTTTGCAAAACGTAATTTTAGAGTGCCATTGAAGCGTTACATTTTCCCTGGGGACTAGGGATGATAAACAGTGCCAAAAAAGTGTCGAAGGCCATACATGGTTTCAATAGATGGGTCATTTGGGGGTGGTACCAGGGTTTGAGGCAAACATTCATGGCAGTGGGGTTTACATGTGACTGACTATTGGCTTCAGTCAATGTAGCGTCTAGCAGAGGTCCAGTTGGAAGAAAAGGCTTTCCTTTGGGACCCCGCCAGAAGCCAGTTTCATCTTGGTAACAGTGATAGAGTGTCCAATTAGCATGTTCTTCAGACGACCAGACAGCTTGGGCTTTGACAATGACGTAATTAAACCATGTAGGTAGCAGCGGTGTGGAAAGCAGGGAGTTAATCACCATCTGACTGTCGTCTAAGGCGATTCAACCCGCCGCACTCTTGGCCAGGCAATCTGAGACCTCATTGCCCCTGGAAATCGAGGGCAACACAAATGCAGCATCTAACCTTTTAATTAAATCTGGATGTTTGACTGGACCCCCTTTAGCTGTTTTGAAATCATTTATTTTCCATTCTGCCAGGTCAATGACTTTGACGCCCACGGTGTAAGCAGAGTCGGAGTAGATAGTCACTGGTTTGTCAGCGGAGTCCTGAAGAGCTAATACAATAGTCAAAATTAGTTCGGTTTGTTTGCGGACAGAACTGATTGATTGGTGGTTGAGCATGAAATTTTGTATGCATTCTCAGAGAGAGAGAGAGAGAGAGAGAGAGCGAGAGAACATAACTAGGGGTAGTTCAGTGTGATGCCAATCAGTAACAGAGGTTAGTCTTTTAGTCATTGATCCTAAATCTTTTACCTGATGATGCCGGTGAGACAGCCAGGGACACGTGTGACACGCTAGCCTCAGACATTCTATACCAATCCAATTGTTCTTTGGTCAGCTGACAATAAGCAACTACACCTTCTTTTCCTACCAAAATTTGATCACATGCGATAGTCCAAATGTCCGTACATTTTTCATCAAATTCAGATTGATATATTTCACCATCGACCCTGTCATAAAACAGAGTGCAACGGAGGGAGTCCGGTGGTCCGTGGTAGGATGCCAGAGTGTCAATCCAGGGTCTCCATGCCAGGTACTGTGCAGTCCCGCCTTCTGTGATGTTGGTCAGGCGGGCCCAGTAAATGTCCGCAAAGATTGGTGTGTCTTGGTCATGCATTAAGTATTGTCCAGTTGCGGTACTACCATTGCAGCATACAGATTGTCCAGCCGGAAATGCAACAGTTAGTCCTTTATCAGAGCATAAAATAGTGGCTCCAGCCTTCATCAGGAGATCGCTTCCAAGCAGGTTTACAGGTGTGTAGGGGGACAACACAAAGGAGTATAAATGTGCCTAGCTCGCAATGTCAGTACCAGCATAGGTACAGCTTGTCCCTCCACCTTCACATGGAGCATAGGCTCTGCTTGACATAGCTCCACATGTGCACAGTGGGGGCTCCTCCTCTTGCACGGTGAGGAGCCGGTTGTGGTCAGGCTCGCACCCAATGGTCAGTAGATCCACAGCAATAGCATGTTCCTTCCTCCCGTCGTTGATCAGGCTGAAATCCTCGACCACGACTTATTCCACCTCGGGCTTCTCCAAAGCCTCCTCTGAATCCTCCCTTAAAACCTCAACCTTTGTTATGTACTTTGTCTTTTAGATCTTTTACTTTCATTTTTTATTAACTCGGTCTTTGATTTGTTACCTTCTTCCTTACTACAGAGTTGAGTCAAAGCGTGCGCCACGTGTCTCCTGAACCGAGCGTCATCACCATCCATGAGGTCAAGGTTCTTACTTAGATGTTCTTGGGTTAGAACATCTAACCCTTTAAGACAAGGCCAGACAAGGCAAGTTTATTTGTAGAGCACATTTCATACACAAGGCAATTCAAAGTGCTTAACATTCGGGGGAAGGGCTTCCATGACTGCGGTCATGTATATTATTTTCCCATATGAGTATCTCATTGAGTGTCTTCCTGTTGCATCTATACACTGAGTTAAACACTTCTGGATCCATTCTTCTTGTCCATCAGTGGGAGTCCATGGTGTGAGTCCGGAAATGCTGACGGCCGGGTCAAGATATGTTTCTTTGATCATTGTATAAAATCTTTGAGCCCAAAGGCCAAAGGGCACATTATCTGGTGCTCTACCTAGTCCACTACATTTCTCGAACTGTTTGATTTCATAGCTGCTGCAGCACTGACCCATTATGCCCCTGATGTCCCCAGCTGTCAGCTGGTGTCCGGCTGTTAGACTATTGAGAGCCTCAATCCATTTGGTTCCTCCTTGCACAGAGGAGGAAGTTTAGTAGCTATGGCTTATAGATCTTTGAATTGGAATGCTGGAAACCTCCCAATCCCCCACTTCTGTCCACCATCAAAGGCATTTGGAGCATAGTAGGTTCTGGTTCTGTCTGACCTGACTTTCTCTTTTCATTCTTTGACTTTCCACTATTTTTCTTCACTCGTGCTCATGCCTTCTTCATCATCCCTGTATTTTGAGCCGCTGTTTCAATTACCATCTTTGGTCTGAGTCTTCGCTCTCCATTTCCTGACTGGAGGAGGAGGACGACAAGGATCCTTCCTCCTCTGATGAGTCAGTCTCCATGTGTCCCCTTTGTTTCTTACATGTTTGGCGTTTTTTCTTAGTCTCTGATTTCTTCAGTTCTTCCCTCATCTCTTTGACCTGGTCCCTTTCCTCTCGGTCCAACATCCTTTGATGTTCCTCCTCTCAGTGTTCCTGTTCTTCTTCTTCTTCTTGTCTAAGTTTCGTTTCTCCAGAGCTTTTCGTGTCTGTCGCATTTCTCTTCCCCATGTTACTTACCTGAGGTGTTGTCTCTTGGACTCCGTTCCCTCTTTTTTTTTCTTGAAATGAGTCAGGATTCTTAATTAACTAATTAATGAATTAGTTTTGTTTTTTTGTCAATTTTTTTGTATTTATTTTTAAGTTTTAAATTAAATCATTGTTTTATGTTGCACAGAATTCACAAAGCAAGTTCCTTTGTGAATTCTGTTCATTGACTCGTCTCTGCACAGCGCGGTGTTCCCCAGTGGGAGTCACCCTAAACTCCTAAAGGGAGGGGTAATGCCCCACCCTCCAGGTTACTCCAAACCCCCTCCGTTTTTCACTCCATTCTCTCTCTGTCTCCATACTTTTATCGTCGCTGATTTCATTTTTTCTAATTTTTTAAAAAACCTTTCTATCTCGGATAGAATTTGTTGTTCGATCCCTTCAAATACATAATTCCATGTGGTTCGTTGGTCCGACCCACACCCTCCAAATTCTTCACATTCCAATCAAATTCTCTCAGAACAATAAAACACGTCTATTTCATTACCAGTCTACGGTGAAATTCCCTTGGACTGAGGACCTTCCTCGTCCTCGTCCCACTGCGCAGTGCTTAGTCCATAAGGACTGATAGTAAACAAGAGGCTCGCTTGATAGAAAACAAAGAGGTTTAAGTTTCTGTTGAAACAAACAACTTTTTCTTCTACTTCAAATTTGCAAATTGACAATGACTCTTGGATGAGAGTCGAAACTTATTGTTTTTTCTAAAACTGAGTCCAGATGAAACAACTGAACCTTAAAGAATAATACTTTGTCTGACATCACAAATTTCATCCAATTTGTGTTTTTTCTGGAAAAACACTCGCTGCTGTTTACACTCGCTCTGAACTTCCTGTAGCAAGGCTGAGCTACGAAAGCCCAGTGGGACGCACTTCGGCGAGGTGGGGGAAATAAAATCAATTTTCTCCCAGACAAATTGAGATGAACCCCAAATTCGATTAATCAGTTAAACTGATTCATTGCCCAGCCCTAATAAGATGTAATAAAGTCAGATGCCTAAAACAAAAAGATCACACAACATAAGAATCTCTTCAAATTCCCCTTGGATGAGCAGACGGACGTAGCCACGCCCATCCTCCAGGAAGCACTCTGTACCTGTAACACTCGATTCATATGCTAATCGTGATGTACTAATTTTTATTGTTTGGGCTGTCTATGATTTCAAATCACTAGTTAGCATTGTATATTGATGTACATTTGTATGTGCTTTATTGTTGCAGTTTCACAAATTACGGATCACCAGTAAATGTCTCAAAGATCATCTGTTGTCTGTGGAGTTGTCCATGTTTAGCTATTTGGATAGCTAGCTGGGCTGCTAGTGAGGCATTTACAAGAATAATAATAAATAGTTGTCTCTTCTTGAAATCCTTACAGATGTGTTGAAAAATTGCTTGTCGCTGACCAATGTCATATAAATCTTGAGTGAAAAACATTGTCTTGCCTTTGTACTGGAGGTATCTTTTATATTTTGCATTATTATGCTTTTTGACTTATCAGCCTCTCGTATTTTCTGGCCTTGGTGGTGACGTGTGGGACCATAACTCCAGTCCCAGATACAAGTTCAGGGATCACAGTCTCGAGAAAGCCCTCAACGTGGTCTCTCTCTTCACCTTCCAGGGACTCCCAAAAGATTTTTTTCTGCTGGATCTGGAGTCCAAATCCAGAAAATTTCTCTTCATAGCCTCGTTCTCCGGGCGCAGTTTCACGACCTTGTATTTCAGCTATCGCAAATTCATCCGTAAGGACTGAAATACTTTGTTCTGCCTCAGCAGCAGGCCCACCATCAATACCCATTTTGTCGAATGGGTGCTGCTCTGTGCCCTCACTTCAGCACCAAGTCATTCTGCATTTCATGTAACATGAGGGCCATCTGTTGTAAGGTTATGTTTGTCCGCCCTGCAGAGGCCCGGCGAGTCTACATTGCGAAGGCCACTTGTCTGTGCGGCGTTCACCTCCTGAGGTGTCCCTTCAGAAGCCATGTTTGCCATGGTTTAAAATAAACCAGGAGTTAAAGAGGCAATCTTTGTTAAAAAGAAAGACCATCATTAAATAGGAATGTGGGGTTAAGATTCAAACTTCCGGTTGTTTATAATGGAATTTTGAATCCCTGGAGCGGTCGACGCCCATGGCATTAGGGTGCTAATCAGTTACACAGGGAGGAGGGAGAGCGAGAGTCAGGGACAATAGAGGCTGATAGCCCTTTTAAGGTTGATAGATGAAAAAGAGGTCCCGCTCGGTGGGCAGGGCCTACCCAGAGTAGGATAAATATCTGAGCCCCCGGTCTTGATTCGCAGATTGAGAATGACGCTTGGATGAGAGTTGAAACGTATAGTTTTGTCCAGATGAAACAACTGAATCTTTTTCTACAGTGTTCAGGGGATTACTCAAAAATGCATGCATTACAAATAAAATGAAGAAAGAATAATGTTTTTGGCCTCTTCAAAATAGAAAGAAAGAAAATAATCACATGAATGCCAAAATCTAAATAACAACTTCATGCTTCAACAAGTTCATGCTTTGTAGCTCCATAAGTCACTTGGTTTGTCTCATTTAGCCCTCACTGTGTAGCCTTGTCTTCCTGCTGTGGTTTGGTTTCATGGTTATTGCCAACTGGTTTAGTCAGTCTTCTGTTCTATGCAAACCCAGAGTGACATGACCCTTCTCCTTGTGTATCCGCAGGTACTTACCAAGGCCAGTGGACAGGGGGCATGCGTCATGGATACGGGGTTCGTCAAAGTGTCCCGTACGGCATGGCCTCTGTGATCCGCTCCCCTCTACGCACCTCGCTCGCCTCACTCCGCAGTGAGCAGAGTAATGGCACTGTGTTGCGGGATATGCTCTCTGACAGTCCAGCCGGGACCAGAGGAGGCTTCGTGCTCAACTTCCACTCTGAGGGCGACGGGGGTGAGAAGAAAAAGGGTCTCTTCCGCCGTGGATCGATCTTTGGAAGTCTCCAGCGTCTAAGAAAGTCGGACTCCCGCTCCTCTATTTCCAGCAAACGCAGCTCCGCTCACAGTGACACCACTATGAGCCGAATCAGCTCTAGCGATGCCAATTCAACCATCAGCTTTGGAGATGGAGACATGGGCGATGATTACCTGCTCCTGGAGGACAACGTAGACGCCACCACCACAGAGTCCTACATGGGTGAATGGAAGAACGACAAGCGCAGTGGCTTTGGGGTTTCGGAGCGCTCCAACGGGATGAAGTATGAGGGCGAGTGGCTCAACAACAAGCGCCATGGCTATGGCTGCACCATCTTCCCTGGTGGAACCAAGGAAGAGGGCAAGTACAAGAACAATGTGCTGGCCAGAGGCATCCGCAAGCATCTTATCCCTCTGAAGAACACCAAAACCAAACAGAAAGTGGACCGAGCTATAGAGGGCGCTATCAGGGCTGCTGCTATCGCCAGAACCAAAGTGGAGATTGCTGTATCAAGGTAATGTGTTTTCATGTGTGGTAATGGAAAAATATACTATAACAAATTACACACTATATAGCTGTATTCATAATGATAATAATAATGCATTTGGTATATGCTGCTTTGTTGGACTCTCAAAGTTGCTGTACTTTGCATTATTAATACTAATAATTAAGACAGCACAGCTGTCCTGGGGAAGCCTAACTGAAGCAGAACTGTCCATCCGTCCAATCTGCCACCAACACTCACAATAACATTGGCCCAATATTAAACAATAAAAACAATCAGTGGTGTTACAGCTAATGGGATGGAACATACAATTGCTTGTTGCACATGATCATGAGTGTATTGAGTGTAATGTGGTGTGAGAGGTTCCAATACAGGCCTTACTGGCAGATGGCATTTCGGTCAAATGGAGGAAATGGAAAATCCCTGGGTCAAATATGCGCTTACAACCTGGAAAGAGCTAATCAAAACAAACTAACTAAACAAAGATGTTAAAATCTGGTTGGCTCACAATATGTGATAAGTGCTCACAACTCATGCTGGAGAAATTGTGTGTACAATTTGCCCATCAGCACATAAGTATTTGGGCCTCATGTACCTGATGAGGGGGACGGAAACATTGTGTTAATAAATGAATGAAGAGTTAGACAGTGTGCGGGAGAAAGTGCCTTTCCTCCTACATAATTGTCACTATGTCAGGAGTTTTTCCAGAATCAGGCCTCAAAACTCCTGTCATGGACACAATAAATCGATGCATTTAGAGAATACTTCTCATAGCAGGAAAAAAGGCCATTACAAAAAATGCATGACATAATCTGAACCAATGATCAGAGGACTGGACTTAGTAAAATGGAAAAAAAAGTATCTTTGCACCATAGACCATAGTCTATGACACCATAGTCAAAATATGTTTTACAAACAGCAGAGGAGATCTCAGGGCCTGAAACCAAGTGTCTTTTTGAGGTTCAGATGTCAGAATACTAAACATGTTTCATCAAACAAGCGTGAATTAAGCTCAATACAACTCCTGGGATGTTTTGATGTGGGAACCAGTGATGTGCGGTCAGGGAAATCAAGGCAAGAATTGATAGGTCAATAAAATCTCAAATTACAGCGTGTCAGAACTATTTATGAATTGTTCTGAAATCTGAACGTGATATGGAAGATTTTAGAGCTGAGGTGATCGCTGCCATGCTGAGCAGCGGGAGTAACCGGAGCACGCATGGAGGAAGTGGAGCAGCCTGTTTCAGAAAGTACGGACGATCTGCAGACAGTAAGGGCCCAGATGGAGGCGCTGTGGCCCAGATGGAGGGACTGTGGCCCAGATGGAGGCGCTGTGGGCCAGATGGAGGCGCTGTGGGCCAGATGGAGGCGCTGTGGGCCAGAGTGACGACACAGGAGTCAGAGAACAATAATATGAAAAACAAGATCCTGGATTTGGAGTCCAGATCACATCGTCCTAACCTGAGGCTTGTGGGCGTAGAAGAAGAAGGAAAGGAAACAGAAAATCTTTTTGGAGAAGATTATTCCTGAGCTCCTTGATGGCTCAGGAGTTGAAGCCCCTCCCATCACAATCGAAAGAGCACGTCACCAATGGCAACCAAGACCAGCAGCTGATAAACCACAAGGCCTGATAATGAGGTTTATTAACGATCGTGTGAAGGAACGTGTCCTGAAGGCTGCAAGGGTTAAAGGAGACCTCCAGGGTTAAAGGAGACCTCCAGGGTTAAAGGAGACCTCCAGAGTTAAAGGAGACCTCCAGGGTTAAAGGAGACCTCCAAGGTTAAAGGAGACCTCCAGGGTTAAAGGAGACCTCCAGGGTTAAAGGAGACCTCCAGGGTTAAAGGAGACCTCCAGGGTTAAAGGAGACCTCCAAGGTTAAAGGAGACCTCCAGGGTTAAAGGAGACCTCCGGGGTTAAAGGAGACCTCCAGGGTTAAAGGAGACCTCCAGGGTTAAAGGAGACCTCCAGAGTTAAAGGAGACCTCCAGGGTTAAAGGAGACCTTCAGTCCAAAGGCAAGTGCGTCTTCTTTGCTCCAGATGTTCCATAAGAGGTTCATCAACAATAGCAAAAGTTCCACCACATCTGTGAAGAGCTCAGGAGGAGAAAACTGAGACATGGGTTCTCTTTCCCCACCACTCTTCTGGTGACTTTAGAAGGTCATTTTGACTGATTTATTTGTTTTTAACATCAGGCTTTATGCCCCATGTTGGCTGTCTGCTTTTGTTCATAAACTCTGTAACTAAATACTATCTTCTCAACAATGTGTCAAATGTGGAAATATGTGTGAAAATACTTGCAGAATGCAGCAGGGGTGTGGTTAGCCAGGAAGGTTATAAAGCCAGATCTTTTTGAGGATTGGTGTCAGGAGTGCCTGGTGTAACGCCAGGTGTAATGCTAATTTAAGAAGTTAGTTTTAGGGCTGAGTTGTTGCAATGAGTCGCATATGACAAGACAGAATGAACCAGGTTCGCTATAGGAGCTTGTGGTGGATGAAAAGCACAAACACCGAAGTATGATTAAATTATAATTGTATTAAATAGAACAAACAACTAGCTAACTAAATAAATAGATCCTCAAGACAACAATAGGTTGTTCCAGTTTGATAATTCAGTTCATATTCCTTTGAGTTAAAGTGTCTTTGAAAGTTTAGTTTAAAGAAAGAAAAAATATATATTACCCAAGTGAAAAAAATAATCAAATTTAGGGTGTCCGTATCCGAAAAAAGAATTGTCCTACCAGGTTCGTGGGCTAATTGGTGGCTCGCCACCTCTCGAAGAGGAAATCAGGGTGAGGGAAATAAAAACCCTGACCAAAAAGACAGAGGTCAATCAATATTTATATAATGTATATCCATCCATCCATCCATCTTCTTCCGCTTATCCGGGGCCGGGTTGCGGGGGCAGCAGACTAAGCAGGGACTCCCAGACTTCCTTCTCCCCAGACACTTCTTCCAACTCCTCTGGGGGGATCCCGAGGCTTTCCCAGGCCAGCCGAGAGACATAGTCCCTCCAACGTGTCCTGGGTCTTCCACGGGACCTCTTCCCGGTGGGACATGCCCGGAACACCTCCCCAGGAGGCATCCGGAACAGATGCCTGAGCCACCTCAGCTGGCTCTTCTCGACGTGGAGGAGCAGCAGCTCTACTCCGAGCTCCCCCCGTGTGGCCGAGCTCCTCACCTTATCTCTAAGGGAGCGCCCAGCCACCCGGCGGAGGAAACTCATTTCGACCGTTTGTATCCGCGATCTTGTCCTTTCGGTCATTACCCAAAGCTCATGACCATAGGTGAGGGTAGGAACGACCGACCGGTAAATCGAGAGCTTTGGACTCAGCTCCTTCTTCACCGCAACAGTCCGATGCAGCGACTGCATCACTGCAGCCGCTGCGCTGATCCGCCTGTCAATCTTACGCTCCATCCTTCCCTCACTCGTGAACAAGACCCCGAGATACTTGAACTCCTCCACTTGGGGCAAGGACTCTCCACCCACCTGAAGAGGGCAAGATGCCTTTTTCCGGTTTCCCAGCCGCTTCACACTCGGCTCAAACCGTCCCAGTGCATGTTGCAGGTCCGGGTTTGATGGAGCCATCAGGACAATATCGTCTGCAAACAGCAGAGATGAGATCCTGTGGTCCCCAAACCGGACACCCTCCGACCCCTGACCACACCCTCCGACCCCTGACTGCGCCTAGAAATTCTGTCCATAAAAACTATGAACAGAACCGGTGACAGAGCGCAGCCCTGAGGAGTCCCTCATGCACTGGGAACAGGTCTGACTTACTGCAGTGACCACAGCTCCTGCTCCGGTCATACAGCGACCGGACAGCCCTGAGTAAAGGGCCCTGGACCCCGTACTCCCGGAGCACCTCCCAAAGGACACCCCGAGGGACACGGTCGAAGCACATGTAGACTGGTTGGGCAAACTCCCATGAACCCTCGAGCACCCGAGTCTAGAGCTGGTCCAGTGTTCCACGACCAGGACCTAAACCACTCTGCTCCTCCTGAATCCGAGGTTCGACTATCAGTCAGATTCTCCTCTCCAGGACCTGGAATAGACCTTATGGGAGGCTGAGGAGTGTGATCCCTCTGTAGTTGGAACACACCCTCCGGTCCCCCTTCTTGAACAGAGGGACCACCACCCCGGTCTGCCAGTCCAGAGGCACGGTCCCCGACCGCCACGCCATGTTCTAGAGACGTGTCAGCCAAGACAGTCCTACAACATCCAGAGACTTTAGGTCCTCAGGACGGAACTCATCCACCCCCGGAGCCACCGAGGAGTTTGACAACAACCCCAGTAACTTCAGCTTGGGTGATGGGCGAGCCAGCCCCTGAGTCCCCGGTCTCTGCTTCCTCTTCGGAAGAGGTGACGGTGGGATTAAGGAGATCCTCAAAGTATTCCTTCCACCGTCCGACGACATCCACAGTCGAGGTCAGCAGGCCTCCACCCGCATCGTAAACGGTGTTGGTGAAGCACCGCTTCCTCCTCCTGAGGTGCCGGACGGTTTGCCATAAGACCGATAATCCTCCTCCATGGCCTCCCCGAACTCCTCCCAGCCCCGGGTTTTTGCAATCTTAATTAAAAAATAAAGGAAATGAGCTCCTAGCAACAATGTGTTATGTGTTTTGCATGTACGTGCACAGGCCCATCCAAAAGCAAAGGTGTGTGAAGGCCAAACCAGCAATATGTCGTCCGAAGACACTGGTCAGAGTACAGGCAGTCCAACAAGACAGAGACTGTACCTGGGCTCAACAGCATTGTTTAATCTGTTTTTCATTGTCGCCTCTCGAGGCAACTACTGTTGTGATTTTGGGCGTTACAAAAATAAATGTAATTGAATTGAACAGGGCTCAGTCCCACAGCAGAGACTGTGGCTTCAACCGGGCGCAGGCACAGCTTAATATTAATAACAATATAATGATTTGGTCATCCCAAGGCACATCTTGACACCATGAAGGCTGACAACACCAACCCCAATCTAGAAGAAGGACCAACTTTATTATCAGTAATTATGTAACCCTCTTGGACTCTCTATGTGTGGTTTCCGTAGTCTCAGCACAGCCAGCGTCAGGACACTGATGACATGTGTACCTTGGTTCAGAGACCAACAGTGCAGCCTGCACCATCCTGCAGGAGCAACGATTTACATGTATGCGTAGCGTAGGCTTATGGATGTACAATTAATCCTGTATAGCCACTGAGTAGTTTACCTCTAAATCACTGGTTTAAACCATTTTGAAACACTAATTACAGAGAAGCAGGGCGAACGGTTCGACCCTGCTAAAATATGGAAACTGGGATCAAAAAGGACACATGAACCCTATATGTAGGGTCACTGGCCCAAATATACCAGGGAAGTACATCTACGGGTCACTGTCAGACCTTTGACAGTTGTCTGAGTAAGCCGCACAGAAGGGCAAACTACTTAAACTCAGCATCTGGCTAGGCCGGTATTGTCAAAGCATAACAACTGCAAGAAGCGTATAAGAGAGACCAATGAAGGAAAAATCCTGATCGACAAAACTGGAGCTTAGCCGTCACACTGGTACCATCAACTTTATTAGGAGTGGAGCAACTCCTAATCTAAATAGACATTAGTCAATCGTCATATGGTTGTACACAATCATGATACAATGCAGAATGCACCGGGCAAGCAAGGAGAGGTGCACAAAGACATTGATGGCAAGCCACTGTGGACACTTCTGTAAATCAGCCAATTGTAGGATATCTAGAAACATTGTGTATTGTAATCCTAACCCAAGACTAACTGCAGAGAAAGCTAGCATGAAATGAGAGTTGACATAATCAAATATAAACATGTCTAGGTCTGGGACAATTGCGTATAACCCTGCCCCGCAGCCGCTCTTTATGGTTCTTAGAGACAAGCATCATAGACCAACAAAGCAGGCAGGCTATGAACTATCAGTGCTATCAGCACTCTGGTTATGAATGTAAGTGTCATAGAAGCAACTTAACTGTAGAGGGAACATATCAAATCAAACATGCGAATTAATACCAAGCCAGAGTAACCAGACAAGCCTCTGGTCAACTGGACAGACTGTGTGGAAGCATTCACAATAATGGCTGAAACATTTTGATGAACAAACAAATCAACTAAGCATCACTTGTACAACAATCAAGGACAAGAGAGCACAGGGAACACTTGTGTCCACCATGTCTGTCCCAGGGGGTTGGAGTAAAGACAGTCCCACTGATAGAGTTTTTGAAAGGGACGGACAACATGACCACTGATTCTTTTCTTTTTTTTATTACGATTTTTTTATGTTTTTATGTTATGTTTTCAACTTTATGTCCAAAAAATATATACAAACATGAAACAAACAAGACGAGAGAGAGAGAATAACAGACCTAAATCAAAAGACATCTGCAAATCAATAAGACTAAAACACAATTGATTTAATTCTTGATGTTGGACCATCGTAGATACGATTCAGGAAAGAAATGGCACAATCCAATCGGTCCTTCGCTTCTTTTGGGATCCGTGATATGATGGCCTCTTTCCAACTAGGAGAGCTCAGAGTTTTCTTAAGTTAAAAGTTGCCAAAAGGAAAGAAGTAAGTGTGTCTTCATTCTCTTGTTCCCTTTCGGGGTCGCGGGTGACTGGAGATCCAGCTGACGAATAATGGGAGTGTATGCTGTCACATCATCAAAGTCTTGGACAGTGACTCCCGGCGCTCCCTTAGAGCCTTGGTCCTAAAACTTGGTCGACCCATCAAAAATCTCAAAAATGTTGACTGGGTCGCGTGAAGTGCAGCGCAGGGAAGGACCCCTGCTTCCAAATCAAATCAAATCAAATCAATTTATTTTTGTAAGGCCCAAAATCACAACAACAGTTGCCTCTGAGGGCCACAGGGAGAAATGAATCAACAATGTCTGTGGTGGCGATGAAGTCAGACAATGTCTGTGGTGGCGATGAAGTCAGACAATGTCTGTGGTGGCGATGAAGTCAGACAATGTCTGTGGTGGCGAGGGACGATGTCCCAGGGTCCTCTGTCCTTAGACTCTCCTTCTCGGCCAGGAAAAACTACAAAAAAAACCTCTTTGGGAAAAAAGCGTAGAAACCTGGAGGAGTTCCAGTGAAGGAGAGATCCGACTCTCACAGACGGACAGACGGACACGAGGAGACTGGAGCTGGACCCACTCTTCAGGCAGAAGAGGGACCGTCTGAGTCGAGCTGGACCCACTCTTCAGTCCAAAGTCCAGTTCCTCCACATACACACAAGTCTGTTTTGGGGGATGAGATGAGCCACAGCTCCATGCACACCTTGAAGCAAGGTTAAAGTGAGGATTGTGCATTAGCTATAGATTGGGTATGTTTCTGAGTTGTAGATATTTTTCTCAAGCATAAGTAACCAGTATTAACCTGTGTGGGTTTTATATATGAGCAGAGAGCCGTGCTGATGAGGGGAAACTTGCCTTTGTCTCATCTGATACTCATTCTCCTTTGCAATGAGTTCCCTGCTGCATTTCTTTTTTCCCTTCCCTTCTGACGCCAAACCAGCGCTATGGACACAACCCGCACTCAGAGCACAGTGCTATGGACGCTAGTGGTGCGCGGGTTGTCTTTTGACCCGCAGGTTGGGTCGAGGTGGGCCAAGAAATTCTCATTTCATTGTGAGGCAGGTTGGGATGGGTTAATAAATGCTGACTGCTGTCCTCTATGTCTGCGCTCCACCTTTATCATTGCATTTTGCCGCATCTAAATTGAGTTCCTCATTAGGCTTGTTTCTCTGTAAAAATGTGTGTGTGAGCTGATATACCTTTGTCTGCCTTCCTCCACATCTGGCTCTGTTCCTCTGTGAGTGATGTAGAGGCGAGAGAGAGAGAGAGAGAGGATTCTAAAGAACAACAAGCTAACTAATGATTTCTTGGCTCCGGATACGTGTTAGACAATGGATGCAAGGAAAGTGAATAATATTATCATCTAGATAAAACAGTCCATCATTTTATCAAAACTGAGCTGTGTTGGTTGGAATAATAGACACTTGTAGCCTGCACTAGCCTTTAGCATGCCTCGTAGGCTACCAGTAGAGAGATACAATATATTGGCCGTATTTGGAGCTTAAACTGTCAAATACTAGTTCAACTTTCAGTGTTTTAGCAGGCTTTACATCTTGCCTGGGGACTACATTTGGAAAATAGCTGTATAGCTAATTCTGGCTCATAACAGCCCCATTCAAATAAACTAAACATAAATAAGAACGAATCTAGGGAATATTTGTTGCATATATATATATATATATATATATATATATATATATATATATATATATAGATAGATATAGATGCATTTAATTTGACAGGCAGAGCTCTGAGGTGTCACATGGTCGATACACCAGACCTTAGACAGATCCTGGGTCTAACCACACATCTCAATCATCTTTCCTCAAATGCAAAGCTGTCCAACTGACCCCGAAGTCCAGACCTACTCTTACTGTGGAATAAGCTCAATATTGATCATATGCTGCTTTTGTTTGCACTGGTGTAATACATTTAAGGTGTAGAAGGTTGAAGTATGTTTTGTTGTTATAAAGGTTTTGAGATGATAGATCCCCATGTTACTCTTTCTTTTCCCATGAAATCATTAGCCACTTTAGTGCTGTGTTGTGTTGTGTTGTGCTGTGTTGTGCTGTGTTGTGTTGTGTTGTGTTGTGCTGTGCTGTGTTGTGTTGTGTTGTGTGCAGCAGGTTCCCACTGTGTGTCTGTCACTGTCTGTCAGAGCGACAGCTGCAGACCAGAGCGAGCTGCGACAGGTGGACAGCACTGTTCACACATGTGTACAGCACTGTTCACACGTGTATACAGCACTGTTCACACGTGTATACAGCACTGTTCACACGTGTATACAGCACTGTTCACACGTGTATACAGCACTGTTCACACGTGTATACAGCACTGTTCACACATGTGTACAGCACTGTTCACACGTGTATACAGCACTGTTCACACATGTATACAGCACTGTTCACACATGTGTACAGCACTGTTCACACATGTATACAGCACTGTTCACACGTGTATACAGCACTGTTCACACATGTGTACAGCACTGTTCACACGTGTATACAGCACTGTTCACACATGTATACAGCACTGTTCACACATGTGTACAGCACTGTTCACACGTGTATACAGCACTGTTCACACGTGTATACAGCACTGTTCACACGTGTATACAGCACTGTTCACACGTGTATACAGCACTGTTCACACATGTATACAGCACTGTTCACACGTGTATACAGCACTGTTCACACGTGTATACAGCACTGTTCACACGTGTATACAGCACTGTTCACACGTGTATACAGCACTGTTCACACGTGTATACAGCACTGTTCACACGTGTATACAGCACTGTTCACACGTGTATACAGCACTGTTCACACGTGTATACAGCACTGTTCACACGTGTATACAGCACTGTTCACACGTGTATACAGCACTGTTCACACGTGTATACAGCACTGTTCACACGTGTATACAGCACTGTTCACACGTGTATACAGCACTGTTCACACGTGTATACAGCACTGTTCACACGTGTATACAGCACTGTTCACACGTGTATACAGCACTGTTCACACGTGTATACAGCACTGTTCACACGTGTATACAGCACTGTTCACACGTGTATACAGCACTGTTCACACGTGTATACAGCACTGTTCACACGTGTATACAGCACTGTTCACACGTGTATACAGCACTGTTCACACGTGTATACAGCACTGTTCACACGTGTATACAGCACTGTTCACACGTGTATACAGCACTGTTCACACGATAATTACTATGTTCACTTTTTGTGCAAAATGTTTTACTTTTTTGTTCTCTATAAAGACGGATCTAAAATCACAATAGACCTAATCATGCTCCTGTCTACAGACAAAAGAACACACTGTGGAGGTTCAATGCCAGTTGCTCAATGACCCTTTGTTCAAGGAAACAGACTTATCTGGAGGAAAATGATACTGGGACATGTCCCCGCTCATCCTTTTGATGCTTCTAAAGCAGTTTTCTGAGGAAAAATTGTAGCCCATGCCACAGAAAGTGGGAAACACAAGGAGAAAAAGCTCGACGCCTAATCACCCATAATGGTTAGTTTGAGCGCAATGTAGCTCCTCCTCAGGTAAATAAAGCTTTAGCTCCTCCTCAATAAAGCTTTAGCTCCTCCTCAGGTAAATAAAGCTTTAGCTCCTCCTCAGGTAAATAAAGCTTTAGCTCCTCCTCAGGTAAATAAAGCTTTAGCTCCTCCTCAGGTAAATAAAGCTTTAGCTCCTCCTCAGGTAAATAAAGCTTTAGCTCCTCCTCAGGTAAATAAAGCTTTAACTCCTCCTCAGGTAAATAAAGCTTTAGCTCCTCCTCAGGTAAATAAAGCTTTAGCTCCTCCTCAGGTAAATAAAGCTTTAGCTCCTCCTCAGGTAAATAAAGCTTTAGCTCCTCCTCAGGTAAATAAAGCTTTAACTCCTCCTCAGGTAAATAAAGCTTTAGCTCCTCCTCAGGTAAATAAAGCTTTAGCTCCTCCTCAGGTAAATAAAGCTTTAGCTCCTCCTCAGGTAAATAAAGCTTTAGCTCCTCCTCAGGTAAATAAAGCTTTAGCTCCTCCTCAGGTAAATAAAGCTTTAGCTCCTCCTCAGGTAAATAAAGCTTTAGCTCCTCCTCAGGTAAATAAAGCTTTAGCTCCTCCTCAGGTAAATAAAGCTTTAGCTCCTCCTCAGGTAAATAAAGCTTTAGCTCCTCCTCAGGTAAATAAAGCTTTAGCTCCTCCTCAGGTAAATAAAGCTTTAGCTCCTCCTCAGGTAAATAAAGCTTTAGCTCCTCCTCAGGTAAATAAAGCTTTAGCTCCTCCTCAGGTAAATAAAGCTTTAGCTCCTCCTCAGGTAAATAAAGCTTTAGCTCCTCCTCAGGTAAATAAAGCTTTAGCTCCTCCTCAGGTAAATAAAGCTTTAGCTCCTCCTCAGGTAAATAAAGCTTTAGCTCCTTGGGTGAATGTTTTTGGGAAGGATATATAATACATACCATAAAGCATGGCTCTTGTTGCACAAAATGAACCGTGCATCAACATCACTGTTCAAAAACAAAATCATTGAAACATGAGATTTTCACAAAAAACAAAGTATATTAATAAATATATACTGCAAATCAGTGTGACTTCTGCTGTTGCCGTTCAGAGATCAGCGGTTTCACCTCGGCAAGTGCCACTCTCAAGTCATTTTCGCAACAAAGTCTCTTCCTTTTCTTCGTTTTTATGTCCAGCATCCTCAAAGTATTGCTCACATATGTTGTAACTAACGGTATGAAAATCTCCAGAGCTTTCTTAGCAATAACAGGGTACGTTAGCATTGGTTGACACCAAAACGTTGAAAGTGTCGTTGTTCTGAAGAGTTGCTGTTGAACCTGGCTCTGCTGAATTTCAATGATTTCATGGAGGCATTCATCATTGACATCTGCCGTCTCAACACTAAACGTGAACGGCTGTCTCACCCATGCTGGATATGACTCTCTTGTAGGGAAGTATCCGCCAAGAGACTTTGCAAGCTCGTCTAAGAGCGTGGCAACTGCTTGCTTCAGTTCTGCAGAAATGTCTCCGATACATCTTCAGTCTTACTTATGCCCCGTTCAAACCGCAAACGCCTATTCGCGCGTTATGGCGAAGTTGGACGCAAGTACGCATGAAGAAAAACGCAAATACGCCGCGTTCTCGACGCAGCGGAGCAGAGACGAAATATAATAAGCAGACGCGCGTTTGCCGCGTGCGCATGCGCAGTGGAGGTGTGGTCAGTGCAGTGGAGGTGTGGTCAGTGCAGTGGAGGTGTGGTCAGTGCAGTGGAGGTGTGGTCAGTGCAGTGGAGGTGTTGTCAGTGCAGTGGAGGTGTGGTCAGTGCAGTGGAGGTGTGGTCAGTGCAGTGGAGGTGTGGTCAGTGCAGTGGAGGTGTGGTCAGTGCAGTGGAGGTGTGGTCAGTGCAGTGGAGGTGTGGTCAGTGCAGTGGAGGTGTTGTCAGTGCAGTGGAGGTGTTGTCAGTGCAGTGGAGGTGTGGTCAGTGCAGTGGAGGTGTGGTCAGTGCAGTGGAGGTGTGGTCAGTGCAGTGGAGGTGTGGTCAGTGCAGTGGAGGTGTGGTCAGTGCAGTGGAGGTGTTGTCAGTGCAGTGGAGGTGTGGTCAGTGCAGTGGAGGTGTGGTCAGTGCAGTGGAGGTGTTGTCAGTGCAGTGGAGGTGTGGCCAGTGCAGTGGAGGTGTGGTCAGTGCAGTGGAGGTGTGGCCAGTGCAGTGGAGGTGTGGTCAGTGCAGTGGAGGTGTGGTCAGTGCAGTGGAGGTGTGGTCAGTGCAGTGGAGGTGTGGTCAGTGCAGTGGAGGTGTGGTCAGTGCAGTGGAGGTGTGGTCAGTGCAGTGGAGGTGTGGTCAGTGCAGTGGAGGTGTGGTCAGTGCAGTGGAGGTGTGGTCAGTGCAGTGGAGGTGTGGTCAGTCTGGCTTCTTTAATGGCGGATCAAAGTTGAGAAAGTGCCTTTTGCGTATTTGCTCTTCAAAGCCCAAAAACGGAGACGCTCGGCGGCGTGTCTGGATCCAGCAGTGATCGAGTTGAGTCAATAACATCATTTGCTTCAAGACTGGATAAACATCGCTCTCAGCTGTAGTTTCGTCTGTCCCGGGTCCTGACTTGTTTCCCGCATTGGTGCGCGGACATGTACCAGGACAACAACTACAGACGCCTGTCCATCAGTCCATCAGGTCAGTACACAAATATTCATGTCTGAGCGCAATAATAAAGTGTGTGTGTTGTGTATGTGTTGTGTATGTGTTGTGTATGTGCTGTGTATCTGCTGTGTATGTGTTGTGTATGTGTTGTGTATCTGCTGTGTATGTGCTGTGTATGTGCTGTGTATGTGTTGTGTATGTGCTGTGTATGTGTTGTGTATCTGCTGTGTATGTGTTGTGTATGTGTTGTGTATGTACTGTGTATGTGTTGTGTATGTGCTGTGTATGTGTTGTTTATGTGCTGTGTATGTGTTGTGTATGTGTTGTGTATGTGTTGTGTATGTGTTGTGTATGTGCTGTGTGTGTGCTGTGTATGTGTTGTGTATCTGCTGTGTATGTGCTGTGTATCGCTGTGTATGTGCTGTGTATGTGTTGTGTATGTGCTGTGTGTGTGCTGTGTATGTGTTGTGTATGTGTTGTGTATGTACTGTGTATGTGTTGTGTATGTGCTGTGTATGTGTTGTTTATGTGCTGTGTATGTGCTGTGTATGTGTTGTGTATGTGCTGTGTATGTGTTGTGTATCTGCTGTGTATGTGCTGTGTATGTGTTGTGTATCTGCTGTGTATGTGCTGTGTATCTGCTGTGTATGTGTTGTGTATGTACTGTGTATGTGTTGTGTATCTGCTGTGTATGTGTTGTGTATTTGCTGCGTGTGTGCTGCGTGTGTGTTGTGTATGTGTTGTGTATGTGCTGTGTATGTGTTGTGTATCTGCTGTGTATGTGCTGTGTATGTGCTGTGTATGTGTTGTGTATGTGCTGTGTATGTGCTGTGTGTGTGCTGTGTATGTGCTGTGTATGTGCTGTGTATGTGTTGTGTATGTGTTGTGTATGTGTTGTGTATGTGCTGTGTATGTGCTGTGTATCTGCTGTGTATCGCTGTGTATCTGCTGTGTATCTGATGTGTATGTGTTGTGTATCTGCTGTGTATCTGCTGTGTATCTGCTGTGTATGTGTTGTGTATCGCTGTGTATGTGCTCTGTGTGTGCTGTGTATGTGTTGTGTATGTGCTGTGTATGTGTTGTGTATCTGCTGTGTATGTGCTGTGTATGTGCTGTGTATGTGCTGTGTGTGTGCTGTGTATGTGTTGTGTATCTGCTGTGTATGTGCTGTGTATCGCTGTGTATGTGCTGTGTATGTGTTGTGTATGTGCTGTGTGTGTGCTGTGTATGTGTTGTGTATCTGCTGTGTATGTGCTGTGTATGTGTTGTGTATCTGCTGTGTATGTGCTGTGTATCTGCTGTGTATGTGTTGTGTATGTACTGTGTATGTGTTGTGTATCTGCTGTGTATGTGTTGTGTATTTGCTGCGTGTGTGCTGCGTGTGTGTTGTGTATGTGTTGTGTATGTGATGTGTATGTGCTGTGTATCGCTGTGTATGTGCTGTGTATGTGTTGTGTATGTGCTGTGTATGTGTTGTGTATCTGCTGTGTATGTGCTGTGTATGTGCTGTGTATGTGTTGTGTATGTGCTGTGTATGTGCTGTGTGTGTGTTGTGTATCTGCTGTGTATCGCTGTGTATCTGCTGTGTATCTGATGTGTATGTGTTGTGTATCTGCTGTGTATCTGCTGTGTATCTGCTGTGTATGTGTTGTGTATCGCTGTGTATGTGCTCTGTGTGTGCTGTGTATGTGTTGTGTATGTGCTGTGTATGTGTTGTGTATCTGCTGTGTATGTGCTGTGTATGTGCTGTGTATGTGCTGTGTATCTGCTGTGTATGTGTTGTGTATGTGCTGTGTGTGTGCTGTGTATCGCTGTGTATCTGCTGTGTATCTGCTGTGTATGTGTTGTGTATGTGCTGTGTGTGTGCTGTGTATGTGCTGTGTATGTGTTGTGTATGTGCTGTGTGTGTGCTGTGTATGTGCTGTGTATCGCTGTGTATCTGCTGTGTATGTGTTGTGTATGTGCTGTGTATCGCTGTGTATCTGCTGTGTATCGCTGTGTATCTGCTGTGTATCTGCTGTGTATGTGTTGTGTATGTGCTGTGTATGTGTTGTGTATGTGTTGTGTATGTGCTGTGTATGTGTTGTGTATGTGTTGTGTATCTGCTGTGTATGTGCTGTGTATGTGCTGTGTATGTGTTGTGTATCTGCTGTGTATCTGCTGTGTATGTGTTGTGTATGTGCTGTGTATGTGCTGTGTATGTGTTGTGTATGTGCTGTGTATGTGTTGTGTATGTGTTGTGTATCTGCTGTGTATGTGTTGTGTATCGGCTGTGTATGTGCTGTGTATTTGCTGCGTGTGTGCTGCGTGTGTGTTGTGTATGTGTTGTGTATGTGTTGTGTATGTGCTGTGTGTGTGCTGTGTATGTGTTGTGTATCTGCTGTGTATGTGCTGTGTATGTGTTGTGTATCTGCTGTGTATGTGCTGTGTATCGCTGTGTATGTGCTGTGTATGTGTTGTGTATGTGTTGTGTATCTGCTGTGTATGTGTTGTGTATCTGCTGTGTATGTGCTGTGTATGTGTTGTGTATGTGTTGTGTATGTGCTGTGTATGTGCTGTGTATGTGCTGTGTATGTGTTGTGTATCTGATGTGTATGTGCTGTGTATGTGTTGTGTATGTACTGTGTATGTGCTGTGTATGTGTTGTGTATCTTCTGTGTATGTGTTGTGTATGTGCTGTGTGTGTGCTGTGTATGTGCTGTGTATGTGCTGTGTGTGTGCTGTGTGTGTGCTGTGTATGTGTTGTGTATGTGCTGTGTATGTGCTGTGTATGTGCTGTGTATTTGCTGCGTGTGTGCTGCGTGTGTGTTGTGTATGTGTTGTGTATGTGATGTGTATCTGCTGTGTATCTGCTGTGTATCGCTGTGTATCTGCTGTGTATCTGATGTGTATGTGTTGTGTATCTGCTGTGTATCTGCTGTGTATCTGCTGTGTATGTGTTGTGTATCGCTGTGTATGTGCTGTGTGTGTGCTGTGTATGTGTTGTGTATGTGCTGTGTATGTGTTGTGTATGTGCTGTGTATGTGCTGTGTATGTGTTGTGTATGTGCTGTGTATGTGTTGTGTATGTGTTGTGTATGTGTTGTGTAAGTGCTGTGTATGTGTTGTGTATGTGTTGTGTATGTGCTGTGTATCTGCTGTGTATCTGCTGTGTATGTGTTGTGTATGTGCTGTGTATGTGCTGTGTATGTGCTGTGTATCTGCTGTGTATGTGCTGTGTATGTGTTGTGTATGTGCTGTGTATGTGCGGTGTATGTGTTGTGTATGTGTTGTATATGTGTTGTGTATGTGTTGTGTATGTGCTGTGTATCTGCTGTGTATGTGTTGTGTATGTGCTGTGTATGTGTTGTGTATGTGTTGTGTATGTGCGGTGTATCTGCGGTGTATGTGCTGTGTATGTGCTGTGTATCTGCTGTGTATGTGTTGTGTATGTGCTGTGTATGTGCTGTGTATGTGTTGTGTATGTGCTGTGTATGTGTTGTGTATGTGCTGTGTATGTGTTGTGTATGTGCTGTGTATTTGTTGTGTATGTGTTGTGTATGTGCTGTGTATGTGCTGTGTATGTGCTGTGTATGTGTTGTGTATGTGCTGTGTATGTGCTGTGTATGTGCTGTGTATGTGCTGTGTATCTGCTGTGTATGTGTTGTGTATGTGCTGTGTATGTGCTGTGTATCTGTTGTGTATGTGTTGTGTATGTGCTGTGTATGTGCTGTGTATGTGTTGTGTATGTGTTGTGTATGTGCTGTGTATGTGCTGTGTATGTGTTGTGTATGTGTTGTGTATGTGCTGTGTATGTGCTGTGTATGTGTTGTGTATGTGTTGTGTATGTGCTGTGTATGTGCTGTGTATGTGCTGTGTATGTGCTGTGTATCTGCTGTGTATGTGTTGTGTATGTGTTGTGTATGTGTTGTGTATGTGTTGTGTATGTGCTGTGTATGTGCTGTGTATGTGCTGTGTATCTGCTGTGTATGTGTTGTGTATGTGCTGTGTATGTGCTGTGTATGTGCTGTGTATCTGCTGTGTATGTGTTGTGTATGTGCTGTGTATGTGCTGTGTATCTGCTGTGTATGTGCTGTGTATCTGCTGTGTATGTGTTGTGTATGTGTTGTGTATGTGTTGTGTATGTGTTGTGTATGTGCTGTGTATGTGCTGTGTATGTGCTGTGTATGTGTTGTGTATGTGCTGTGTATGTGTTGTGTATGTGTTGTGTATGTGTTGTGTATGTGCTGTGTATGTGCTGTGTATCTGCTGTGTATGTGTTGTGTATGTGTTGTGTATGTGTTGTGTATGTGTTGTGTATGTGCTGTGTATGTGTTGTGTATGTGTTGTGTATGTGCTGTGTATGTGCTGTGTATCTGCTTGTGGTTGTGTATAAAACCAATGAAAAGTACATAGATAGTAAAAATTAAACATAGTTTTCATAGCGTTAATATGTTGTTCTAGTGCAACATTTAAAATTCAATTGTGGTATATTTAATTAAAGTACAAGTAAACTACATTTAGGCGATATAGTTATTTGTTTGTTTTATTATTCAGATCTCTTGCCACTGGGGATTTCTACAGGACAATCACCAGCAGCTTCAGGTCCACAACAGAGGACTGAACGTCCACAACAGAGGACTGGACGTCCACAACAGAGGACTGGACGTCCACAACAGAGGACTGGACGTCCACAACAGAGGACTGGACGTCCACAACACAGAGGACTGGACGTCCACAACACAGAGGACTGGACGTCCACAACACAGAGGACTGGACGTCCACAACAGAGGACTGGACGTCCACAACACAGAGGACTGGACGTCCACAACACAGAGGACTGGACGTCCACAGGACTGGACGTCCACAACACAGAGGACTGGACGTCCACAACAGAGGACTGGACGTCCACAACACAGAGGACTGGACGTCCACAGGACTGGACGTCCACAACACAGAGGACTGGACGTCCACAACAGAGGACTGGACGTCCACAACAGAGGACTGGACGTCCACAACACAGAGGACTGGACGTCCACAACAGAGGACTGGACGTCCACAACAGAGGACTGGACGTCCACAACACAGAGGACTGGACGTCCACAGGACTGGACGTCCACAACACAGAGGACTGGACGTCCACAACAGAGGACTGGACGTCCACAACACAGAGGACTGGACGTCCACAGGACTGGACGTCCACAACACAGAGGACTGGACGTCCACAACAGAGGACTGGACGTCCACAACAGAGGACTGGACGTCCACAACACAGAGGACTGGACGTCCACAACAGAGGACTGGACGTCCACAACAGAGGACTGGACGTCCACAACACAGAGGACTGGACGTCCACAGGACTGGACGTCCACAACACAGAGGACTGGACGTCCACAACACAGAGGACTGGACGTCCACAGGACTGGACGTCCACAACACAGAGGACTGGACGTCCACAACAGAGGACTGGACGTCCACAACACAGAGGACTGGACGTCCACAGGACTGGACGTCCACAACACAGAGGACTGGACGTCCACAACAGAGGACTGGACGTCCACAACACAGAGGACTGGACGTCCACAACAGAGGACTGGACGTCCACAACAGAGGACTGGACGTCCACAACACAGAGGACTGGACGTCCACAACAGAGGACTGGACGTCCACAACACAGAGGACTGGACGTCCACAACAGAGGACTGGACGTCCACAACACAGAGGACTGGACGTCCACAACAGAGGACTGGACGTCCACAACACAGAGGACTGGACGTCCACAACAGAGGACTGGACGTCCACAACAGAGGACTGGACGTCCACAACACAGAGGACTGGACGTCCACAACAGAGGACTGGACGTCCACAACACAGAGGACTGGACGTCCACAACACAGAGGACTGGACGTCCACAACACAGAGGACTGGACGTCCACAACAGAGGACTGGACGTCCACAACACAGAAGTGTTTTTGATAAAGGGATTTTCATATTTATAGTAAAGACCACATGCTCACAGATTGAGCCTAAATGTAATGTTGTTTACACAGAATGAGATAAAGTTAAATGAATATAACAGTGATAAACTTCTCTTAAGTTCTGTTCTTTACTTCTGCACCTACTTGTGCGTTGTAACACTGAAATTTACCCACTGTGTGGACTAATAAAGGATTATCTCATCTTGTCCTTGTTTGTTTTTTGTTTATGATCTTAAATTGTGGTAAATTAAATAAGTACATCTTTAAATAGTCATTGATTTTCACACAGACTGTATTACTTATATATATGAACAAGATGCATGTAACAGGACACACATTTTATAATATAAAATAATTTATTTTGTGGAAAAAGCGAACAGTAAATAACTATATATATATATATATATATATATATATATATATATATATATATATATATATATATATATATATATTATATATGTCTGCCATTGTTGTGGTGCCGGTTCTTCTCGGGGGGGACATGTGTACGTACATCACCGGAGCGTCATCTCTGATTGGCTGCTGTCCCGCCGCAGAAAAGTTAAAAATTCTGAACTTATTTGTGGTGAACCGTTTTGATGCATTGATGCTTATTCGCCCGTCAAAGCGTCTCGAGCGGAAAACGCAAAAGCGCACCCGCCTCGCCGTGCTCCTCGGCGAATCGTGCCGCAAATAAGCGGAAGCCGCGCCGCAAAAACGCAGGAGGCGCTCGACGCGCGTTTACATAGACTTTGAATGTAAACTGGAGGCTTTTGACGCACCGGTCTGAACGGGCCATCACACAGTCAGGGTAGTGTTTGCGAAGTTATAGTTTTCTGTTGGTCGTTTCCATAACGGTAGCTTTTTTAGAAAAGCCTTCAGGTTTTCCTCCGCTTCGATGATGTTGACTCGATCTGCATCGTTTGATCGGGATGATTGACAGCTGTGAAGATATCAGCCATGTACGCTAAAATGAGAATGAGCAATGCTGGTGCTCTTGCAAAAACAGGGCTAATTCCACATGCACGGCAAAAGAACGATTCAGCACCTGTCCCCGGATAACCACCGATCGTTAGAATGGCACAGGAGAACCTCGAATTCAGAGGCCATTTCTTTACACAGCTCCCTGAAGATGCAGCGCCTCGAGCACTACTTCACACACACAGTCCACTACAATATTTCTTCAAGTTTTGGAGGAAGGTTTTTGCTGCCAACGCAGAATATAATCTGTAACAATGATGTGTGGTGCACCAAAACCAGACTTTCTTCCCAGGCTTACAAAATAAAACATCTTCCTTTATCATGTCGTCTTTCACTTAGCGAGCTGGCTAACGTCTGTGGTCTCATCGAGTTGAAGGCTGAATTTTGCCAGGCTTGAAATCAGATCTGAAACTACTTTGCTCATGTCCTCATTCTGTCGCTGATGGTGTCGTTTGAAAGAGGAATTTGGGATAACTGAACTCTTTTCCAAGCATGACATTCACCATCTTCAACACAGTTGGTTTTATGAGTGTTTCATTCATGTGTGGTTTGCCCTGCTTTACAGCCACTTCATTCGATGCTGTGAGGATCAGTAGTTGAAGGGTTAAAAGCCGAGAACAGGCAGAGGCTCTCTTCCCCTTGAATCCTGCTTAAGGAAGTCTTCTCTTAGTACATAGAGTGGCATTGTGAGGTCTCAGGACATTTGTATCTTACAATCCCATCGTATCAACACAGAGACTTTGCTCCTGTGGAACAAAACACAGACCTGGTCAAGGACGACCCACAATGCACTTGTTTTATGTAATTCTATCTCATATTGTATGTATAAATGTGTTTTTATGTATTGGTTAATTTGATTTATCTGTGTTTTATTTGAATATCCTGTGTTTGTTTGTTGTTTATTCTGTATTTTAACAGGTCCATGAAAAAGAACTGTCTCATTGGGTTTTTCCGGTATAAATAAATAAAATGAACGCAGCTCAGAATCAGACAATCCATCCAAGTGACCATTCATTTTATATTTTCTTCCAATCATTTTTCAAAATAGGAACGTTACATTTAGCATCAATAGTGATCAAATCCACCCTTTCTACATTGATTAAACAATTCAAGACTTGGTGGAGCTAAAGATTCCTCAAACTGAAACTACATTTTAGCCGGAAATATAGTGTGAGATTATGTGCACAATCGAGAATTTAAAAAAAAACATGTTAAACCACAGCCAGCCAACATTTAAAAACAAAATAGCCACAACAATGTTGTAGAAAAAGATCCAGTTGTTGTCATCTGGGCTGAATTTTTTTTTTTAAGAAAAATTAAAAGATAAGATAAGATAATCCTTTAATGAACCTCTCATCCGAGGTTCATTCAGACTCGGAGGAGGCCCTGCCCACCGGGCGGGACCTCCCGATACAGGGTGTTTTTGGTTTGACCAGGAACTAAAGCTCTTTGTTACCATCAGCCTCCTATTGTTACCTGGCTCACTCTCTCTCTTCCTTGAGGACCTGATGAGCATCAGAATGCTCTGGGCGTCGACCTCTCCAGGGATTCAAAATTCCATTATAAACAACCAGAAGGTTGAATCTTAAACCTTCATTTCACTTCAAAGAGAATTCTCTTTTTAAACACAGTTTGTCTCTTTAACTCTTTCTCTTCATCTTTTGTCCTGCTCAGAATCTTCTCTCTGTCTTTGATCCAGTGTTTTATGTCTTTAAGATGAAGCTGCACGACGCTCTGTGGTCCTGAACTCTAGTGTCTGACGTGTGAGAGAGCCTCTGGTGCAGTGGCTCTTTAGTCTCACTATGTGGCTCTCTTTAGTCTCACTATGTGGCTCTTTAGTCTCACTATGTGGCTCTTTAGTCTCACTATGTGGCTCTTTAGTCTCACTATGTGGCTCTTTAGTCTCACTATGTGGCTCTTTAGTCTCACTATGTGGCTCTCTTTAGTCTCACTATGTGGCTCTCTTTAGTCTCACTATGTGGCTCTCTTTAGTCTCACTATGTGGCTCTTTAGTCTCACTATGTGGCTCTCTTTAGTCACACTATGTGGCTCTTTAGTCTCACTATGTGGCTCTCTTTAGTCTCACTATGTGGCTCTTTAGTCTCACTATGTGGCTCTTTAGTCTCACTATTTGGCTCTTTAGTCACACTATGTGGCTCTCTTTAGTCTCACTATGTGGCTCTTTAGTCTCACTATGTGGCTCTTTAGTCTCACTATGTGGCTCTCTTTAGTCTCACTATGTGGCTCTCTTTAGTCTCACTATGTGGCTCTTTAGTCTCACTATGTGGCTCTCTTTAGTCTCACTATGTGGCTCTTTAGTCTCACTATGTGGCTCTCTTTAGTATCACTATGTGGCTCTTTAGTCTCACTATGTGGCTCTTTAGTCTCACTGTGTGTTTCTTTAGTCTCACTATGTGGCTCTTTAGTCTCACTATGTGGCTCTCTTTAGTCTCACTATGTGGCTCTTTAGTCTCACTATGTGGCTCTTTAGTCTCACTATGTGGCTCTTTAGTCTCACTATGTGGCTCTTTAGTCTCACTATGTGGCTCTTTAGTCTCACTATGTGGCTCTCTTTAGTCTCACTATGTGGCTCTCTTTAGTCTCACTATGTGGCTCTTTAGTCTCACTATGTGGCTCTTTAGTCTCACTATGTGGCTCTCTTTAGTCTCACTATGTGGCTCTTTAGTCTCACTTTGTGGCTCTTTAGTCTCACTATTTGGCTCTTTAGTCTCACTATGTGGCTCTTTAGTCTCACTATGTGGCTCTTTAGTCTCACTATGTGGCTCTTTAGTCTCACTATGTGGCTCTCTTTAGTCTCACTATGTGGCTCTTTAGTCTCACCATGTGGCTCTTTAGTCTCACTTTGTGGCTCTTTAGTCTCACTTTGTGGCTCTTTAGTCTCACTATGTGGCTCTTTAGTCTCACTATGTGGCTCTTTAGTCTCACTATGTGGCTCTTTAGTCTCACTATGTGGCTCTCTTTAGTCTCACTATGTGGCTCTTTAGTCTCACTATGTGGCTCTTTAGTCTCACTATGTGGCTCTCTTTAGTCTCACTATGTGGCTCTTTAGTCTCACTTTGTGGCTCTTTAGTCTCACTATGTGGCTCTCTTTAGTCTCACTATGTGGCTCTTTAGTCTCACTATGTGGCTCTTTAGTCTCACTATGTGGCTCTTTAGTCTCACTATGTGGCTCTCTTTAGTCTCACTATGTGGCTCTTTAGTCTCACTATGTGGCTCTCTTTAGTCTCACTATGTGGCTCTTTAGTCTCACTATGTGGCTCTCTTTAGTCTCACTATGTGGCTCTTTAGTCTCACTATGTGGCTCTTTAGTCTCACTATGTGGCTCTCTTTAGTCTCACTATGTGGCTCTTTAGTCTCACTTTGTGGCTCTTTAGTCTCACTATGTGGCTCTTTAGTCTCACTATGTGGCTCTTTAGTCTCACTATGTGGCTCTTTAGTCTCACTATGTGGCTCTTTAGTCTCACTATGTGGCTCTCTTTAGTCTCACTATGTGGCTCTTTAGTCTCACTATGTGGCTCTTTAGTCTCACTATGTGGCTCTCTTTAGTCTCACTATGTGGCTCTTTAGTCTCACTATGTGGCTCTCTTTAGTCTCACTATGTGGCTCTCTTTAGTCTCACTATGTGGCTCTTTAGTCTCACTATGTGGCTCTTTAGTCTCACTGTGTGGCTCTTTAGTCTCACTATGTGGCTCTTTAGTCTCACTATGTGGCTCTCTTTAGTCTCACTATGTGGCTCTCTTTAGTCTCACTATGTGGCTCTTTAGTCTCACTATGTGGCTCTTTAGTCTCACTATGTGACTCTTTAGTCTCACTATGTGGCTCTTTAGTCTCACTATGTGGCTCTTTAGTCTCACTATGTGGCTCTCTTTAGTCTCACTATGTGGCTCTTTAGTCTCACTATGTGGCTCTTTAGTCTCACTATGTGGCTCTTTAGTCTCACTATGTGGCTCTCTTTAGTCTCACTATATGGCTCTCTTTAGTCTCACTATGTGGCTCTCTTTAGTCTCACTATGTGGCTCTTTAGTCTCACTATGTGGCTCTTGGACAGAATAAACTACATTGTTCTGTTTTTGTGTTGCATCTTGTCCTGAGGATGAACCACTTTGTGTCTTAAAGTGTTTCCTGCTTTAAAATAAACAGGGATTTCATGTTGTCTAAAAATCCTTTGCAGTTTTTCAGACAGAGACATAAGGGACAGAGACATAAGGGACAGAAACACCCTTCTCTGTTCTGTTTCCCTTTTGTCCCTTTTGCTTTTCTCACTGAGAGAAAGTGATGTCCGAACAGTTCACTTCATGTTTGTCCCTCTGGGGCCTTACGTCACATGACATAAGATGTATTGAGATGCTTTTTGGGTATTTCAGCTTAATATATGAATATGTTTGAGATGTGGCTTCCAGCTCAGTAGTTCTGTCAATTAATACCTCAAGATTGTTTTTCCCCCACATTAACCTTTTATTGCCAAACTGAATTACACTTTTGGCTCTGTGATATTTTTACGGTTATTGAAGCATATATTTATATATTTAGTAAGATTAGATTGGGTGATAATTTGTTGTGATCAAACCATAGTTTTAGTTTGTGCATAACAATAATCTATCCGCACTCTTTGCCAAAAAACTAACATTAATCATTTGAACATTGTGGATACTTTGGTCAAGTCAATTAACAATTTTGGTCCCAGCACTGACCCCTGAGGGCCTCCACAGGTAATATTTAGCTATTCAGAATTCTCTATGAACAAGTCATTAGAATATGTTTTATTGTCAATGGATTTGCTGATTTCTTCAATTGCCTCTGTTATGGCTTAGGTAGTTGATCTATTTGTTCCAAACCCATATTTATTATAGTGACAAGGTTGTGTTTTTCTATCTGATTATCTATCAACACATGTTTGTGCAGCGGGACAGGCACTTTTGATTTATCCTTTAGAAAATTGTACTGCAATTAACAAGAAAAAACAGAGAACATATAGAATAAAATCGCACGGCATGAAATTGAAAACTAAAGCAAAAAAAAACTCCAAAATAAATGTCCCAATTGTTCCAAAGTCGGTTGAATTTCAAATTAAGTCCAAATGTAATCTCCATAGTCCATATAGTTGTTATAATGTAGGTCCAGTGCCTGACATGAGAAGCACAAACCTGCTCCCAATAAAATACACTCTCACTCCTTTTATTTTTCATTTTAGAAAGTTCTGATTTTTAAGCTTTAACAAATAATGAAATCAGAGGGTTACGGTGGTCACTGGTCTGTTTCATTTCTTGGTTACAACTCCTTATTTGTAAATGACTTTTTTGAAGATTAAAACATGAAACACACAGAACAGGACCAGATCAACCGATCTAAGAAACACAATCAGGGAACACGTTTTTATTTTTTCATTTAAATGTTTTTATTTTTCAGTTATAGAACATATAAAAACAAACACGACCAGAGAGGGAACAGACCTCCAACAAATATATGAAAATGAAATGAAAAAATAAAATCATGGTCTACAGAACCCTGAATGAAACACGTCCCATTTTGTCCAAGTCTGTCAAATTTGTTCATTTACAATTTGAGTCCAAATGTAATTTTCTCCATTTAACATTATGTCCAGTATAATGTTAGTCCAGTCACAACAAAGAGTCCTGAGGCCCAAACACAGAGTCCTGAGGCCCAAACACAGAGTCCTGAGGCCCAAACACAGAGTCATGAGGCCCAAACACAGAGTCCTGAGGCCCAAACACAGTCATGAGGCCCAAACACAGAGTCATGAGGCCCAAATACAGAGTCCTGAGGCCCAAACACAGAGTCATGAGGCCCAAATACAGAGTCCTGAGGCCCAAACACAGAGTCCTGAGGCCCAAACACAGTCATGAGGCCCAAACACAGAGTCATGAGGCCCAAACACAGAGTCCTGAGGCCCAAACACAGTCATGAGGCCCAAACACAGAGTCATGAGGCCCAAATACAGAGTCCTGAGGCCCAAACACAGAGTCATGAGGCCCAAATACAGAGTCCTGAGGCCCAAACACAGAGTCCTGAGGCCCAAATACAGAGTCATGAGGCCCAAATAGAGTCCTGAGGCCCAAATAAAGAGTCATGAGGCCCAAATAAAGAGTCATGAGGCCCAATTACAGAGTCCTGAGGCCCAAACACAGAGTCATGAGGCCCAAATAAAGAGTCCTGAGGCCCAAACACAGAGTCCTGAGGCCCAAACACAGAGTCCTGAGGCCCAAATACAGAGTCCTGAGGCCCAAATACAGAGTCCTGAGGCCCAAATACAGAGTCCTGAGGCCCAAATATAGAGTCCTGAGGCCTAAACACAGAGTCCTGAGGCCCAAACACAGTCATGAGATCCAAACACAGAGTCATGAGGCCCAAATACAGAGTCCTGAGGCCCAAATATAGAGTCCTGAGGCCCAAATACAGAGTCCTGAGGCCCAAATACAGTCCTGAGGCCCAAATACAGAGTCCTGAGGCCCAAACACAGAGTCCTGAGGCCCAAATACAGAGTCCTGAGGCCCAAATACAGTCCTGAGGCCCAAATACAGAGTCCTGAGGCCCAAACACAGAGTCCTGAGGCCCAAATACAGAGTCATGAGGCCCAAACACAGAGTCCTGAGGCCCAAACACAGAGTCATGAGGCCCAAACACAGAGTCCTGAGGCCCAAATACAGAGTCATGAGGCCCAAACACAGAGTCCTGAGGCCCAAACACAGTCATGAGGTCCAAACACAGAGTCATGAGGCCCAAATACAGTGTCCTGAGGCCCAAACACAGAGTCCTGAGGCCCAAATACAGAGTCATGAGGCCCAAATACAGAGTCCTGAGGCCCAAATAAAGAGTCATGAGGCCCAAATAAAGAGTCATGAGGCCCAATTACAGAGTCCTGAGGCCCAAACACAGAGTCATGAGGCCCAAATAGAGTCCTGAGGTCCAAACACAGAGTCCTGAGGCCCAAACACAGAGTCCTGAGGCCCAAATACAGAGTCATGAGGCCCAAATACAGAGTCCTGAGGCCCAAATAAAGAGTCATGAGGCCCAAATAAAGAGTCATGAGGCCCAATTACAGATTCCTGAGGCCCAAACACAGAGTCCTGAGGCCCAAATACAGAGTCCTGAGGCCCAAACACAGAGTCCTGAGGCCCAAATACAGAGTCCTGAGGCCCAAACACAGAGTCCTGAGGCCCAAACACAGAGTCCTGAGGCCCAAATACAGAGTCCTGAGGCCCAAACACAGAGTCCTGAGGCCCAAATACAGAGTCATGAGGCCCAAACACAGAGTCCTGAGGCCCAAATAAAAAGTCATGAGAACCAAATAAAGAGTCATGAGGCCCAATTACAGAGTCCTGAGGTCCAAACACAGAGTCCTGAGGCCCAAACACAGAGTCCTGAGGCCCAAACACAGAGTCCTGAGGCCCAAACACAGAGTCCTGAGGCCCAAACACAGAGTCATGAGGCCCAAATACAGAGTCCTGAGGCCCAAACACAGAGTCCTGAGGCCCAAACACAGAGTCCTGAGGCCCAAATACAGAGTCCTGAGGCCCACATACAGAGTCCTGAGGCCCAAACACAGAGTCATGAGGCCCAAACACAGAGTCCTGAGGCCCACATACAGAGTCCTGAGGCCCAAACACAGAGTCCTGAGGCCCAAACACAGAGTCCTGAGGCCCAAATACAGAGTCCTGAGGCCCAAATACAGAGTCCTGAGGCCCAAATACAGAGTCCTGAGGCCCAAATACAGAGTCCTGAGGCCCAAACACAGAGTCCTGAGGCCCAAATACAGAGTCCTGAGGCCCAAACACAGAGTCCTGAGGCCCAAATACAGAGTCCTGAGGCCCAAATATAGAGTCCTGAGGCCCAAACACAGAGTCCTGAGGCCCAAACACAGAGTCCTGAGGCCCAAACACAGAGTCCTGAGGCCCACATACAGAGTCCTGAGGCCCAAACACAGAGTCCTGAGGCCCAAACACAGAGTCCTGAGGCCCAAATACAGAGTCCTGAGGCCCAAATACAGAGTCCTGAGGCCCAAATACAGAGTCCTGAGGCCCAAACACAGAGTCCTGAGGCCCAAAAACAGAGTCCTGAGGCCCAAACACAGAGTCCTGAGGCCCAAATACAGAGTCCTGAGGCCCAAATATATAGTCCTGAGGCCCAAACACAGAGTCCTGAGGCCCAAACACAGAGTCCTGAGGCCCAAATACAGAGTCCTGAGGCCCAAATACAGAGTCCTGAGGCCCAAATACAGAGTCCTGAGGCCCACATACAGAGTCCTGAGGCCCACATACAGAGTCCTGAGGCCCAAATACAGAGTCCTGAGGCCCAAACACAGAGTCCTGAGGCCCAAACACAGAGTCCTGAGGCCCAAACACAGAGTCCTGAGGCCCAAATACAGACTCCTGAGGCCCAAACACAGAGTCATGAGGCCCAAACACAGAGTCATGAGGCCCAAATAAAGAGTCATGAGGCCCAAATAAAGAGTCATGAGGTCCAATTACAGAGTCCTGAGGCCCAAACACAGAGTCATGAGGCCCAAATAAAGAGTCCTGAGGCCCAAACACAGAGTCCTGAGGCCCAAACACAGAGTCCTGAGGCCCAAACACAGAGTCCTGAGGCCCAAACACAGAGTCCTGAGGCCCAAATACAGAGTCCTGAGGCCCAAATACAGAGTCCTGAGGCCCAAAGACAGAGTCCTGAGGCCCAAATACAGAGTCCTGAGGCCCAAACACAGAGTCCTGAGGCCCAAATAGAGAGTCCTGAGGCCCAAACACAGAGTCCTGAGGCCCAAACACAGAGTCCTGAGGCCCAAACACAGAGTCCTGAGGCCCAAACACAGAGTCCTGAGGCCCAAATACAGAGTCATGAGGTCCAAACACAGAGTCCTGAGACCCAAACACAGAGTCCTGAGGCCCAAACACAGAGTCCTGAGGCCCAAACACAGAGTCCTGAGGCCCAAACACAGAGTCATGAGGCCCAAATACAGAGTCCTGAGGCCCAAACACAGAGTCCTGAGGCCCAAATACAGAGTCCTGAGGCCCAAATACAGAGTCCTGAGGCCCAAACACAGAGTCCTGAGGCCCAAACACAGAGTCCTGAGGCCCAAACACAGAGTCCTGAGGCCCAAACACAGAGTCCTGAGGCCCAAACACAGAGTCATGAGGCCCAAATACAGAGTCCTGAGGCCCAAACACAGAGTCCTGAGGCCCAAACACAGAGTCATGAGGCCCAAACACAGAGTCCTGAGGCCCAAACACAGAGTCCTGAGGCCCAAACACAGAGTCCTGAGGCCCAAACACAGAGTCCTGAGGCCCAAACACAGAGTCCTGAGGCCCAAATACAGAGTCCTGAGGCCCAAACACAGAGTCCTGAGGCCCAAATACAGAGTCCTGAGGCCCAAATACAGAGTCCTGAGGCCCAAACACAGAGTCCTGAGGCCCAAATACAGAGTCCTGAGGCCCAAATACAGAGTCCTGAGGCCCAAACACAGAGTCCTGAGGCCCAAATACAGAGTCATGAGGTCCAAACACAGAGTCCTGAGACCCAAACACAGAGTCCTGAGGCCCAAACACAGAGTCCTGAGGCCCAAACACAGAGTCCTGAGGCCCAAACACAGAGTCATGAGGCCCAAATACAGAGTCCTGAGGCCCAAACACAGAGTCCTGAGGCCCAAATACAGAGTCCTGAGGCCCAAATACAGAGTCCTGAGGCCCAAATACAGAGTCCTGAGGCCCAAACACAGAGTCCTGAGGCCCAAACACAGAGTCCTGAGGCCCAAACACAGAGTCCTGAGGCCCAAACACAGAGTCATGAGGCCCAAATACAGAGTCCTGAGGCCCAAACACAGAGTCCTGAGGCCCAAACACAGAGTCATGAGGCCCAAACACAGAGTCATGAGGCCCAAACACAGAGTCCTGAGGCCCAAACACAGAGTCATGAGGCCCAAACACAGAGTCATGAGGCCCAAACACAGAGTCCTGAGGCCCAAATACAGAGTCCTGAGGCCCAAACACAGAGTCCTGAGGCCCAAATACAGAGTCCTGAGGCCCAAATACAGAGTCCTGAGGCCCAAACACAGAGTCCTGAGGCCCAAATACAGAGTCCTGAGGCCCAAATACAGAGTCCTGAGGCCCAAACACAGAGTCCTGAGGCCCAAATACAGAGTCCTGAGGCCCACATAAAGAGTCCTGAGGCCCAAACACAGAGTCCTGAGGCCCAAACACAGAGTCCTGAGGCCCAAATACAGAGTCCTGAGGCCCAAATACAGAGTCCTGAGGCCCAAACACAGAGTCCTGAGGCCCAAATACAGAGTCCTGAGGCCCAAATACAGAGTCCTGAGGCCCAAACACAGAGTCCTGAGGCCCAAACACAGAGTCATGAGGCCCAAATACAGAGTCCTGAGGCCCAAACACAGAGTCCTGAGTCCCAAACACAGAGTCCTGAGGCCCAAACACAGAGTCCTGAGGCCCAAACACAGAGTCATGAGGCCCAAATACAGAGTCCTGAGGCCCAAACACAGAGTCCTGAGGCCCAAACACAGAGTCCTGAGGCCCAAACACAGAGTCATGAGGCCCAAACACAGAGTCATGAGGCCCAAACACAGAGTCATGAGGCCCAAACACAGAGTCCTGAGGCCCAAACACAGAGTCCTGAGGCCCAAATACAGAGTCCTGAGGCCCAAACACAGAGTCCTGAGGCCCAAATACAGAGTCCTGAGGCCCAAACACAGAGTCCTGAGGCCCAAATACAGAGTCCTGAGGCCCAAACACAGAGTCCTGAGGCCCAAATACAGAGTCCTGAGGCCTAAACACAGAGTCCTGAGGCCCAAACACAGAGTCCTGAGGCCCAAACACAGAGTCCTGAGGCCCAAATACAGAGTCCTGAGGCCCAAATACAGAGTCCTGAGGCCCAAACACAGAGTCCTGAGGCCCAAACACAGAGTCCTGAGGCCCAAACACAGAGTCATGAGGCCCAAATACAGAGTCCTGAGGCCCAAACACAGAGTCCTGAGGCCCAAACACAGAGTCCTGAGGCCCAAACACAGAGTCCTGAGGCCCAAACACAGAGTCATGAGGCCCAAACACAGAGTCATGAGGCCCAAACACAGAGTCCTGAGGCCCAAACACAGAGTCCTGAGGCCCAAATACAGAGTCCTGAGGCCCAAACACAGAGTCCTGAGGCCCAAATACAGAGTCCTGAGGCCCAAATACAGAGTCCTGAGGCCCAAATACAGAGTCCTGAGGCCCAAATACAGAGTCCTGAGGCCCACATACAGAGTCCTGAGGCCCAAACACAGAGTCCTGAGGCCCAAACACAGAGTCCTGAGGCCCAAACACAGAGTCCTGAGGCCCAAATACAGAGTCCTGAGGCCCAAATACAGAGTCCTGTGGCCCAAACACAGAGTCCTGAGGCCCAAATACAGAGTCCTGAGGCCCAAATACAGAGTCCTGAGGCCCAAACACAGAGTCCTGAGGCCCAAACACAGAGTCATGAGGCCCAAATACAGAGTCCTGAGGCCCAAACACAGAGTCCTGAGGCCCAAACACAGAGTCCTGAGGCCCAAATACAGAGTCCTGAGGCCCAAATACAGAGTCCTGAGGCCCAAAGACAGAGTCCTGAGGCCCAAGCACAGAGTCCTGAGGCCCAAATACAGAGTCCTGAGGCCCAAATACAGAGTCCTGAGGCCCAAATACAGAGTCCTGAGGCCCAAATACAGAGTCCTGAGGCCCAAACACAGAGTCCCGAGGCCCAAACACAGAGTCCTGAAGCCCAAACACAGAGTCCTGAGGCCCAAACACAGAGTCATGAGGCCCAAATACAGAGTCATGAGGCCCAAACACAGAGTCCTGAGGCCCAAATACAGAGTCCTGAGGCCCAAACACAGAGTCCTGAGGCCCAAATACAGAGTCCTGAGGCCCAAACACAGACTCCTGAGGCCCAAACACAGAGTCATGAGGCCCAAATACAGAGTCCTAAGGCCCAAACAGAGTCCTGAGGCCCAAACACAGAGTCCTGAGGCCCAAATACAGAGTCCTGAGGCCTAAACACAGAGTCCTGAGGCCCAAACACAGAGTCCTGAGGCCAAAATACAGAGTCCTGAGGCCCAAATACAGAGTCCTGAGGCCCAAATACAGAGTCCTGAGGCCCACATACAGAGTCCTGAGGCCCAAACACAGAGTCCTGAGGCCCAAACACAGAGTCCTGAGGCCCAAACACAGAGTCCTGAGGCCCAAACACAGAGTCATGAGGCCCAAACACAGAGTCCTGAGGCCCAAACACAGAGTCCTGAGGCCCAAACACAGAGTCCTGAGGCCCAAACACAGAGTCCTGAGGCCCAAACACAGAGTCATGAGGCCCAAATACAGAGTCCTGAGGCCCAAACACAGAGTCATGAGGCCCAAACACAGAGTCAAGAGGCCCAAACACAGAGTCATGAGGCCCAAATAAAGAGTCCTGAGGCCCAAATACGGAGTCTTGAGGCCCACATACAGAGTCCTGAGGCCCAAACACAGAGTCCTGAGGCCCAAATACAGAGTCCTGAGGCCCAAACACAGAGTCACGAGGCCCAAATAAAGAGTCCTGAGGCCCAAACACAGAGTCATGAGGCCCAAACACAGAGTCAAGAGGCCCAAACACAGAGTCCTGAGGCCCAAACACAGAGTCATGAGGCCCAAATACAGAGTCCTGAGGCCCAAATACAGAGTCCTGAGGCCCAAACACAGAGTCATGAGGCCCAAACACAGAGTCAAGAGGCCCAAACACAGAGTCATGAGGCCCAAATAAAGAGTCCTGAGGCCCAAATACGGAGTCTTGAGGCCCAAATACAGAGTCCTGAGGCCCAAACACAGAGTCATGAGGCCCAAAGACAGAGTCCTGAGGCCCAAACACAGAGTCCTGAGGCCCAAACACAGTCCTGAGGCCCAAACACAGAGTCCTGAGGCCCAAACACAGTCCTGAGGCCCAAACACAGAGTCCTGAGGCCCAAACACAGAGTCCTGAGGCCCAAACACAGAGTCATGAGGCCCAAACACAGAGTCAAGAGGCCCAAACACAGAGTCATGAGGCCCAAATAAAGAGTCCTGAGGCCCAAATACGGAGTCATGAGGCCCAAATACAGAGTCCTGAGGCCCAAACACAGAGTCCTGAGGCCCAAATACAGAGTCATGAGGCCCAAATACAGAGTCCTGAGGCCCAAACACAGAATCCTGAGGCCCAAACACAGTCCTGAGGCCCAAACACAGAGTCCTGAGGCCCAAACACAGTCCTGAGGCCCAAACACAGAGTCCTGAGGCCCAAACACATAGTCCTGAGGCCCAAACACAGAGTCCTGAGGCCCAAATACAGAGTCCTGAGGCCCAAACACAGAGTCCTGAGGCCCAAACACAGAGTCCTGAAGCCCAAACACAGAGTCCTGAGGCCCAAATACAGAGTCCTGAGGCCCAAATACAGAGTCCTGAGGCCCACATACAGAGTCCTGAGGCCCAAACACAGAGTCCTGAGGCCCAAACACAGAGTCCTGAGGCCCAAATACAGAGTCCTGAGGCCCAAACACAGAGTCACGAGGCCCAAATAAAGAGTCCTGAGGCCCAAACACAGTCCTGAGGCCCAAACACAGAGTCCTGAGGCCCAAACACAGAGTCATGAGGCCCAAACACAGAGTCCTGAGGCCCAAATACAGAGTCCTGAGGCCCAAACACAGAGTCATGAGGCCCAAACACAGAGTCATGAGGCCCAAACACAGAGTCCTGAGGCCCAAACACAGAGTCATGAGGCCCAAACACAGAGTCATGAGGCCCAAACACAGAGTCCTGAGGCCCAAATACAGAGTCCTGAGGCCCAAACACAGAGTCCTGAGGCCCAAATACAGAGTCCTGAGGCCCAAATACAGAGTCCTGAGGCCCAAACACAGAGTCCTGAGGCCCAAATACAGAGTCCTGAGGCCCAAATACAGAGTCCTGAGGCCCAAACACAGAGTCCTGAGGCCCAAATACAGAGTCCTGAGGCCCACATAAAGAGTCCTGAGGCCCAAACACAGAGTCCTGAGGCCCAAACACAGAGTCCTGAGGCCCAAATACAGAGTCCTGAGGCCCAAATACAGAGTCCTGAGGCCCAAACACAGAGTCCTGAGGCCCAAATACAGAGTCCTGAGGCCCAAATACAGAGTCCTGAGGCCCAAACACAGAGTCCTGAGGCCCAAACACAGAGTCATGAGGCCCAAATACAGAGTCCTGAGGCCCAAACACAGAGTCCTGAGTCCCAAACACAGAGTCCTGAGGCCCAAACACAGAGTCCTGAGGCCCAAACACAGAGTCATGAGGCCCAAATACAGAGTCCTGAGGCCCAAACACAGAGTCCTGAGGCCCAAACACAGAGTCCTGAGGCCCAAACACAGAGTCATGAGGCCCAAACACAGAGTCATGAGGCCCAAACACAGAGTCATGAGGCCCAAACACAGAGTCCTGAGGCCCAAACACAGAGTCCTGAGGCCCAAATACAGAGTCCTGAGGCCCAAACACAGAGTCCTGAGGCCCAAATACAGAGTCCTGAGGCCCAAACACAGAGTCCTGAGGCCCAAATACAGAGTCCTGAGGCCCAAACACAGAGTCCTGAGGCCCAAATACAGAGTCCTGAGGCCTAAACACAGAGTCCTGAGGCCCAAAC
This sequence comes from Eucyclogobius newberryi, assembly GCF_026437365.1. Classification (NCBI taxonomy): domain Eukaryota; kingdom Metazoa; phylum Chordata; class Actinopteri; order Gobiiformes; family Gobiidae; genus Eucyclogobius; species Eucyclogobius newberryi. The sequence goes on along the minus strand of NW_027315746.1, from coordinate 37,051,627 downwards.
ACAGAGTCCTGAGGCCCAAACACAGAGTCCTGAGGCCCAAATACAGAGTCCTGAGGCCCAAATACAGAGTCCTGAGGCCCAAACACAGAGTCCTGAGGCCCAAACACAGAGTCCTGAGGCCCAAACACAGAGTCATGAGGCCCAAATACAGAGTCCTGAGGCCCAAACACAGAGTCCTGAGGCCCAAACACAGAGTCCTGAGGCCCAAACACAGAGTCCTGAGGCCCAAACACAGAGTCATGAGGCCCAAACACAGAGTCATGAGGCCCAAACACAGAGTCCTGAGGCCCAAACACAGAGTCCTGAGGCCCAAATACAGAGTCCTGAGGCCCAAACACAGAGTCCTGAGGCCCAAATACAGAGTCCTGAGGCCCAAATACAGAGTCCTGAGGCCCAAATACAGAGTCCTGAGGCCCAAATACAGAGTCCTGAGGCCCACATACAGAGTCCTGAGGCCCAAACACAGAGTCCTGAGGCCCAAACACAGAGTCCTGAGGCCCAAACACAGAGTCCTGAGGCCCAAATACAGAGTCCTGAGGCCCAAATACAGAGTCCTGTGGCCCAAACACAGAGTCCTGAGGCCCAAATACAGAGTCCTGAGGCCCAAATACAGAGTCCTGAGGCCCAAACACAGAGTCCTGAGGCCCAAACACAGAGTCATGAGGCCCAAATACAGAGTCCTGAGGCCCAAACACAGAGTCCTGAGGCCCAAACACAGAGTCCTGAGGCCCAAATACAGAGTCCTGAGGCCCAAATACAGAGTCCTGAGGCCCAAAGACAGAGTCCTGAGGCCCAAGCACAGAGTCCTGAGGCCCAAATACAGAGTCCTGAGGCCCAAATACAGAGTCCTGAGGCCCAAATACAGAGTCCTGAGGCCCAAATACAGAGTCCTGAGGCCCAAACACAGAGTCCCGAGGCCCAAACACAGAGTCCTGAAGCCCAAACACAGAGTCCTGAGGCCCAAACACAGAGTCATGAGGCCCAAATACAGAGTCATGAGGCCCAAACACAGAGTCCTGAGGCCCAAATACAGAGTCCTGAGGCCCAAACACAGAGTCCTGAGGCCCAAATACAGAGTCCTGAGGCCCAAACACAGACTCCTGAGGCCCAAACACAGAGTCATGAGGCCCAAATACAGAGTCCTAAGGCCCAAACAGAGTCCTGAGGCCCAAACACAGAGTCCTGAGGCCCAAATACAGAGTCCTGAGGCCTAAACACAGAGTCCTGAGGCCCAAACACAGAGTCCTGAGGCCAAAATACAGAGTCCTGAGGCCCAAATACAGAGTCCTGAGGCCCAAATACAGAGTCCTGAGGCCCACATACAGAGTCCTGAGGCCCAAACACAGAGTCCTGAGGCCCAAACACAGAGTCCTGAGGCCCAAACACAGAGTCCTGAGGCCCAAACACAGAGTCATGAGGCCCAAACACAGAGTCCTGAGGCCCAAACACAGAGTCCTGAGGCCCAAACACAGAGTCCTGAGGCCCAAACACAGAGTCCTGAGGCCCAAACACAGAGTCATGAGGCCCAAATACAGAGTCCTGAGGCCCAAACACAGAGTCATGAGGCCCAAACACAGAGTCAAGAGGCCCAAACACAGAGTCATGAGGCCCAAATAAAGAGTCCTGAGGCCCAAATACGGAGTCTTGAGGCCCACATACAGAGTCCTGAGGCCCAAACACAGAGTCCTGAGGCCCAAATACAGAGTCCTGAGGCCCAAACACAGAGTCACGAGGCCCAAATAAAGAGTCCTGAGGCCCAAACACAGAGTCATGAGGCCCAAACACAGAGTCAAGAGGCCCAAACACAGAGTCCTGAGGCCCAAACACAGAGTCATGAGGCCCAAATACAGAGTCCTGAGGCCCAAATACAGAGTCCTGAGGCCCAAACACAGAGTCATGAGGCCCAAACACAGAGTCAAGAGGCCCAAACACAGAGTCATGAGGCCCAAATAAAGAGTCCTGAGGCCCAAATACGGAGTCTTGAGGCCCAAATACAGAGTCCTGAGGCCCAAACACAGAGTCATGAGGCCCAAAGACAGAGTCCTGAGGCCCAAACACAGAGTCCTGAGGCCCAAACACAGTCCTGAGGCCCAAACACAGAGTCCTGAGGCCCAAACACAGTCCTGAGGCCCAAACACAGAGTCCTGAGGCCCAAACACAGAGTCCTGAGGCCCAAACACAGAGTCATGAGGCCCAAACACAGAGTCAAGAGGCCCAAACACAGAGTCATGAGGCCCAAATAAAGAGTCCTGAGGCCCAAATACGGAGTCATGAGGCCCAAATACAGAGTCCTGAGGCCCAAACACAGAGTCCTGAGGCCCAAATACAGAGTCATGAGGCCCAAATACAGAGTCCTGAGGCCCAAACACAGAATCCTGAGGCCCAAACACAGTCCTGAGGCCCAAACACAGAGTCCTGAGGCCCAAACACAGTCCTGAGGCCCAAACACAGAGTCCTGAGGCCCAAACACATAGTCCTGAGGCCCAAACACAGAGTCCTGAGGCCCAAATACAGAGTCCTGAGGCCCAAACACAGAGTCCTGAGGCCCAAACACAGAGTCCTGAAGCCCAAACACAGAGTCCTGAGGCCCAAATACAGAGTCCTGAGGCCCAAATACAGAGTCCTGAGGCCCACATACAGAGTCCTGAGGCCCAAACACAGAGTCCTGAGGCCCAAACACAGAGTCCTGAGGCCCAAATACAGAGTCCTGAGGCCCAAACACAGAGTCACGAGGCCCAAATAAAGAGTCCTGAGGCCCAAACACAGTCCTGAGGCCCAAACACAGAGTCCTGAGGCCCAAACACAGAGTCATGAGGTCCAAACACAGAGTCATGAGGCCCAAATACAGAGTCCTGAGGCCCAAATACAGAGTCATGAGGCCCAAATACAGAGTCCTGAGGCCCAAATAAAGAGTCATGAGGCCCAAATACAGAGTCCTGAGGCCCAAATAAAGAGTCCTGAGGCCCAAACACAGAGTCCTGAGGCCCAAACACAGAGTCCTGAGGCCCAAACACAGAGTCATGAGGCCCAAATACAGAGTCCTGAGGCCCAAACACAGAGTCCTGAGGCCCAAATACAGAGTCCTGAGGCCCACATACAGAGTCCTGAGGCCCAAATACAGAGTCCTGAGGCCCAAACACAGAGTCCTGAGGCCCAAACACAGAGTCCTGAGGCCCAAACACAGAGTCCTGAGGCCCAAACACAGAGTCCTGAGGCCCAAACACAGAGTCCTGAGGCCCAAATACAGAGTCCTGAGGCCCAAACACAGAGTCATGAGGCCCAAATAGAGAGTCCTGAGGCCCAAACACAGAGTCCTGAGGCCCAAACACAGAGTCCTGAGGCCTAAATACAGAGTCCTGAGGCCCAAATACAGAGTCCTGAGGTCCAAATACAGAGTCCTGAGGCCCAAACACAGAGTCCTGAGGCCCAAACACAGAGTCCTGAGGCCCAAATACAGAGTCCTGAGGCCCAAACACAGAGTCCTGAGGCCCAAATACAGAGTCCTGAGGCCCAAACACAGAGTCATGAGGCCCAAATAGAGAGTCCTGAGGCCCAAACACAGAGTCCTGAGGCCTAAATACAGAGTCCTGAGGCCCAAATACAGAGTCCTGAGGCCCAAACACAGAGTCCTGAGGCCCAAACACAGAGTCCTGAGGCCCAAATACAGAGTCCTGAGGCCCAAACACAGAGTCATGAGGCCCAAATAGAGAGTCCTGAGGCCCAAACACAGAGTCCTGAGGCCCAAACACAGAGTCCTGAGGCCTAAATACAGAGTCCTGAGGCCCAAATACAGAGTCCTGAGGTCCAAATACAGAGTCCTGAGGCCCAAACACAGAGTCCTGAGGCCCAAACACAGAGTCCTGAGGCCCAAATACAGAGTCCTGAGGCCCAAATACAGAGTCCTGAGGCCCAAACACAGAGTCCTGAGGCCCAAACACAGAGTCCTGAGGCCCAAATACAGAGTCCTGAGGCCCAAACACAGAGTCCTGAGGCCCAAACACAGAGTCCTGAGGCCCAAACACAGAGTCCTGAGGCCCAAACACAGAGTCATGAGGCCCAAACACAGAGTCCTGAGGCCCAAACACAGAGTCCTGAGGCCCAAACACAGAGTCCTGAGGCCCAAATACAGAGTCCTGAGGCCCAAACACAGAGTCCTGAGGCCCAAATACAGAGTCCTGAGGCCCAAACACAGAGTCCTGAGGCCCAAATACAGAGTCCTGAGGCCCAAACACAGACTCCGGAGGCCCAAACACAGAGTCATGAGGCCCAAATACAGAGTCCTAAGGCCCAAACAGAGTCCTGAGGCCCAAACACAGAGTCCTGAGGCCCAAATACAGAGTCCTGAGGCCTAAACACAGAGTCCTGAGGCCCAAACACAGAGTCCTGAGGCCCAAACACAGAGTCCTGAGGCCCAAATACAGAGTCCTGAGGCCCAAATACAGAGTCCTGAGGCCCAAACACAGAGTCCTGAGGCCCAAACACAGAGTCCTGAGGCCCAAACACAGAGTCATGAGGCCCAAATACAGAGTCCTGAGGCCCAAACACAGAGTCCTGAGGCCCAAACACAGAGTCCTGAGGCCCAAACACAGAGTCCTGAGGCCCAAACACAGAGTCATGAGGCCCAAACACAGAGTCATGAGGCCCAAACACAGAGTCCTGAGGCCCAAACACAGAGTCCTGAGGCCCAAATACAGAGTCCTGAGGCCCAAACACAGAGTCCTGAGGCCCAAATACAGAGTCCTGAGGCCCAAATACAGAGTCCTGAGGCCCAAACACAGAGTCCTGAGGCCCAAATACAGAGTCCTGAGGCCCACATACAGAGTCCTGAGGCCCAAACACAGAGTCCTGAGGCCCAAACACAGAGTCCTGAGGCCCAAACACAGAGTCCTGAGGCCCAAATACAGAGTCCTGAGGCCCAAATACAGAGTCCTGTGGCCCAAACACAGAGTCCTGAGGCCCAAATACAGAGTCCTGAGGCCCAAATACAGAGTCCTGAGGCCCAAACACAGAGTCCTGAGGCCCAAACACAGAGTCATGAGGCCCAAATACAGAGTCCTGAGGCCCAAACACAGAGTCCTGAGGCCCAAAGACAGAGTCCTGAGGCCCAAATACAGAGTCCTGAGGCCCAAATACAGAGTCCTGAGGCCCAAACACAGAGTCCCGAGGCCCAAACACAGAGTCCTGAAGCCCAAACACAGAGTCCTGAGGCCCAAACACAGAGTCATGAGGCCCAAATACAGAGTCCTGAGGCCCAAACACAGAGTCCTGAGGCCCAAACACAGAGTCCTGAGGCCCAAACACAGAGTCCTGAGGCCCACATACAGAGTCCTGAGGCCCAAACACAGAGTCCTGAGGCCCAAATACAGAGTCATGAGGCCCAAATACAGAGTCCTGAGGCCCAAACACAGAGTCCTGAGGCCCAAACACAGAGTCCTGAGGCCCAAATACAGAGTCCTGAGGTCCAAATACAGAGTCATGAGGCCCAAATACAGAGTCCTGAAGCCCAAATAAAGAGTCATGAGGCCCAAATAAAGAGTCATGAGGCCCAAACACAGAGTCATGAGGCCCAAACACAGAGTCCTGAGGCCCAAATACACAGTCCTGAGGCCCAAACACAGAGTCCTGAGGCCCAAATACAGAGTCCTGAGGCCCAAACACAGACTCCTGAGGCCCAAACACAGAGTCATGAGGCCCAAATACAGAGTCCTAAGGCCCAAACAGAGTCCTGAGGCCCAAACACAGAGTCCTGAGGCCCAAATACAGAGTCCTGAGGCCTAAACACAGAGTCCTGAGGCCCAAACACAGAGTCATGAGGCCCAAACACAGAGTCATGAGGCCCAAACACAGAGTCCTGAGGCCCAAATACACAGTCCTGAGGCCCAAACACAGAGTCCTGAGGCCCAAATACAGAGTCCTGAGGCCCAAACACAGACTCCTGAGGCCCAAACACAGAGTCATGAGGCCCAAATACAGAGTCCTAAGGCCCAAACAGAGTCCTGAGGCCCAAACACAGAGTCCTGAGGCCCAAATACAGAGTCCTGAGGCCTAAACACAGAGTCCTGAGGCCCAAACACAGAGTCCTGAGGCCCAAATACAGAGTCCTGAGGCCCAAATACAGAGTCCTGAGGCCCAAATACAGAGTCCTGAGGCCCACATACAGAGTCCTGAGGCCCAAACACAGAGTCCTGAGGCCCAAACACAGAGTCCTGAGGCCCAAACACAGAGTCCTGAGGCCCAAACACAGAGTCATGAGGCCCAAATACAGAGTCCTGAGGCCCAAACACAGAGTCCTGAGGCCCAAACACAGAGTCCTGAGGCCCAAACACAGAGTCCTGAGGCCCAAACACAGAGTCATGAGGCCCAAATACAGAGTCCTGAGGCCCAAACACAGAGTCATGAGGCCCAAACACAGAGTCAAGAGGCCCAAACACAGAGTCATGAGGCCCAAATAAAGAGTCCTGAGGCCCAAATACGGAGTCTTGAGGCCCAAATACAGAGTCCTGAGGCCCAAACACAGAGTCATGAGGCCCAAAGACAGAGTCCTGAGGCCCAAACACAGAGTCCTGAGGCCCAAACACAGTCCTGAGGCCCAAACACAGAGTCCTGAGGCCCAAACACAGTCCTGAGGCCCAAACACAGAGTCCTGAGGCCCAAACACAGAGTCCTGAGGCCCAAATACGGAGTCTTGAGGCCCAAATACAGAGTCCTGAGGCCCAAACACAGAGTCATGAGGCCCAAAGACAGAGTCCTGAGGCCCAAACACAGAGTCCTGAGGCCCAAACACAGTCCTGAGGCCCAAACACAGAGTCCTGAGGCCCAAACACAGAGTCATGAGGCCCAAACACAGAGTCAAGAGGCCCAAACACAGAGTCATGAGGCCCAAATAAAGAGTCCTGAGGCCCAAATACGGAGTCATGAGGCCCAAATACAGAGTCCTGAGGCCCAAACACAGAGTCCTGAGGCCCAAATACAGAGTCATGAGGCCCAAATACAGAGTCCTGAGGCCCAAACACAGAATCCTGAGGCCCAAACACAGTCCTGAGGCCCAAACACAGAGTCCTGAGGCCCAAACACAGTCCTGAGGCCCAAACACAGAGTCCTGAGGCCCAAACACATAGTCCTGAGGCCCAAACACAGAGTCCTGAGGCCCAAATACAGAGTCCTGAGGCCCAAACACAGAGTCCTGAGGCCCAAACACAGAGTCCTGAAGCCCAAACACAGAGTCCTGAGGCCCAAATACAGAGTCCTGAGGCCCAAATACAGAGTCCTGAGGCCCACATACAGAGTCCTGAGGCCCAAACACAGAGTCCTGAGGCCCAAACACAGAGTCCTGAGGCCCAAATACAGAGTCCTGAGGCCCAAACACAGAGTCACGAGGCCCAAATAAAGAGTCCTCAGGCCCAAACACAGTCCTGAGGCCCAAACACAGAGTCCTGAGGCCCAAACACAGAGTCATGAGGTCCAAACACAGAGTCATGAGGCCCAAATACAGAGTCCTGAGGCCCAAATACAGAGTCATGAGGCCCAAATACAGAGTCCTGAGGCCCAAATAAAGAGTCATGAGGCCCAAATACAGAGTCCTGAGGCCCAAATAAAGAGTCCTGAGGCCCAAACACAGAGTCCTGAGGCCCAAACACAGAGTCCTGAGGCCCAAACACAGAGTCATGAGGCCCAAATACAGAGTCCTGAGGCCCAAACACAGAGTCCTGAGGCCCAAATACAGAGTCCTGAGGCCCACATACAGAGTCCTGAGGCCCAAATACAGAGTCCTGAGGCCCAAATACAGAGTCCTGAGGCCCAAACACAGAGTCCTGAGGCCCAAACACAGAGTCCTGAGGCCCAAACACAGAGTCCTGAGGCCCAAACACAGAGTCCTGAGGCCCAAACACAGAGTCCTGAGGCCCAAATACAGAGTCCTGAGGCCCAAACACAGAGTCATGAGGCCCAAATAGAGAGTCCTGAGGCCCAAACACAGAGTCCTGAGGCCCAAACACAGAGTCCTGAGGCCTAAATACAGAGTCCTGAGGCCCAAATACAGAGTCCTGAGGTCCAAATACAGAGTCCTGAGGCCCAAACACAGAGTCCTGAGGCCCAAACACAGAGTCCTGAGGCCCAAATACAGAGTCCTGAGGCCCAAATACAGAGTCCTGAGGCCCAAACACAGAGTCCTGAGGCCCAAACACAGAGTCCTGAGGCCCAAATACAGAGTCCTGAGGCCCAAACACAGAGTCCTGAGGCCCAAACACAGAGTCCTGAGGCCCAAACACAGAGTCCTGAGGCCCAAACACAGAGTCATGAGGCCCAAACACAGAGTCCTGAGGCCCAAACACAGAGTCCTGAGGCCCAAACACAGAGTCCTGAGGCCCAAATACAGAGTCCTGAGGCCCAAACACAGAGTCCTGAGGCCCAAATACAGAGTCCTGAGGCCCAAACACAGAGTCCTGAGGCCCAAATACAGAGTCCTGAGGCCCAAACACAGACTCCGGAGGCCCAAACACAGAGTCATGAGGCCCAAATACAGAGTCCTAAGGCCCAAACAGAGTCCTGAGGCCCAAACACAGAGTCCTGAGGCCCAAATACAGAGTCCTGAGGCCTAAACACAGAGTCCTGAGGCCCAAACACAGAGTCCTGAGGCCCAAACACAGAGTCCTGAGGCCCAAATACAGAGTCCTGAGGCCCAAATACAGAGTCCTGAGGCCCAAACACAGAGTCCTGAGGCCCAAACACAGAGTCCTGAGGCCCAAATACAGAGTCCTGAGGCCCAAATACAGAGTCCTGAGGCCCAAACACAGAGTCTTGAGGCCCAAACACAGAGTCCTGAGGCCCAAACACAGAGTCCTGAGGCCCAAACACAGAGTCATGAGGCCCAAACACAGAGTCATGAGGCCCAAACACAGAGTCCTGAGGCCCAAACACAGAGTCCTGAGGCCCAAATACAGAGTCCTGAGGCCCAAACACAGAGTCCTGAGGCCCAAATACAGAGTCCTGAGGCCCAAATACAGAGTCCTGAGGCCCAAACACAGAGTCCTGAGGCCCAAATACAGAGTCCTGAGGCCCACATACAGAGTCCTGAGGCCCAAACACAGAGTCCTGAGGCCCAAACACAGAGTCCTGAGGCCCAAACACAGAGTCCTGAGGCCCAAATACAGAGTCCTGAGGCCCAAATACAGAGTCCTGTGGCCCAAACACAGAGTCCTGAGGCCCAAACACAGAGTCATGAGGCCCAAATACAGAGTCCTGAGGCCCAAACACAGAGTCCTGAGGCCCAAACACAGAGTCCTGAGGCCCAAATACAGAGTCCTGAGGCCCAAATACAGAGTCCTGAGGCCCAAAGACAGAGTCCTGAGGCCCAAGCACAGAGTCCTGAGGCCCAAATACAGAGTCCTGAGGCCCAAATACAGAGTCCTGAGGCCCAAATACAGAGTCCTGAGGCCCAAATACAGAGTCCTGAGGCCCAAACACAGAGTCCCGAGGCCCAAACACAGAGTCCTGAAGCCCAAACACAGAGTCCTGAGGCCCAAACACAGAGTCATGAGGCCCAAATACAGAGTCCTGAGGCCCAAACACAGAGTCCTGAGGCCCAAACACAGAGTCCTGAGGCCCAAACACAGAGTCCTGAGGCCCACATACAGAGTCCTGAGGCCCAAACACAGAGTCCTGAGGCCCAAATACAGAGTCATGAGGCCCAAATACAGAGTCCTGAGGCCCAAACACAGAGTCCTGAGGCCCAAACACAGAGTCCTGAGGCCCAAACACAGAGTCATGAGGCCCAAATACAGAGTCCTGAGGCCCAAACACAGAGTCCTGAGGCCCAAACACAGAGTCCTGAGGCCCAAATACAGAGTCCTGAGGCCCAAATACAGAGTCCTGAGGCCCAAAGACAGAGTCCTGAGGCCCAAGCACAGAGTCCTGAGGCCCAAATACAGAGTCCTGAGGCCCAAATACAGAGTCCTGAGGCCCAAATACAGAGTCCTGAGGCCCAAATACAGAGTCCTGAGGCCCAAACACAGAGTCCCGAGGCCCAAACACAGAGTCCTGAAGCCCAAACACAGAGTCCTGAGGCCCAAACACAGAGTCATGAGGCCCAAATACAGAGTCCTGAGGCCCAAACACAGAGTCCTGAGGCCCAAACACAGAGTCCTGAGGCCCAAACACAGAGTCCTGAGGCCCACATACAGAGTCCTGAGGCCCAAACACAGAGTCCTGAGGCCCAAATACAGAGTCATGAGGCCCAAATACAGAGTCCTGAGGCCCAAACACAGAGTCCTGAGGCCCAAACACAGAGTCCTGAGGCCCAAACACAGAGTCCTGAGGCCCAAATACAGAGTCCTGAGGCCCAAACACAGACTCCGGAGGCCCAAACACAGAGTCATGAGGCCCAAATACAGAGTCCTAAGGCCCAAACAGAGTCCTGAGGCCCAAACACAGAGTCCTGAGGCCCAAATACAGAGTCCTGAGGCCTAAACACAGAGTCCTGAGGCCCAAACACAGAGTCCTGAGGCCCAAACACAGAGTCCTGAGGCCCAAATACAGAGTCCTGAGGCCCAAATACAGAGTCCTGAGGCCCAAACACAGAGTCCTGAGGCCCAAACACAGAGTCCTGAGGCCCAAACACAGAGTCATGAGGCCCAAATACAGAGTCCTGAGGCCCAAACACAGAGTCCTGAGGCCCAAACACAGAGTCCTGAGGCCCAAACACAGAGTCCTGAGGCCCAAACACAGAGTCATGAGGCCCAAACACAGAGTCATGAGGCCCAAACACAGAGTCCTGAGGCCCAAACACAGAGTCCTGAGGCCCAAATACAGAGTCCTGAGGCCCAAACACAGAGTCCTGAGGCCCAAATACAGAGTCCTGAGGCCCAAATACAGAGTCCTGAGGCCCAAACACAGAGTCCTGAGGCCCAAATACAGAGTCCTGAGGCCCACATACAGAGTCCTGAGGCCCAAACACAGAGTCCTGAGGCCCAAACACAGAGTCCTGAGGCCCAAACACAGAGTCCTGAGGCCCAAATACAGAGTCCTGAGGCCCAAATACAGAGTCCTGTGGCCCAAACACAGAGTCCTGAGGCCCAAATACAGAGTCCTGAGGCCCAAATACAGAGTCCTGAGGCCCAAACACAGAGTCCTGAGGCCCAAACACAGAGTCATGAGGCCCAAATACAGAGTCCTGAGGCCCAAACACAGAGTCCTGAGGCCCAAACACAGAGTCCTGAGGCCCAAATACAGAGTCCTGAGGCCCAAATACAGAGTCCTGAGGCCCAAAGACAGAGTCCTGAGGCCCAAGCACAGAGTCCTGAGGCCCAAATACAGAGTCCTGAGGCCCAAATACAGAGTCCTGAGGCCCAAATACAGAGTTCTGAGGCCCAAATACAGAGTCCTGAGGCCCAAACACAGAGTCCCGAGGCCCAAACACAGAGTCCTGAAGCCCAAACACAGAGTCCTGAGGCCCAAACACAGAGTCATGAGGCCCAAATACAGAGTCCTGAGGCCCAAACACAGAGTCCTGAGGCCCAAACACAGAGTCCTGAGGCCCAAACACAGAGTCCTGAGGCCCACATACAGAGTCCTGAGGCCCAAACACAGAGTCCTGAGGCCCAAATACAGAGTCATGAGGCCCAAATACAGAGTCCTGAGGCCCAAACACAGAGTCCTGAGGCCCAAACACAGAGTCCTGAGGCCCAAATACAGAGTCCTGAGGTCCAAATACAGAGTCATGAGGCCCAAATACAGAGTCCTGAAGCCCAAATAAAGAGTCATGAGGCCCAAATAAAGAGTCATGAGGCCCAAACACAGAGTCATGAGGCCCAAACACAGAGTCCTGAGGCCCAAATACAGAGTCCTGAGGCCCAAACACAGAGTCCTGAGGCCCAAATACAGAGTCCTGAGGCCCAAACACAGACTCCTGAGGCCCAAACACAGAGTCATGAGGCCCAAATACAGAGTCCTAAGGCCCAAACAGAGTCCTGAGGCCCAAACACAGAGTCCTGAGGCCCAAATACAGAGTCCTGAGGCCTAAACACAGAGTCCTGAGGCCCAAACACAGAGTCCTGAGGCCCAAATACAGAGTCCTGAGGCCCAAATACAGAGTCCTGAGGCCCAAATACAGAGTCCTGAGGCCCACATACAGAGTCCTGAGGCCCAAACACAGAGTCCTGAGGCCCAAACACAGAGTCCTGAGGCCCAAACACAGAGTCCTGAGGCCCAAACACAGAGTCATGAGGCCCAAATACAGAGTCCTGAGGCCCAAACACAGAGTCCTGAGGCCCAAACACAGAGTCCTGAGGCCCAAACACAGAGTCCTGAGGCCCAAACACAGAGTCATGAGGCCCAAATACAGAGTCCTGAGGCCCAAACACAGAGTCATGAGGCCCAAACACAGAGTCAAGAGGCCCAAACACAGAGTCATGAGGCCCAAATAAAGAGTCCTGAGGCCCAAATACGGAGTCTTGAGGCCCAAATACAGAGTCCTGAGGCCCAAACACAGAGTCATGAGGCCCAAAGACAGAGTCCTGAGGCCCAAACACAGAGTCCTGAGGCCCAAACACAGTCCTGAGGCCCAAACACAGAGTCCTGAGGCCCAAACACAGTCCTGAGGCCCAAACACAGAGTCCTGAGGCCCAAACACAGAGTCCTGAGGCCCAAACACAGAGTCATGAGGCCCAAACACAGAGTCAAGAGGCCCAAACACAGAGTCATGAGGCCCAAATAAAGAGTCCTGAGGCCCAAACACAGAGTCCTGAGGCCCAAACACAGAGTCCTGAGGCCCAAATACGGAGTCATGAGGCCCAAATACAGAGTCCTGAGGCCCAAACACAGAGTCCTGAGGCCCAAATACAGAGTCATGAGGCCCAAATACAGAGTCCTGAGGCCCAAACACAGAATCCTGAGGCCCAAACACAGTCCTGAGGCCCAAACACAGAGTCCTGAGGCCCAAACACAGTCCTGAGGCCCAAACACAGAGTCCTGAGGCCCAAACACATAGTCCTGAGGCCCAAACACAGAGTCCTGAGGCCCAAATACAGAGTCCTGAGGCCCAAACACAGAGTCCTGAGGCCCAAACACAGAGTCCTGAAGCCCAAACACAGAGTCCTGAGGCCCAAATACAGAGTCCTGAGGCCCAAATACAGAGTCCTGAGGCCCACATACAGAGTCCTGAGGCCCAAACACAGAGTCCTCAGGCCCAAACACAGAGTCCTGAGGCCCAAATACAGAGTCCTGAGGCCCAAACACAGAGTCACGAGGCCCAAATAAAGAGTCCTGAGGCCCAAACACAGTCCTGAGGCCCAAACACAGAGTCCTGAGGCCCAAACACAGAGTCATGAGGTCCAAACACAGAGTCATGAGGCCCAAATACAGAGTCCTGAGGCCCAAATACAGAGTCATGAGGCCCAAATACAGAGTCCTGAGGCCCAAATACAGAGTCCTGAGGCCCACATACAGAGTCCTGAGGCCCAAACACAGAGTCCTGAGGCCCAAACACAGAGTCCTGAGGCCCAAACACAGAGTCCTGAGGCCCAAATACAGAGTCCTGAGGCCCAAATACAGAGTCCTGTGGCCCAAACACAGAGTCCTGAGGCCCAAATACAGAGTCCTGAGGCCCAAATACAGAGTCCTGAGGCCCAAACACAGAGTCCTGAGGCCCAAACACAGAGTCATGAGGCCCAAATACAGAGTCCTGAGGCCCAAACACAGAGTCCTGAGGCCCAAACACAGAGTCCTGAGGCCCAAATACAGAGTCCTGAGGCCCAAATACAGAGTCCTGAGGCCCAAAGACAGAGTCCTGAGGCCCAAGCACAGAGTCCTGAGGCCCAAATACAGAGTCCTGAGGCCCAAATACAGAGTCCTGAGGCCCAAATACAGAGTCCTGAGGCCCAAATACAGAGTCCTGAGGCCCAAACACAGAGTCCCGAGGCCCAAACACAGAGTCCTGAAGCCCAAACACAGAGTCCTGAGGCCCAAACACAGAGTCATGAGGCCCAAATACAGAGTCCTGAGGCCCAAACACAGAGTCCTGAGGCCCAAACACAGAGTCCTGAGGCCCAAACACAGAGTCCTGAGGCCCACATACAGAGTCCTGAGGCCCAAACACAGAGTCCTGAGGCCCAAATACAGAGTCATGAGGCCCAAATACAGAGTCCTGAGGCCCAAACACAGAGTCCTGAGGCCCAAACACAGAGTCCTGAGGCCCAAATACAGAGTCCTGAGGTCCAAATACAGAGTCATGAGGCCCAAATACAGAGTCCTGAAGCCCAAATAAAGAGTCATGAGGCCCAAATAAAGAGTCATGAGGCCCAAACACAGAGTCATGAGGCCCAAACACAGAGTCCTGAGGCCCAAATACAGAGTCCTGAGGCCCAAACACAGAGTCCTGAGGCCCAAATACAGAGTCCTGAGGCCCAAACACAGACTCCTGAGGCCCAAACACAGAGTCATGAGGCCCAAATACAGAGTCCTAAGGCCCAAACAGAGTCCTGAGGCCCAAACACAGAGTCCTGAGGCCCAAATACAGAGTCCTGAGGCCTAAACACAGAGTCCTGAGGCCCAAACACAGAGTCCTGAGGCCCAAATACAGAGTCCTGAGGCCCAAATACAGAGTCCTGAGGCCCAAATACAGAGTCCTGAGGCCCACATACAGAGTCCTGAGGCCCAAACACAGAGTCCTGAGGCCCAAACACAGAGTCCTGAGGCCCAAACACAGAGTCCTGAGGCCCAAACACAGAGTCATGAGGCCCAAATACAGAGTCCTGAGGCCCAAACACAGAGTCCTGAGGCCCAAACACAGAGTCCTGAGGCCCAAACACAGAGTCCTGAGGCCCAAACACAGAGTCATGAGGCCCAAATACAGAGTCCTGAGGCCCAAACACAGAGTCATGAGGCCCAAACACAGAGTCAAGAGGCCCAAACACAGAGTCATGAGGCCCAAATAAAGAGTCCTGAGGCCCAAATACGGAGTCTTGAGGCCCAAATACAGAGTCCTGAGGCCCAAACACAGAGTCATGAGGCCCAAAGACAGAGTCCTGAGGCCCAAACACAGAGTCCTGAGGCCCAAACACAGTCCTGAGGCCCAAACACAGAGTCCTGAGGCCCAAACACAGTCCTGAGGCCCAAACACAGAGTCCTGAGGCCCAAACACAGAGTCCTGAGGCCCAAACACAGAGTCATGAGGCCCAAACACAGAGTCAAGAGGCCCAAACACAGAGTCATGAGGCCCAAATAAAGAGTCCTGAGGCCCAAATACGGAGTCATGAGGCCCAAATACAGAGTCCTGAGGCCCAAACACAGAGTCCTGAGGCCCAAATACAGAGTCATGAGGCCCAAATACAGAGTCCTGAGGCCCAAACACAGAATCCTGAGGCCCAAACACAGTCCTGAGGCCCAAACACAGAGTCCTGAGGCCCAAACACAGTCCTGAGGCCCAAACACAGAGTCCTGAGGCCCAAACACATAGTCCTGAGGCCCAAACACAGAGTCCTGAGGCCCAAATACAGAGTCCTGAGGCCCAAACACAGAGTCCTGAGGCCCAAACACAGAGTCCTGAAGCCCAAACACAGAGTCCTGAGGCCCAAATACAGAGTCCTGAGGCCCAAATACAGAGTCCTGAGGCCCACATACAGAGTCCTGAGGCCCAAACACAGAGTCCTGAGGCCCAAACACAGAGTCCTGAGGCCCAAATACAGAGTCCTGAGGCCCAAACACAGAGTCCTGAGGCCCAAATACAGAGTCCTGAGGCCCAAATACAGAGTCCTGAGGCCCACATACAGAGTCCTGAGGCCCAAACACAGAGTCCTGAGGCCCAAACACAGAGTCCTGAGGCCCAAATACAGAGTCCTGAGGCCCAAACACAGAGTCATGAGGCCCAAACACAGAGTCAAGAGGCCCAAACACAGAGTCATGAGGCCCAAATAAAGAGTCCTGAGGCCCAAATACGGAGTCTTGAGGCCCAAATACAGAGTCCTGAGGCCCAAACACAGAGTCATGAGGCCCAAAGACAGAGTCCTGAGGCCCAAACACAGAGTCCTGAGGCCCAAACACAGTCCTGAGGCCCAAACACAGAGTCCTGAGGCCCAAACACAGTCCTGAGGCCCAAACACAGAGTCCTGAGGCCCAAACACAGAGTCCTGAGGCCCAAACACAGAGTCATGAGGCCCAAACACAGAGTCAAGAGGCCCAAACACAGAGTCATGAGGCCCAAATAAAGAGTCCTGAGGCCCAAATACGGAGTCATGAGGCCCAAATACAGAGTCCTGAGGCCCAAACACAGAGTCCTGAGGCCCAAATACAGAGTCATGAGGCCCAAATACAGAGTCCTGAGGCCCAAACACAGAATCCTGAGGCCCAAACACAGTCCTGAGGCCCAAACACAGAGTCCTGAGGCCCAAACACAGTCCTGAGGCCCAAACACAGAGTCCTGAGGCCCAAACACATAGTCCTGAGGCCCAAACACAGAGTCCTGAGGCCCAAATACAGAGTCCTGAGGCCCAAACACAGAGTCCTGAGGCCCAAACACAGAGTCCTGAAGCCCAAACACAGAGTCCTGAGGCCCAAATACAGAGTCCTGAGGCCCAAATACAGAGTCCTGAGGCCCACATACAGAGTCCTGAGGCCCAAACACAGAGTCCTGAGGCCCAAACACAGAGTCCTGAGGCCCAAATACAGAGTCCTGAGGCCCAAACACAGAGTCCTGAGGCCCAAACACAGAGTCATGAGGTCCAAACACAGAGTCATGAGGCCCAAATACAGAGTCCTGAGGCCCAAATACAGAGTCATGAGGCCCAAATACAGAGTCCTGAGGCCCAAATAAAGAGTCATGAGGCCCAAATACAGAGTCCTGAGGCCCAAATAAAGAGTCCTGAGGCCCAAACACAGAGTCCTGAGGCCCAAACACAGAGTCCTGAGGCCCAAACACAGAGTCATGAGGCCCAAATACAGAGTCCTGAGGCCCAAACACAGAGTCATGAGGCCCAAATACAGAGTCCTGAGGCCCACATACAGAGTCCTGAGGCCCAAATACAGAGTCCTGAGGCCCAAATACAGAGTCCTGAGGCCCAAACACAGAGTCCTGAGGCCCAAACACAGAGTCCTGAGGCCCAAACACAGAGTCCTGAGGCCCAAACACAGAGTCCTGAGGCCCAAATACAGAGTCCTGAGGCCCAAACACAGAGTCATGAGGCCCAAATAGAGAGTCCTGAGGCCCAAACACAGAGTCCTGAGGCCCAAACACAGAGTCCTGAGGCCTAAATACAGAGTCCTGAGGCCCAAATACAGAGTCCTGAGGTCCAAATACAGAGTCCTGAGGCCCAAACACAGAGTCCTGAGGCCCAAACACAGAGTCCTGAGGCCCAAATACAGAGTCCTGAGGCCCAAATACAGAGTCCTGAGGCCCAAACACAGAGTCCTGAGGCCCAAACACAGAGTCCTGAGGCCCAAATACAGAGTCCTGAGGCCCAAACACAGAGTCCTGAGGCCCAAACACAGAGTCCTGAGGCCCAAACACAGTCATGAGGCCCAAACACAGAGTCATGAGGCCCAAACACAGAGTCCTGAGGCCCAAACACAGAGTCCTGAGGCCCAAACACAGAGTCCTGAGGCCCAAATACAGAGTCCTGAGACCCAAATACAGAGTCCTGAGGCCCAAACACAGAGTCCTGAGGCCCAAATACAGAGTCCTGAGGCCCAAACACAGACTCCGGAGGCCCAAACACAGAGTCATGAGGCCCAAATACAGAGTCCTGAGGCCTAAACACAGAGTCCTGAGGCCCAAACACAGAGTCCTGAAGCCCAAATACAGAGTCATGAGGCCCAAATACAGAGTCCTGAGGCCCAAACACAGAGTCATGAGGCCCAAATACAGAGTCCTGAAGCCCAAATAAAGAGTCATGAGGCCCAAATAAAGAGTCATGAGGCCCAAACACAGAGTCATGAGGCCCAAACACAGAGTCCTGAGGCCCAAATACAGAGTCCTGAGGCCCAAACACAGAGTCCTGAGGCCCAAATACAGAGTCCTGAGGCCCAAACACAGAGTCCTGAGGCCCAAATACAGAGTCCTGAGGCCCACATACAGAGTCCTGAGGCCCAAATACAGAGTCCTGAGGCCCAAATACAGAGTCCTGAGGCCTAAACACAGAGTCCTGAGGCCCAAACACAGAGTCCTGAAGCCCAAATACAGAGTCATGAGGCCCAAATACAGAGTCCTGAGGCCCAAACACAGAGTCATGAGGCCCAAATACAGAGTCCTGAAGCCCAAATAAAGAGTCATGAGGCCCAAATAAAGAGTCATGAGGCCCAAACACAGAGTCATGAGGCCCAAACACAGAGTCCTGAGGCCCAAATACAGAGTCCTGAGGCCCAAACACAGAGTCCTGAGGCCCAAATACAGAGTCCTGAGGCCCAAACACAGAGTCCTGAGGCCCAAATACAGAGTCCTGAGGCCCACATACAGAGTCCTGAGGCCCAAATACAGAGTCCTGAGGCCCAAATACAGAGTCCTGAGGCCCAAACACAGAGTCCTGAGGCCCAAACACAGAGTCCTGAGGCCCAAACACAGAGTCCTGAGGCCCAAACACAGAGTCCTGAGGCCCAAACACAGAGTCCTGAGGCCCAAATACAGAGTCCTGAGGCCCAAACACAGAGTCATGAGGCCCAAATAGAGAGTCCTGAGGCCCAAACACAGAGTCCTGAGGCCCAAACACAGAGTCCTGAGGCCTAAATACAGAGTCCTGAGGCCCAAATACAGAGTCCTGAGGTCCAAATACAGAGTCCTGAGGCCCAAACACAGAGTCCTGAGGCCCAAACACAGAGTCCTGAGGCCCAAATACAGAGTCCTGAGGCCCAAATACAGAGTCCTGAGGCCCAAACACAGAGTCCTGAGGCCCAAACACAGAGTCCTGAGGCCCAAATACAGAGTCCTGAGGCCCAAACACAGAGTCCTGAGGCCCAAACACAGAGTCCTGAGGCCCAAACACAGAGTCCTGAGGCCCAAACACAGAGTCATGAGGCCCAAACACAGAGTCCTGAGGCCCAAACACAGAGTCCTGAGGCCCAAACACAGAGTCCTGAGGCCCAAATACAGAGTCCTGAGGCCCAAACACAGAGTCCTGAGGCCCAAATACAGAGTCCTGAGGCCCAAACACAGAGTCCTGAGGCCCAAATACAGAGTCCTGAGGCCCAAACACAGACTCCGGAGGCCCAAACACAGAGTCATGAGGCCCAAATACAGTCCTAAGGCCCAAACAGAGTCCTGAGGCCCAAACACAGAGTCCTGAGGCCCAAATACAGAGTCCTGAGGCCTAAACACAGAGTCCTGAGGCCCAAACACAGAGTCCTGAAGCCCAAATACAGAGTCATGAGGCCCAAATACAGAGTCCTGAGGCCCAAACACAGAGTCATGAGGCCCAAATACAGAGTCCTGAAGCCCAAATAAAGAGTCATGAGGCCCAAATAAAGAGTCATGAGGCCCAAACACAGAGTCATGAGGCCCAAACACAGAGTCCTGAGGCCCAAATACAGAGTCCTGAGGCCCAAACACAGAGTCCTGAGGCCCAAATACAGAGTCCTGAGGCCCAAACACAGACTCCTGAGGCCCAAACACAGAGTCATGAGGCCCAAATACAGAGTCCTAAGGCCCAAACAGAGTCCTGAGGCCCAAACACAGAGTCCTGAGGCCCAAATACAGAGTCCTGAGGCCTAAACACAGAGTCCTGAGGCCCAAACACAGAGTCCTGAGGCCCAAATACAGAGTCCTGAGGCCCAAATACAGAGTCCTGAGGCCCACATACAGAGTCCTGAGGCCCAAACACAGAGTCCTGAGGCCCAAACACAGAGTCCTGAGGCCCAAACACAGAGTCCTGAGGCCCAAACACAGAGTCATGAGGCCCAAATACAGAGTCCTGAGGCCCAAACACAGAGTCCTGAGGCCCAAACACAGAGTCCTGAGGCCCAAACACAGAGTCCTGAGGCCCAAACACAGTCATGAGGCCCAAATACAGAGTCCTGAGGCCCAAACACAGAGTCAAGAGGCCCAAACACAGAGTCAAGAGGCCCAAACACAGAGTCATGAGGCCCAAATAAAGAGTCCTGAGGCCCAAATACGGAGTCTTGAGGCCCAAATACAGAGTCCTGAGGCCCAAACACAGAGTCATGAGGCCCAAAGACAGAGTCCTGAGGCCCAAACACAGAGTCCTGAGGCCCAAACACAGTCCTGAGGCCCAAACACAGAGTCCTGAGGCCCAAACACAGAGTCCTGAGGCCCAAACACAGAGTCCTGAGGCCCAAACACAGAGTCCTGAGGCCCAAACACAGAGTCATGAGGCCCAAACACAGAGTCAAGAGGCCCAAACACAGAGTCATGAGGCCCAAATAAAGAGTCCTGAGGCCCAAATACGGAGTCATGAGGCCCAAATACAGAGTCCTGAGGCCCAAACACAGAGTCCTGAGGCCCAAATACAGAGTCATGAGGCCCAAATACAGAGTCCTGAGGCCCAAACACAGAATCCTGAGGCCCAAACACAGTCCTGAGGCCCAAACACAGAGTCCTGAGGCCCAAACACAGTCCTGAGGCCCAAACACAGAGTCCTGAGGCCCAAACACATAGT
The DNA here is from genome assembly GCF_026437365.1 of Eucyclogobius newberryi. NCBI lineage: Eukaryota > Metazoa > Chordata > Actinopteri > Gobiiformes > Gobiidae > Eucyclogobius > Eucyclogobius newberryi. The sequence goes on along the minus strand of NW_027315746.1, from coordinate 37,031,036 downwards.
CCTGAGGCCCAAACACAGAGTCCTGAGGCCCAAATACAGAGTCCTGAGGCCCAAACACAGAGTCCTGAGGCCCAAACACAGAGTCCTGAAGCCCAAACACAGAGTCCTGAGGCCCAAATACAGAGTCCTGAGGCCCAAATACAGAGTCCTGAGGCCCACATACAGAGTCCTGAGGCCCAAACACAGAGTCCTGAGGCCCAAACACAGAGTCCTGAGGCCCAAATACAGAGTCCTGAGGCCCAAACACAGAGTCACGAGGCCCAAATAAAGAGTCCTGAGGCCCAAACACAGTCCTGAGGCCCAAACACAGAGTCCTGAGGCCCAAACACAGAGTCATGAGGTCCAAACACAGAGTCATGAGGCCCAAATACAGAGTCCTGAGGCCCAAATACAGAGTCATGAGGCCCAAATACAGAGTCCTGAGGCCCAAATAAAGAGTCATGAGGCCCAAATACAGAGTCCTGAGGCCCAAATAAAGAGTCCTGAGGCCCAAACACAGAGTCCTGAGGCCCAAACACAGAGTCCTGAGGCCCAAACACAGAGTCATGAAGCCCAAATACAGAGTCCTGAGGCCCAAACACAGAGTCCTGAGGCCCAAATACAGAGTCCTGAGGCCCACATACAGAGTCCTGAGGCCCAAATACAGAGTCCTGAGGCCCAAATACAGAGTCCTGAGGCCCAAACACAGAGTCCTGAGGCCCAAACACAGAGTCCTGAGGCCCAAACACAGAGTCCTGAGGCCCAAACACAGAGTCCTGAGGCCCAAACACAGAGTCCTGAGGCCCAAATACAGAGTCCTGAGGCCCAAACACAGAGTCATGAGGCCCAAATAGAGAGTCCTGAGGCCCAAACACAGAGTCCTGAGGCCCAAACACAGAGTCCTGAGGCCTAAATACAGAGTCCTGAGGCCCAAATACAGAGTCCTGAGGTCCAAATACAGAGTCCTGAGGCCCAAACACAGAGTCCTGAGGCCCAAACACAGAGTCCTGAGGCCCAAATACAGAGTCCTGAGGCCCAAATACAGAGTCCTGAGGCCCAAACACAGAGTCCTGAGGCCCAAACACAGAGTCCTGAGGCCCAAATACAGAGTCCTGAGGCCCAAACACAGAGTCCTGAGGCCCAAACACAGAGTCCTGAGGCCCAAACACAGAGTCCTGAGGCCCAAACACAGAGTCCTGAGGCCCAAACACAGAGTCCTGAGGCCCAAATACAGAGTCCTGAGGCCCAAACACAGAGTCCTGAGGCCCAAATACAGAGTCCTGAGGCCCAAACACAGAGTCCTGAGGCCCAAATACAGAGTCCTGAGGCCCAAACACAGACTCCGGAGGCCCAAACACAGAGTCATGAGGCCCAAATACAGAGTCCTAAGGCCCAAACAGAGTCCTGAGGCCCAAACACAGAGTCCTGAGGCCCAAATACAGAGTCCTGAGGCCTATACACAGAGTCCTGAGGCCCAAACACAGAGTCATGAGGCCCAAATAAAGAGTCCTGAGGCCCAAATACGGAGTCATGAGGCCCAAATACAGAGTCCTGAGGCCCAAACACAGAGTCCTGAGGCCCAAATACAGAGTCATGAGGCCCAAATACAGAGTCCTGAGGCCCAAACACAGAATCCTGAGGCCCAAACACAGTCCTGAGGCCCAAACACAGAGTCCTGAGGCCCAAACACAGTCCTGAGGCCCAAACACAGAGTCCTGAGGCCCAAACACATAGTCCTGAGGCCCAAACACAGAGTCCTGAGGCCCAAATACAGAGTCCTGAGGCCCAAAAACAGAGTCCTGAGGCCCAAACACAGAGTCATGAGGCCCAAATACAGAGTCCTGAGGCCCAAACACAGAGTCCTGAAGCCCAAACACAGAGTCCTGAGGCCCAAACACAGAGTCCTGAGGCCCAAACACAGTCATGAGGCCCAAATACAGAGTCCTGAGGCCCAAACACAGAGTCATGAGGCCCAAACACAGAGTCATGAGGCCCAAATAAAGAGTCCTGAGGCCCAAATACGGAGTCATGAGGCCCAAATACAGAGTCCTGAGGCCCAAACACAGAGTCCTGAGGCCCAAATACAGAGTCATGAGGCCCAAAGACAGAGTCCTGAGGCCCAAACACAGAGTCCTGAGGCCCAAACACAGTCCTGAGGCCCAAACACAGAGTCCTGAGGCCCAAACACAGAGTCCTGAGGCCCAAACACAGAGTCATGAGGCCCAAACACAGAGTCAAGAGGCCCAAACACAGAGTCATGAGGGCCAAATAAAGAGTCCTGAGGCCCAAATACGGAGTCATGAGGCCCAAATACAGAGTCCTGAGGCCCAAACACAGAGTCCTGAGGCCCAAATACAGAGTCATGAGGCCCAAATACAGAGTCCTGAGGCCCAAACACAGAGTCCTGAGGCCCAAACACAGAGTCCTGAGGCCCAAACACAGAGTCCTGAGGCCCAAACACAGAGTCCTGAGGCCCAAACACAGAGTCATGAGGCCCAAATACAGAGTCCTGAGGCCCAAACACAGAGTCCTAAGGCCCAAACACAGAGTCCTGAGGCCCAAATACAGAGTCCTGAGGCCCAAATACAGAGTCCTGAGGCCCAAAGACAGAGTCCTGAGGCCCAAGCACAGAGTCCTGAGGCCCAAATACAGAGTCCTGAGGCCCAAATACAGTGTCCTGAGGCCCAAATACAGAGTCCTGAGGCCCAAATACAGAGTCCTGAGGCCCAAACACAGAGTCCCGAGGCCCAAACACAGAGTCCTGAAGCCCAAACACAGAGTCCTGAGGCCCAAACACAGAGTCATGAGGCCCAAATACAGAGTCCTGAGGCCCAAACACAGAGTCCTGAAGCCCAAACACAGAGTCCTGAGGCCCAAACACAGTCATGAGGCCCAAATACAGAGTCCTGAGGCCCAAACACAGAGTCATGAGGCCCAAACACAGAGTCATGAGGCCCAAATAAAGAGTCCTGAGGCCCAAATACGGAGTCATGAGGCCCAAATACAGAGTCCTGAGGCCCAAACACAGAGTCCTGAGGCCCAAATACAGAGTCATGAGGCCCAAAGACAGAGTCCTGAGGCCCAAACACAGAGTCCTGAGGCCCAAACACAGTCCTGAGGCCCAAACACAGAGTCCTGAGGCCCAAACACAGAGTCCTGAGGCCCAAACACAGAGTCATGAGGCCCAAACACAGAGTCAAGAGGCCCAAACACAGAGTCATGAGGGCCAAATAAAGAGTCCTGAGGCCCAAATACGGAGTCATGAGGCCCAAATACAGAGTCCTGAGGCCCAAACACAGAGTCCTGAGGCCCAAATACAGAGTCATGAGGCCCAAATACAGAGTCCTGAGGCCCAAACACAGAGTCCTGAGGCCCAAACACAGAGTCCTGAGGCCCAAACACAGAGTCCTGAGGCCCAAACACAGAGTCCTGAGGCCCAAACACAGAGTCATGAGGCCCAAATACAGAGTCCTGAGGCCCAAACACAGAGTCCTGAGGCCCAAACACAGAGTCCTGAGGCCCAAATACAGAGTCCTGAGGCCCAAATACAGAGTCCTGAGGCCCAAAGACAGAGTCCTGAGGCCCAAGCACAGAGTCCTGAGGCCCAAATACAGAGTCCTGAGGCCCAAATACAGTGTCCTGAGGCCCAAATACAGAGTCCTGAGGCCCAAATACAGAGTCCTGAGGCCCAAACACAGAGTCCCGAGGCCCAAACACAGAGTCCTGAAGCCCAAACACAGAGTCCTGAGGCCCAAACACAGAGTCATGAGGCCCAAATACAGAGTCCTGAGGCCCAAACACAGAGTCCTGAAGCCCAAACACAGAGTCCTGAGGCCCAAACACAGAGTCATGAGGCCCAAACACAGAGTCATGAGGCCCAAACACAGAGTCATGAGGCCCAAACACAGAGTCATGAGGCCCAAACACAGAGTCCTGAGGCCCAAATATAGAGTCCTGAGGCCCAAACACAGAGTCCTGAGGCCCAAATACAGAGTCATGAGGCCCAAATACAGAGTCCTGAGGCCCAAACACAGAGTCCTGAGGCCCAAACACAGAGTCCTGAGGCCCAAACACAGAGTCCTGAGGCCCAAACACAGTCCTGAGGCCCAAACACAGAGTCCTGAGGCCCAAACACAGAGTCCTGAGGCCCAAACACAGAGTCCTGAGGCCCAAACACAGAGTCCTGAGGCCCAAACACAGAGTCATGAGGCCCAAACACAGAGTCAAGAGGCCCAAACACAGAGTCATGAGGCCCAAATAAAGAGTCCTGAGGCCCAAATACGGAGTCATGAGGCCCAAATACAGAGTCCTGAGGCCCAAACACAGAGTCCTGAGGCCCAAATACAGAGTCATGAGGCCCAAATACAGAGTCCTGAGGCCCAAACACAGAATCCTGAGGCCCAAACACAGTCCTGAGGCCCAAACACAGAGTCCTGAGGCCCAAACACAGTCCTGAGGCCCAAACACAGAGTCCTGAGGCCCAAACACATAGTCCTGAGGCCCAAACACAGAGTCCTGAGGCCCAAATACAGAGTCCTGAGGCCCAAACACAGAGTCCTGAGGCCCAAACACAGAGTCCTGAAGCCCAAACACAGAGTCCTGAGGCCCAAATACAGAGTCCTGAGGCCCAAATACAGAGTCCTGAGGCCCACATACAGAGTCCTGAGGCCCAAACACAGAGTCCTGAGGCCCAAACACAGAGTCCTGAGGCCCAAATACAGAGTCCTGAGGCCCAAACACAGAGTCACGAGGCCCAAATAAAGAGTCCTGAGGCCCAAACACAGTCCTGAGGCCCAAACACAGAGTCCTGAGGCCCAAACACAGAGTCATGAGGTCCAAACACAGAGTCATGAGGCCCAAATACAGAGTCCTGAGGCCCAAATACAGAGTCATGAGGCCCAAATACAGAGTCCTGAGGCCCAAATAAAGAGTCATGAGGCCCAAATACAGAGTCCTGAGGCCCAAATAAAGAGTCCTGAGGCCCAAACACAGAGTCCTGAGGCCCAAACACAGAGTCCTGAGGCCCAAACACAGAGTCATGAAGCCCAAATACAGAGTCCTGAGGCCCAAACACAGAGTCCTGAGGCCCAAATACAGAGTCCTGAGGCCCACATACAGAGTCCTGAGGCCCAAATACAGAGTCCTGAGGCCCAAATACAGAGTCCTGAGGCCCAAACACAGAGTCCTGAGGCCCAAACACAGAGTCCTGAGGCCCAAACACAGAGTCCTGAGGCCCAAACACAGAGTCCTGAGGCCCAAACACAGAGTCCTGAGGCCCAAATACAGAGTCCTGAGGCCCAAACACAGAGTCATGAGGCCCAAATAGAGAGTCCTGAGGCCCAAACACAGAGTCCTGAGGCCCAAACACAGAGTCCTGAGGCCTAAATACAGAGTCCTGAGGCCCAAATACAGAGTCCTGAGGTCCAAATACAGAGTCCTGAGGCCCAAACACAGAGTCCTGAGGCCCAAACACAGAGTCCTGAGGCCCAAATACAGAGTCCTGAGGCCCAAATACAGAGTCCTGAGGCCCAAACACAGAGTCCTGAGGCCCAAACACAGAGTCCTGAGGCCCAAATACAGAGTCCTGAGGCCCAAACACAGAGTCCTGAGGCCCAAACACAGAGTCCTGAGGCCCAAACACAGAGTCCTGAGGCCCAAACACAGAGTCCTGAGGCCCAAACACAGAGTCCTGAGGCCCAAATACAGAGTCCTGAGGCCCAAACACAGAGTCCTGAGGCCCAAATACAGAGTCCTGAGGCCCAAACACAGAGTCCTGAGGCCCAAATACAGAGTCCTGAGGCCCAAACACAGACTCCGGAGGCCCAAACACAGAGTCATGAGGCCCAAATACAGAGTCCTAAGGCCCAAACAGAGTCCTGAGGCCCAAACACAGAGTCCTGAGGCCCAAATACAGAGTCCTGAGGCCTATACACAGAGTCCTGAGGCCCAAACACAGAGTCATGAGGCCCAAATAAAGAGTCCTGAGGCCCAAATACGGAGTCATGAGGCCCAAATACAGAGTCCTGAGGCCCAAACACAGAGTCCTGAGGCCCAAATACAGAGTCATGAGGCCCAAATACAGAGTCCTGAGGCCCAAACACAGAATCCTGAGGCCCAAACACAGTCCTGAGGCCCAAACACAGAGTCCTGAGGCCCAAACACAGTCCTGAGGCCCAAACACAGAGTCCTGAGGCCCAAACACATAGTCCTGAGGCCCAAACACAGAGTCCTGAGGCCCAAATACAGAGTCCTGAGGCCCAAAAACAGAGTCCTGAGGCCCAAACACAGAGTCATGAGGCCCAAATACAGAGTCCTGAGGCCCAAACACAGAGTCCTGAAGCCCAAACACAGAGTCCTGAGGCCCAAACACAGAGTCCTGAGGCCCAAACACAGTCATGAGGCCCAAATACAGAGTCCTGAGGCCCAAACACAGAGTCATGAGGCCCAAACACAGAGTCATGAGGCCCAAATAAAGAGTCCTGAGGCCCAAATACGGAGTCATGAGGCCCAAATACAGAGTCCTGAGGCCCAAACACAGAGTCCTGAGGCCCAAATACAGAGTCATGAGGCCCAAAGACAGAGTCCTGAGGCCCAAACACAGAGTCCTGAGGCCCAAACACAGTCCTGAGGCCCAAACACAGAGTCCTGAGGCCCAAACACAGAGTCCTGAGGCCCAAACACAGAGTCATGAGGCCCAAACACAGAGTCAAGAGGCCCAAACACAGAGTCATGAGGGCCAAATAAAGAGTCCTGAGGCCCAAATACGGAGTCATGAGGCCCAAATACAGAGTCCTGAGGCCCAAACACAGAGTCCTGAGGCCCAAATACAGAGTCATGAGGCCCAAATACAGAGTCCTGAGGCCCAAACACAGAGTCCTGAGGCCCAAACACAGAGTCCTGAGGCCCAAACACAGAGTCCTGAGGCCCAAACACAGAGTCCTGAGGCCCAAACACAGAGTCATGAGGCCCAAATACAGAGTCCTGAGGCCCAAACACAGAGTCCTAAGGCCCAAACACAGAGTCCTGAGGCCCAAATACAGAGTCCTGAGGCCCAAATACAGAGTCCTGAGGCCCAAAGACAGAGTCCTGAGGCCCAAGCACAGAGTCCTGAGGCCCAAATACAGAGTCCTGAGGCCCAAATACAGTGTCCTGAGGCCCAAATACAGAGTCCTGAGGCCCAAATACAGAGTCCTGAGGCCCAAACACAGAGTCCCGAGGCCCAAACACAGAGTCCTGAAGCCCAAACACAGAGTCCTGAGGCCCAAACACAGAGTCATGAGGCCCAAATACAGAGTCCTGAGGCCCAAACACAGAGTCCTGAAGCCCAAACACAGAGTCCTGAGGCCCAAACACAGTCATGAGGCCCAAATACAGAGTCCTGAGGCCCAAACACAGAGTCATGAGGCCCAAACACAGAGTCATGAGGCCCAAATAAAGAGTCCTGAGGCCCAAATACGGAGTCATGAGGCCCAAATACAGAGTCCTGAGGCCCAAACACAGAGTCCTGAGGCCCAAATACAGAGTCATGAGGCCCAAAGACAGAGTCCTGAGGCCCAAACACAGAGTCCTGAGGCCCAAACACAGTCCTGAGGCCCAAACACAGAGTCCTGAGGCCCAAACACAGAGTCCTGAGGCCCAAACACAGAGTCATGAGGCCCAAACACAGAGTCAAGAGGCCCAAACACAGAGTCATGAGGGCCAAATAAAGAGTCCTGAGGCCCAAATACGGAGTCATGAGGCCCAAATACAGAGTCCTGAGGCCCAAACACAGAGTCCTGAGGCCCAAATACAGAGTCCTGAGGCCCAAATACAGAGTCCTGAGGCCCAAACACAGAGTCCTGAGGCCCAAACACAGAGTCCTGAGGCCCAAACACAGAGTCCTGAGGCCCAAACACAGAGTCCTGAGGCCCAAACACAGAGTCATGAGGCCCAAATACAGAGTCCTGAGGCCCAAACACAGAGTGCTGAGGCCCAAACACAGAGTCCTGAGGCCCAAATACAGAGTCCTGAGGCCCAAATACAGAGTCCTGAGGCCCAAAGACAGAGTCCTGAGGCCCAAGCACAGAGTCCTGAGGCCCAAATACAGAGTCCTGAGGCCCAAATACAGTGTCCTGAGGCCCAAATACAGAGTCCTGAGGCCCAAATACAGAGTCCTGAGGCCCAAACACAGAGTCCCGAGGCCCAAACACAGAGTCCTGAAGCCCAAACACAGAGTCCTGAGGCCCAAACACAGAGTCATGAGGCCCAAATACAGAGTCCTGAGGCCCAAACACAGAGTCCTGAAGCCCAAACACAGAGTCCTGAGGCCCAAACACAGAGTCATGAGGCCCAAACACAGAGTCATGAGGCCCAAACACAGAGTCATGAGGCCCAAACACAGAGTCATGAGGCCCAAACACAGAGTCCTGAGGCCCAAATATAGAGTCCTGAGGCCCAAACACAGAGTCCTGAGGCCCAAATACAGAGTCATGAGGCCCAAATACAGAGTCCTGAGGCCCAAACACAGAGTCCTGAGGCCCAAACACAGAGTCCTGAGGCCCAAATACAGAGTCCTGAGGTCCAAATACAGAGTCATGAGGCCCAAATACAGAGTCCTGAGGCCCAAATAAAGAGTCATGAGGCCCAAATAAAGAGTCATGAGGCCCAAACACAGAGTCATGAGGCCCAAACACAGAGTCCTGAGGCCCAAATACAGAGTCCTGAGGCCCAAACACAGAGTCCTGAGGCCCAAACACAGAGTCCTGAGGCCCAAACACAGAGTCCTGAGGCCCAAACACAGAGTCCTGAGGCCCAAATACAGAGTCCTGAGGTCCAAATACAGAGTCATGAGGCCCAAATACAGAGTCCTGAGGCCCAAATAAAGAGTCATGAGGCCCAAATAAAGAGTCATGAGGCCCAAACACAGAGTCATGAGGCCCAAACACAGAGTCCTGAGGCCCAAATACAGAGTCCTGAGGCCCAAACACAGAGTCCTGAGGCCCAAATACAGAGTCCTGAGGCCCAAACACAGACTCCTGAGGCCCAAACACAGAGTCATGAGGCCCAAATACAGAGTCCTAAGGCCCAAACAGAGTCCTTAGGCCCAAACACAGAGTCCTGAGGCCCAAATACAGAGTCCTGAGGCCTAAACACAGAGTCCTGAGGCCCAAACACAGAGTCCTGAGGCCCAAATACAGAGTCCTGAGGCCCAAATACAGAGTCCTGAGGCCCAAATACAGAGTCCTGAGGCCCACATACAGAGTCCTGAGGCCCAAACACAGAGTCCTGAGGCCCAAACACAGAGTCCTGAGGCCCAAACACAGAGTCCTGAGGCCCAAACACAGAGTCATGAGGCCCAAATACAGAGTCCTGAGGCCCAAACACAGAGTCCTGAGGCCCAAACACAGAGTCCTGAGGCCCAAACACAGAGTCCTGAGGCCCAAACACAGTCATGAGGCCCAAATACAGAGTCCTGAGGCCCAAACACAGAGTCATGAGGCCCAAACACAGAGTCAAGAGGCCCAAACACAGAGTCATGAGGGCCAAATAAAGAGTCCTGAGGCCCAAATACGGAGTCATGAGGCCCAAATACAGAGTCCTGAGGCCCAAACACAGAGTCCTGAGGCCCAAATACAGAGTCATGAGGCCCAAATACAGAGTCCTGAGGCCCAAACACAGAGTCCTGAGGCCCAAACACAGAGTCCTGAGGCCCAAACACAGAGTCCTGAGGCCCAAACACAGAGTCCTGAGGCCCAAACACAGAGTCATGAGGCCCAAATACAGAGTCCTGAGGCCCAAACACAGAGTCCTGAGGCCCAAACACAGAGTCCTGAGGCCCAAATACAGAGTCCTGAGGCCCAAATACAGAGTCCTGAGGCCCAAAGACAGAGTCCTGAGGCCCAAGCACAGAGTCCTGAGGCCCAAATACAGAGTCCTGAGGCCCAAATACAGTGTCCTGAGGCCCAAATACAGAGTCCTGAGGCCCAAATACAGAGTCCTGAGGCCCAAACACAGAGTCCCGAGGCCCAAACACAGAGTCCTGAAGCCCAAACACAGAGTCCTGAGGCCCAAACACAGAGTCATGAGGCCCAAATACAGAGTCCTGAGGCCCAAACACAGAGTCCTGAAGCCCAAACACAGAGTCCTGAGGCCCAAACACAGAGTCATGAGGCCCAAACACAGAGTCATGAGGCCCAAACACAGAGTCATGAGGCCCAAACACAGAGTCATGAGGCCCAAACACAGAGTCCTGAGGCCCAAATATAGAGTCCTGAGGCCCAAACACAGAGTCCTGAGGCCCAAATACAGAGTCATGAGGCCCAAATACAGAGTCCTGAGGCCCAAACACAGAGTCCTGAGGCCCAAACACAGAGTCCTGAGGCCCAAATACAGAGTCCTGAGGTCCAAATACAGAGTCATGAGGCCCAAATACAGAGTCCTGAGGCCCAAATAAAGAGTCATGAGGCCCAAATAAAGAGTCATGAGGCCCAAACACAGAGTCATGAGGCCCAAACACAGAGTCCTGAGGCCCAAATACAGAGTCCTGAGGCCCAAACACAGAGTCCTGAGGCCCAAATACAGAGTCCTGAGGCCCAAACACAGACTCCTGAGGCCCAAACACAGAGTCATGAGGCCCAAATACAGAGTCCTAAGGCCCAAACAGAGTCCTTAGGCCCAAACACAGAGTCCTGAGGCCCAAATACAGAGTCCTGAGGCCTAAACACAGAGTCCTGAGGCCCAAACACAGAGTCCTGAGGCCCAAATACAGAGTCCTGAGGCCCAAATACAGAGTCCTGAGGCCCAAATACAGAGTCCTGAGGCCCACATACAGAGTCCTGAGGCCCAAACACAGAGTCCTGAGGCCCAAACACAGAGTCCTGAGGCCCAAACACAGAGTCCTGAGGCCCAAACACAGAGTCATGAGGCCCAAATACAGAGTCCTGAGGCCCAAACACAGAGTCCTGAGGCCCAAACACAGAGTCCTGAGGCCCAAACACAGAGTCCTGAGGCCCAAACACAGTCATGAGGCCCAAATACAGAGTCCTGAGGCCCAAACACAGAGTCATGAGGCCCAAACACAGAGTCAAGAGGCCCAAACACAGAGTCATGAGGCCCAAATAAAGAGTCCTGAGGCCCAAATACGGAGTCTTGAGGCCCAAATACAGAGTCCTGAGGCCCAAACACAGAGTCCTGAGGCCCAAACACAGAGTCCTGAGGCCCAAACACAGTCCTGAGGCCCAAACACAGAGTCCTGAGGCCCAAACACAGAGTCCCGAGGCCCAAACACAGAGTCCTGAAGCCCAAACACAGAGTCCTGAGGCCCAAACACAGAGTCATGAGGCCCAAATACAGAGTCCTGAGGCCCAAACACAGAGTCCTGAAGCCCAAACACAGAGTCCTGAGGCCCAAACACAGAGTCATGAGGCCCAAACACAGAGTCATGAGGCCCAAACACAGAGTCATGAGGCCCAAACACAGAGTCCTGAGGCCCAAATATAGAGTCCTGAGGCCCAAACACAGAGTCCTGAGGCCCAAATACAGAGTCATGAGGCCCAAATACAGAGTCCTGAGGCCCAAACACAGAGTCCTGAGGCCCAAACACAGAGTCCTGAGGCCCAAATACAGAGTCCTGAGGTCCAAATACAGAGTCATGAGGCCCAAATACAGAGTCCTGAGGCCCAAATAAAGAGTCATGAGGCCCAAATAAAGAGTCATGAGGCCCAAACACAGAGTCCTGAGGCCCAAATACAGAGTCCTGAGGCCCAAACACAGAGTCCTGAGGCCCAAATACAGAGTCCTGAGGCCCAAACACAGACTCCTGAGGCCCAAACACAGAGTCATGAGGCCCAAATACAGAGTCCTAAGGCCCAAACAGAGTCCTTAGGCCCAAACACAGAGTCCTGAGGCCCAAATACAGAGTCCTGAGGCCTAAACACAGAGTCCTGAGGCCCAAACACAGAGTCCTGAGGCCCAAATACAGAGTCCTGAGGCCCAAATACAGAGTCCTGAGGCCCAAATACAGAGTCCTGAGGCCCACATACAGAGTCCTGAGGCCCAAACACAGAGTCCTGAGGCCCAAACACAGAGTCCTGAGGCCCAAACACAGAGTCCTGAGGCCCAAACACAGAGTCATGAGGCCCAAATACAGAGTCCTGAGGCCCAAATACAGAGTCATGAGGCCCAAAGACAGAGTCCTGAGGCCCAAACACAGAGTCCTGAGGCCCAAACACAGTCCTGAGGCCCAAACACAGAGTCCTGAGGCCCAAACACAGAGTCCTGAGGCCCAAACACAGAGTCATGAGGCCCAAACACAGAGTCAAGAGGCCCAAACACAGAGTCATGAGGGCCAAATAAAGAGTCCTGAGGCCCAAATACGGAGTCATGAGGCCCAAATACAGAGTCCTGAGGCCCAAACACAGAGTCCTGAGGCCCAAATACAGAGTCATGAGGCCCAAATACAGAGTCCTGAGGCCCAAACACAGAGTCCTGAGGCCCAAACACAGAGTCCTGAGGCCCAAACACAGAGTCCTGAGGCCCAAACACAGAGTCCTGAGGCCCAAACACAGAGTCATGAGGCCCAAATACAGAGTCCTGAGGCCCAAACACAGAGTCCTGAGGCCCAAACACAGAGTCCTGAGGCCCAAATACAGAGTCCTGAGGCCCAAATACAGAGTCCTGAGGCCCAAAGACAGAGTCCTGAGGCCCAAGCACAGAGTCCTGAGGCCCAAATACAGAGTCCTGAGGCCCAAATACAGTGTCCTGAGGCCCAAATACAGAGTCCTGAGGCCCAAATACAGAGTCCTGAGGCCCAAACACAGAGTCCCGAGGCCCAAACACAGAGTCCTGAAGCCCAAACACAGAGTCCTGAGGCCCAAACACAGAGTCATGAGGCCCAAATACAGAGTCCTGAGGCCCAAACACAGAGTCCTGAAGCCCAAACACAGAGTCCTGAGGCCCAAACACAGAGTCATGAGGCCCAAACACAGAGTCCTGAGGCCCAAACACAGAGTCATGAGGCCCAAACACAGAGTCATGAGGCCCAAACACAGAGTCCTGAGGCCCAAATATAGAGTCCTGAGGCCCAAACACAGAGTCCTGAGGCCCAAATACAGAGTCATGAGGCCCAAATACAGAGTCCTGAGGCCCAAACACAGAGTCCTGAGGCCCAAACACAGAGTCCTGAGGCCCAAATACAGAGTCCTGAGGTCCAAATACAGAGTCATGAGGCCCAAATACAGAGTCCTGAGGCCCAAATAAAGAGTCATGAGGCCCAAATAAAGAGTCATGAGGCCCAAACACAGAGTCATGAGGCCCAAACACAGAGTCCTGAGGCCCAAATACAGAGTCCTGAGGCCCAAACACAGAGTCCTGAGGCCCAAACACAGAGTCCTGAGGCCCAAACACAGAGTCCTGAGGCCCAAACACAGAGTCCTGAGGCCCAAATACAGAGTCCTGAGGTCCAAATACAGAGTCATGAGGCCCAAATACAGAGTCCTGAGGCCCAAATAAAGAGTCATGAGGCCCAAATAAAGAGTCATGAGGCCCAAACACAGAGTCATGAGGCCCAAACACAGAGTCCTGAGGCCCAAATACAGAGTCCTGAGGCCCAAACACAGAGTCCTGAGGCCCAAATACAGAGTCCTGAGGCCCAAACACAGACTCCTGAGGCCCAAACACAGAGTCATGAGGCCCAAATACAGAGTCCTAAGGCCCAAACAGAGTCCTTAGGCCCAAACACAGAGTCCTGAGGCCCAAATACAGAGTCCTGAGGCCTAAACACAGAGTCCTGAGGCCCAAACACAGAGTCCTGAGGCCCAAATACAGAGTCCTGAGGCCCAAATACAGAGTCCTGAGGCCCAAATACAGAGTCCTGAGGCCCACATACAGAGTCCTGAGGCCCAAACACAGAGTCCTGAGGCCCAAACACAGAGTCCTGAGGCCCAAACACAGAGTCCTGAGGCCCAAACACAGAGTCATGAGGCCCAAATACAGAGTCCTGAGGCCCAAACACAGAGTCCTGAGGCCCAAACACAGAGTCCTGAGGCCCAAACACAGAGTCCTGAGGCCCAAACACAGTCATGAGGCCCAAATACAGAGTCCTGAGGCCCAAACACAGAGTCATGAGGCCCAAACACAGAGTCAAGAGGCCCAAACACAGAGTCATGAGGGCCAAATAAAGAGTCCTGAGGCCCAAATACGGAGTCATGAGGCCCAAATACAGAGTCCTGAGGCCCAAACACAGAGTCCTGAGGCCCAAATACAGAGTCATGAGGCCCAAATACAGAGTCCTGAGGCCCAAACACAGAGTCCTGAGGCCCAAACACAGAGTCCTGAGGCCCAAACACAGAGTCCTGAGGCCCAAACACAGAGTCCTGAGGCCCAAACACAGAGTCATGAGGCCCAAATACAGAGTCCTGAGGCCCAAACACAGAGTCCTGAGGCCCAAACACAGAGTCCTGAGGCCCAAATACAGAGTCCTGAGGCCCAAATACAGAGTCCTGAGGCCCAAAGACAGAGTCCTGAGGCCCAAGCACAGAGTCCTGAGGCCCAAATACAGAGTCCTGAGGCCCAAATACAGTGTCCTGAGGCCCAAATACAGAGTCCTGAGGCCCAAATACAGAGTCCTGAGGCCCAAACACAGAGTCCCGAGGCCCAAACACAGAGTCCTGAAGCCCAAACACAGAGTCCTGAGGCCCAAACACAGAGTCATGAGGCCCAAATACAGAGTCCTGAGGCCCAAACACAGAGTCCTGAAGCCCAAACACAGAGTCCTGAGGCCCAAACACAGAGTCATGAGGCCCAAACACAGAGTCATGAGGCCCAAACACAGAGTCATGAGGCCCAAACACAGAGTCATGAGGCCCAAACACAGAGTCCTGAGGCCCAAATATAGAGTCCTGAGGCCCAAACACAGAGTCCTGAGGCCCAAATACAGAGTCATGAGGCCCAAATACAGAGTCCTGAGGCCCAAACACAGAGTCCTGAGGCCCAAACACAGAGTCCTGAGGCCCAAATACAGAGTCCTGAGGTCCAAATACAGAGTCATGAGGCCCAAATACAGAGTCCTGAGGCCCAAATAAAGAGTCATGAGGCCCAAATAAAGAGTCATGAGGCCCAAACACAGAGTCATGAGGCCCAAACACAGAGTCCTGAGGCCCAAATACAGAGTCCTGAGGCCCAAACACAGAGTCCTGAGGCCCAAATACAGAGTCCTGAGGCCCAAACACAGACTCCTGAGGCCCAAACACAGAGTCATGAGGCCCAAATACAGAGTCCTAAGGCCCAAACAGAGTCCTTAGGCCCAAACACAGAGTCCTGAGGCCCAAATACAGAGTCCTGAGGCCTAAACACAGAGTCCTGAGGCCCAAACACAGAGTCCTGAGGCCCAAATACAGAGTCCTGAGGCCCAAATACAGAGTCCTGAGGCCCAAATACAGAGTCCTGAGGCCCACATACAGAGTCCTGAGGCCCAAACACAGAGTCCTGAGGCCCAAACACAGAGTCCTGAGGCCCAAACACAGAGTCCTGAGGCCCAAACACAGAGTCATGAGGCCCAAATACAGAGTCCTGAGGCCCAAACACAGAGTCCTGAGGCCCAAACACAGAGTCCTGAGGCCCAAACACAGAGTCCTGAGGCCCAAACACAGTCATGAGGCCCAAATACAGAGTCCTGAGGCCCAAACACAGAGTCATGAGGCCCAAACACAGAGTCAAGAGGCCCAAACACAGAGTCATGAGGCCCAAATAAAGAGTCCTGAGGCCCAAATACGGAGTCTTGAGGCCCAAATACAGAGTCCTGAGGCCCAAACACAGAGTCCTGAGGCCCAAACACAGAGTCCTGAGGCCCAAACACAGTCCTGAGGCCCAAACACAGAGTCCTGAGGCCCAAACACAGAGTCCCGAGGCCCAAACACAGAGTCCTGAAGCCCAAACACAGAGTCCTGAGGCCCAAACACAGAGTCATGAGGCCCAAATACAGAGTCCTGAGGCCCAAACACAGAGTCCTGAAGCCCAAACACAGAGTCCTGAGGCCCAAACACAGAGTCATGAGGCCCAAACACAGAGTCATGAGGCCCAAACACAGAGTCATGAGGCCCAAACACAGAGTCCTGAGGCCCAAATATAGAGTCCTGAGGCCCAAACACAGAGTCCTGAGGCCCAAATACAGAGTCATGAGGCCCAAATACAGAGTCCTGAGGCCCAAACACAGAGTCCTGAGGCCCAAACACAGAGTCCTGAGGCCCAAATACAGAGTCCTGAGGTCCAAATACAGAGTCATGAGGCCCAAATACAGAGTCCTGAGGCCCAAATAAAGAGTCATGAGGCCCAAATAAAGAGTCATGAGGCCCAAACACAGAGTCCTGAGGCCCAAATACAGAGTCCTGAGGCCCAAACACAGAGTCCTGAGGCCCAAATACAGAGTCCTGAGGCCCAAACACAGACTCCTGAGGCCCAAACACAGAGTCATGAGGCCCAAATACAGAGTCCTAAGGCCCAAACAGAGTCCTTAGGCCCAAACACAGAGTCCTGAGGCCCAAATACAGAGTCCTGAGGCCTAAACACAGAGTCCTGAGGCCCAAACACAGAGTCCTGAGGCCCAAATACAGAGTCCTGAGGCCCAAATACAGAGTCCTGAGGTCCAAATACAGAGTCCTGAGGCCCACATACAGAGTCCTGAGGCCCAAACACAGAGTCCTGAGGCCCAAACACAGAGTCCTGAGGCCCAAACACAGAGTCCTGAGGCCCAAACACAGAGTCATGAGGCCCAAATACAGAGTCCTGAGGCCCAAACACAGAGTCCTGAGGCCCAAACACAGAGTCCTGAGGCCCAAACACAGAGTCCTGAGGCCCAAACACAGTCATGAGGCCCAAATACAGAGTCCTGAGGCCCAAACACAGAGTCATGAGGCCCAAACACAGAGTCAAGAGGCCCAAACACAGAGTCATGAGGCCCAAATAAAGAGTCCTGAGGCCCAAATACGGAGTCTTGAGGCCCAAATACAGAGTCCTGAGGCCCAAACACAGAGTCCTGAGGCCCAAACACAGAGTCCTGAGGCCCAAACACAGTCCTGAGGCCCAAACACAGAGTCCTGAGGCCCAAACACAGTCCTGAGGCCCAAACACAGAGTCCTGAGGCCCAAACACAGAGTCCTGAGGCCCAAACACAGAGTCATGAGGCCCAAATACGGAGTCAAGAGGCCCAAACACAGAGTCATGAGGCCCAAATAAAGAGTCCTGAGGCCCAAATACGGAGTCATGAGGCCCAAATACAGAGTCCTGAGGCCCAAACACAGAGTCCTGAGGCCCAAATACGGAGTCATGAGGCCCAAATACAGAGTCCTGAGGCCCAAACACAGAATCCTGAGGCCCAAACACAGTCCTGAGGCCCAAACACAGAGTCCTGAGGCCCAAACACAGTCCTGAGGCCCAAACACAGAGTCCTGAGGCCCAAACACATAGTCCTGAGGCCCAAACACAGAGTCCTGAGGCCCAAATACAGAGTCCTGAGGCCCAAAAACAGAGTCCTGAGGCCCAAACACAGAGTCATGAGGCCCAAACACAGAGTCCTGAGGCCCAAATACAGAGTCCTGAGGCCCAAACACAGAGTCCTGAGGCCCAAATACAGAGTCCTGAGGCCCAAACACAGACTCCTGAGGCCCAAACACAGAGTCATGAGGCCCAAATACAGAGTCCTAAGGCCCAAACAGAGTCCTGAGGCCCAAACACAGAGTCCTGAGGCCCAAATACAGAGTCCTGAGGCCTAAACACAGAGTCCTGAGGCCCAAACACAGAGTCCTGAGGCCCAAATACAGAGTCCTGAGGCCCAAATACAGAGTCCTGAGGCCCAAATACAGAGTCCTGAGGCCCACATACAGAGTCCTGAGGCCCAAACACAGAGTCCTGAGGCCCAAACACAGAGTCCTGAGGCCCAAACACAGAGTCCTGAGGCCCAAACACAGAGTCATGAGGCCCAAATACAGAGTCCTGAGGCCCAAACACAGAGTCCTGAGGCCCAAACACAGAGTCCTGAGGCCCAAACACAGAGTCCTGAGGCCCAAACACAGTCATGAGGCCCAAATACAGAGTCCTGAGGCCCAAACACAGAGTCATGAGGCCCAAACACAGAGTCAAGAGGCCCAAACACAGAGTCATGAGGCCCAAATAAAGAGTCCTGAGGCCCAAATACGGAGTCTTGAGGCCCAAATACAGAGTCCTGAGGCCCAAACACAGAGTCCTGAGGCCCAAATACAGAGTCATGAGGCCCAAAGACAAAGTCCTGAGGCCCAAACACAGAGTCCTGAGGCCCAAACACAGTCCTGAGGCCCAAACACAGAGTCCTGAGGCCCAAACACAGTCCTGAGGCCCAAACACAGAGTCCTGAGGCCCAAACACAGAGTCCTGAGGCCCAAACACAGAGTCATGAGGCCCAAACACAGAGTCAAGAGGCCCAAACACAGAGTCATGAGGCCCAAATAAAGAGTCCTGAGGCCCAAATACGGAGTCATGAGGCCCAAATACAGAGTCCTGAGGCCCAAACACAGAGTCCTGAGGCCCAAATACAGAGTCATGAGGCCCACATACAGAGTCCTGAGGCCCAAACACAGAGTCCTGAGGCCCAAATACAGAGTCATGAGGCCCAAATACAGAGTCCCGAGGCCCAAACACAGAGTCCTGAAGCCCAAACACAGAGTCCTGAGGCCCAAACACAGAGTCATGAGGCCCAAATACAGAGTCCTGAGGCCCAAACACAGAGTCCTGAAGCCCAAACACAGAGTCCTGAGGCCCAAACACAGAGTCATGAGGCCCAAACACAGAGTCATGAGGCCCAAACACAGAGTCATGAGGCCCAAACACAGAGTCATGAGGCCCAAACACAGAGTCCTGAGGCCCAAATATAGAGTCCTGAGGCCCAAACACAGAGTCCTGAGGCCCAAATACAGAGTCATGAGGCCCAAATACAGAGTCCTGAGGCCCAAACACAGACTCCTGAGGCCCAAACACAGAGTCATGAGGCCCAAATACAGAGTCCTAAGGCCCAAACAGAGTCCTTAGGCCCAAACACAGAGTCCTGAGGCCCAAATACAGAGTCCTGAGGCCTAAACACAGAGTCCTGAGGCCCAAACACAGAGTCCTGAGGCCCAAATACAGAGTCCTGAGGCCCAAATACAGAGTCCTGAGGCCCAAATACAGAGTCCTGAGGCCCACATACAGAGTCCTGAGGCCCAAACACAGAGTCCTGAGGCCCAAACACAGAGTCCTGAGGCCCAAACACAGAGTCCTGAGGCCCAAACACAGAGTCATGAGGCCCAAATACAGAGTCCTGAGGCCCAAACACAGAGTCCTGAGGCCCAAACACAGAGTCCTGAGGCCCAAACACAGAGTCCTGAGGCCCAAACACAGTCATGAGGCCCAAATACAGAGTCCTGAGGCCCAAACACAGAGTCATGAGGCCCAAACACAGAGTCAAGAGGCCCAAACACAGAGTCATGAGGCCCAAATAAAGAGTCCTGAGGCCCAAATACGGAGTCTTGAGGCCCAAATACAGAGTCCTGAGGCCCAAACACAGAGTCCTGAGGCCCAAACACAGAGTCCTGAGGCCCAAACACAGTCCTGAGGCCCAAACACAGAGTCCTGAGGCCCAAACACAGAGTCCCGAGGCCCAAACACAGAGTCCTGAAGCCCAAACACAGAGTCCTGAGGCCCAAACACAGAGTCATGAGGCCCAAATACAGAGTCCTGAGGCCCAAACACAGAGTCCTGAAGCCCAAACACAGAGTCCTGAGGCCCAAACACAGAGTCATGAGGCCCAAACACAGAGTCATGAGGCCCAAACACAGAGTCATGAGGCCCAAACACAGAGTCCTGAGGCCCAAATATAGAGTCCTGAGGCCCAAACACAGAGTCCTGAGGCCCAAATACAGAGTCATGAGGCCCAAATACAGAGTCCTGAGGCCCAAACACAGAGTCCTGAGGCCCAAACACAGAGTCCTGAGGCCCAAATACAGAGTCCTGAGGTCCAAATACAGAGTCATGAGGCCCAAATACAGAGTCCTGAGGCCCAAATAAAGAGTCATGAGGCCCAAATAAAGAGTCATGAGGCCCAAACACAGAGTCCTGAGGCCCAAATACAGAGTCCTGAGGCCCAAACACAGAGTCCTGAGGCCCAAATACAGAGTCCTGAGGCCCAAACACAGACTCCTGAGGCCCAAACACAGAGTCATGAGGCCCAAATACAGAGTCCTAAGGCCCAAACAGAGTCCTTAGGCCCAAACACAGAGTCCTGAGGCCCAAATACAGAGTCCTGAGGCCTAAACACAGAGTCCTGAGGCCCAAACACAGAGTCCTGAGGCCCAAATACAGAGTCCTGAGGCCCAAATACAGAGTCCTGAGGTCCAAATACAGAGTCCTGAGGCCCACATACAGAGTCCTGAGGCCCAAACACAGAGTCCTGAGGCCCAAACACAGAGTCCTGAGGCCCAAACACAGAGTCCTGAGGCCCAAACACAGAGTCATGAGGCCCAAATACAGAGTCCTGAGGCCCAAACACAGAGTCCTGAGGCCCAAACACAGAGTCCTGAGGCCCAAACACAGAGTCCTGAGGCCCAAACACAGTCATGAGGCCCAAATACAGAGTCCTGAGGCCCAAACACAGAGTCATGAGGCCCAAACACAGAGTCAAGAGGCCCAAACACAGAGTCATGAGGCCCAAATAAAGAGTCCTGAGGCCCAAATACGGAGTCTTGAGGCCCAAATACAGAGTCCTGAGGCCCAAACACAGAGTCCTGAGGCCCAAACACAGAGTCCTGAGGCCCAAACACAGTCCTGAGGCCCAAACACAGAGTCCTGAGGCCCAAACACAGTCCTGAGGCCCAAACACAGAGTCCTGAGGCCCAAACACAGAGTCCTGAGGCCCAAACACAGAGTCATGAGGCCCAAATACGGAGTCAAGAGGCCCAAACACAGAGTCATGAGGCCCAAATAAAGAGTCCTGAGGCCCAAATACGGAGTCATGAGGCCCAAATACAGAGTCCTGAGGCCCAAACACAGAGTCCTGAGGCCCAAATACGGAGTCATGAGGCCCAAATACAGAGTCCTGAGGCCCAAACACAGAATCCTGAGGCCCAAACACAGTCCTGAGGCCCAAACACAGAGTCCTGAGGCCCAAACACAGTCCTGAGGCCCAAACACAGAGTCCTGAGGCCCAAACACATAGTCCTGAGGCCCAAACACAGAGTCCTGAGGCCCAAATACAGAGTCCTGAGGCCCAAAAACAGAGTCCTGAGGCCCAAACACAGAGTCATGAGGCCCAAACACAGAGTCCTGAGGCCCAAATACAGAGTCCTGAGGCCCAAACACAGAGTCCTGAGGCCCAAATACAGAGTCCTGAGGCCCAAACACAGACTCCTGAGGCCCAAACACAGAGTCATGAGGCCCAAATACAGAGTCCTAAGGCCCAAACAGAGTCCTGAGGCCCAAACACAGAGTCCTGAGGCCCAAATACAGAGTCCTGAGGCCTAAACACAGAGTCCTGAGGCCCAAACACAGAGTCCTGAGGCCCAAATACAGAGTCCTGAGGCCCAAATACAGAGTCCTGAGGCCCAAATACAGAGTCCTGAGGCCCACATACAGAGTCCTGAGGCCCAAACACAGAGTCCTGAGGCCCAAACACAGAGTCCTGAGGCCCAAACACAGAGTCCTGAGGCCCAAACACAGAGTCATGAGGCCCAAATACAGAGTCCTGAGGCCCAAACACAGAGTCCTGAGGCCCAAACACAGAGTCCTGAGGCCCAAACACAGAGTCCTGAGGCCCAAACACAGTCATGAGGCCCAAATACAGAGTCCTGAGGCCCAAACACAGAGTCATGAGGCCCAAACACAGAGTCAAGAGGCCCAAACACAGAGTCATGAGGCCCAAATAAAGAGTCCTGAGGCCCAAATACGGAGTCTTGAGGCCCAAATACAGAGTCCTGAGGCCCAAACACAGAGTCCTGAGGCCCAAATACAGAGTCATGAGGCCCAAAGACAAAGTCCTGAGGCCCAAACACAGAGTCCTGAGGCCCAAACACAGTCCTGAGGCCCAAACACAGAGTCCTGAGGCCCAAACACAGTCCTGAGGCCCAAACACAGAGTCCTGAGGCCCAAACACAGAGTCCTGAGGCCCAAACACAGAGTCATGAGGCCCAAACACAGAGTCAAGAGGCCCAAACACAGAGTCATGAGGCCCAAATAAAGAGTCCTGAGGCCCAAATACGGAGTCATGAGGCCCAAATACAGAGTCCTGAGGCCCAAACACAGAGTCCTGAGGCCCAAATACAGAGTCATGAGGCCCACATACAGAGTCCTGAGGCCCAAACACAGAGTCCTGAGGCCCAAATACAGAGTCATGAGGCCCAAATACAGAGTCCCGAGGCCCAAACACAGAGTCCTGAAGCCCAAACACAGAGTCCTGAGGCCCAAACACAGAGTCATGAGGCCCAAATACAGAGTCCTGAGGCCCAAACACAGAGTCCTGAAGCCCAAACACAGAGTCCTGAGGCCCAAACACAGAGTCATGAGGCCCAAACACAGAGTCATGAGGCCCAAACACAGAGTCATGAGGCCCAAACACAGAGTCATGAGGCCCAAACACAGAGTCCTGAGGCCCAAATATAGAGTCCTGAGGCCCAAACACAGAGTCCTGAGGCCCAAATACAGAGTCATGAGGCCCAAATACAGAGTCCTGAGGCCCAAACACAGAGTCCTGAGGCCCAAACACAGAGTCCTGAGGCCCAAATACAGAGTCCTGAGGTCCAAATACAGAGTCATGAGGCCCAAATACAGAGTCCTGAGGCCCAAATAAAGAGTCATGAGGCCCAAATAAAGAGTCATGAGGCCCAAACACAGAGTCATGAGGCCCAAACACAGAGTCCTGAGGCCCAAATACAGAGTCCTGAGGCCCAAACACAGAGTCCTGAGGCCCAAATACAGAGTCCTGAGGCCCAAACACAGACTCCTGAGGCCCAAACACAGAGTCATGAGGCCCAAATACAGAGTCCTAAGGCCCAAACAGAGTCCTTAGGCCCAAACACAGAGTCCTGAGGCCCAAATACAGAGTCCTGAGGCCTAAACACAGAGTCCTGAGGCCCAAACACAGAGTCCTGAGGCCCAAATACAGAGTCCTGAGGCCCAAATACAGAGTCCTGAGGCCCAAATACAGAGTCCTGAGGCCCACATACAGAGTCCTGAGGCCCAAACACAGAGTCCTGAGGCCCAAACACAGAGTCCTGAGGCCCAAACACAGAGTCCTGAGGCCCAAACACAGAGTCATGAGGCCCAAATACAGAGTCCTGAGGCCCAAACACAGAGTCCTGAGGCCCAAACACAGAGTCCTGAGGCCCAAACACAGAGTCCTGAGGCCCAAACACAGTCATGAGGCCCAAATACAGAGTCCTGAGGCCCAAACACAGAGTCATGAGGCCCAAACACAGAGTCAAGAGGCCCAAACACAGAGTCATGAGGCCCAAATAAAGAGTCCTGAGGCCCAAATACGGAGTCTTGAGGCCCAAATACAGAGTCCTGAGGCCCAAACACAGAGTCCTGAGGCCCAAACACAGAGTCCTGAGGCCCAAACACAGTCCTGAGGCCCAAACACAGAGTCCTGAGGCCCAAACACAGAGTCCCGAGGCCCAAACACAGAGTCCTGAAGCCCAAACACAGAGTCCTGAGGCCCAAACACAGAGTCATGAGGCCCAAATACAGAGTCCTGAGGCCCAAACACAGAGTCCTGAAGCCCAAACACAGAGTCCTGAGGCCCAAACACAGAGTCATGAGGCCCAAACACAGAGTCATGAGGCCCAAACACAGAGTCATGAGGCCCAAACACAGAGTCATGAGGCCCAAACACAGAGTCCTGAGGCCCAAATATAGAGTCCTGAGGCCCAAACACAGAGTCCTGAGGCCCAAATACAGAGTCATGAGGCCCAAATACAGAGTCCTGAGGCCCAAACACAGAGTCCTGAGGCCCAAACACAGAGTCCTGAGGCCCAAATACAGAGTCCTGAGGTCCAAATACAGAGTCATGAGGCCCAAATACAGAGTCCTGAGGCCCAAATAAAGAGTCATGAGGCCCAAATAAAGAGTCATGAGGCCCAAACACAGAGTCATGAGGCCCAAACACAGAGTCCTGAGGCCCAAATACAGAGTCCTGAGGCCCAAACACAGAGTCCTGAGGCCCAAATACAGAGTCCTGAGGCCCAAACACAGACTCCTGAGGCCCAAACACAGAGTCATGAGGCCCAAATACAGAGTCCTAAGGCCCAAACAGAGTCCTTAGGCCCAAACACAGAGTCCTGAGGCCCAAATACAGAGTCCTGAGGCCTAAACACAGAGTCCTGAGGCCCAAACACAGAGTCCTGAGGCCCAAATACAGAGTCCTGAGGCCCAAATACAGAGTCCTGAGGCCCAAATACAGAGTCCTGAGGCCCACATACAGAGTCCTGAGGCCCAAACACAGAGTCCTGAGGCCCAAACACAGAGTCCTGAGGCCCAAATACAGAGTCCTGAGGCCCAAACACAGAGTCATGAGGCCCAAACACAGAGTCAAGAGGCCCAAACACAGAGTCCTGAGGCCCAAACACAGAGTCCTGAGGCCCAAACACAGAGTCCTGAGGCCCAAACACAGTCATGAGGCCCAAATACAGAGTCCTGAGGCCCAAACACAGAGTCATGAGGCCCAAACACAGAGTCAAGAGGCCCAAACACAGAGTCATGAGGCCCAAATAAAGAGTCCTGAGGCCCAAATACGGAGTCTTGAGGCCCAAATACAGAGTCCTGAGGCCCAAACACAGAGTCCTGAGGCCCAAATACAGAGTCATGAGGCCCAAAGACAAAGTCCTGAGGCCCAAACACAGAGTCCTGAGGCCCAAACACAGTCCTGAGGCCCAAACACAGAGTCCTGAGGCCCAAACACAGTCCTGAGGCCCAAACACAGAGTCCTGAGGCCCAAACACAGAGTCCTGAGGCCCAAACACAGAGTCATGAGGCCCAAACACAGAGTCAAGAGGCCCAAACACAGAGTCATGAGGCCCAAATAAAGAGTCCTGAGGCCCAAATACGGAGTCATGAGGCCCAAATACAGAGTCCTGAGGCCCAAACACAGAGTCCTGAGGCCCAAATACAGAGTCATGAGGCCCACATACAGAGTCCTGAGGCCCAAACACAGAGTCCTGAGGCCCAAATACAGAGTCATGAGGCCCAAATACAGAGTCCCGAGGCCCAAACACAGAGTCCTGAAGCCCAAACACAGAGTCCTGAGGCCCAAACACAGAGTCATGAGGCCCAAATACAGAGTCCTGAGGCCCAAACACAGAGTCCTGAAGCCCAAACACAGAGTCCTGAGGCCCAAACACAGAGTCATGAGGCCCAAACACAGAGTCATGAGGCCCAAACACAGAGTCATGAGGCCCAAACACAGAGTCATGAGGCCCAAACACAGAGTCCTGAGGCCCAAATATAGAGTCCTGAGGCCCAAACACAGAGTCCTGAGGCCCAAATACAGAGTCATGAGGCCCAAATACAGAGTCCTGAGGCCCAAACACAGAGTCCTGAGGCCCAAACACAGAGTCCTGAGGCCCAAATACAGAGTCCTGAGGTCCAAATACAGAGTCATGAGGCCCAAATACAGAGTCCTGAGGCCCAAATAAAGAGTCATGAGGCCCAAATAAAGAGTCATGAGGCCCAAACACAGAGTCATGAGGCCCAAACACAGAGTCCTGAGGCCCAAATACAGAGTCCTGAGGCCCAAACACAGAGTCCTGAGGCCCAAATACAGAGTCCTGAGGCCCAAACACAGACTCCTGAGGCCCAAACACAGAGTCATGAGGCCCAAATACAGAGTCCTAAGGCCCAAACAGAGTCCTTAGGCCCAAACACAGAGTCCTGAGGCCCAAATACAGAGTCCTGAGGCCTAAACACAGAGTCCTGAGGCCCAAACACAGAGTCCTGAGGCCCAAATACAGAGTCCTGAGGCCCAAATACAGAGTCCTGAGGCCCAAATACAGAGTCCTGAGGCCCACATACAGAGTCCTGAGGCCCAAACACAGAGTCCTGAGGCCCAAACACAGAGTCCTGAGGCCCAAACACAGAGTCCTGAGGCCCAAACACAGAGTCATGAGGCCCAAATACAGAGTCCTGAGGCCCAAACACAGAGTCCTGAGGCCCAAACACAGAGTCCTGAGGCCCAAACACAGAGTCCTGAGGCCCAAACACAGTCATGAGGCCCAAATACAGAGTCCTGAGGCCCAAACACAGAGTCATGAGGCCCAAACACAGAGTCAAGAGGCCCAAACACAGAGTCATGAGGCCCAAATAAAGAGTCCTGAGGCCCAAATACGGAGTCTTGAGGCCCAAATACAGAGTCCTGAGGCCCAAACACAGAGTCCTGAGGCCCAAACACAGAGTCCTGAGGCCCAAACACAGTCCTGAGGCCCAAACACAGAGTCCTGAGGCCCAAACACAGAGTCCCGAGGCCCAAACACAGAGTCCTGAAGCCCAAACACAGAGTCCTGAGGCCCAAACACAGAGTCATGAGGCCCAAATACAGAGTCCTGAGGCCCAAACACAGAGTCCTGAAGCCCAAACACAGAGTCCTGAGGCCCAAACACAGAGTCATGAGGCCCAAACACAGAGTCATGAGGCCCAAACACAGAGTCATGAGGCCCAAACACAGAGTCATGAGGCCCAAACACAGAGTCCTGAGGCCCAAATATAGAGTCCTGAGGCCCAAACACAGAGTCCTGAGGCCCAAATACAGAGTCATGAGGCCCAAATACAGAGTCCTGAGGCCCAAACACAGAGTCCTGAGGCCCAAACACAGAGTCCTGAGGCCCAAATACAGAGTCCTGAGGTCCAAATACAGAGTCATGAGGCCCAAATACAGAGTCCTGAGGCCCAAATAAAGAGTCATGAGGCCCAAATAAAGAGTCATGAGGCCCAAACACAGAGTCATGAGGCCCAAACACAGAGTCCTGAGGCCCAAATACAGAGTCCTGAGGCCCAAACACAGAGTCCTGAGGCCCAAATACAGAGTCCTGAGGCCCAAACACAGACTCCTGAGGCCCAAACACAGAGTCATGAGGCCCAAATACAGAGTCCTAAGGCCCAAACAGAGTCCTTAGGCCCAAACACAGAGTCCTGAGGCCCAAATACAGAGTCCTGAGGCCTAAACACAGAGTCCTGAGGCCCAAACACAGAGTCCTGAGGCCCAAATACAGAGTCCTGAGGCCCAAATACAGAGTCCTGAGGCCCAAATACAGAGTCCTGAGGCCCACATACAGAGTCCTGAGGCCCAAACACAGAGTCCTGAGGCCCAAACACAGAGTCCTGAGGCCCAAACACAGAGTCCTGAGGCCCAAACACAGAGTCATGAGGCCCAAATACAGAGTCCTGAGGCCCAAACACAGAGTCCTGAGGCCCAAACACAGAGTCCTGAGGCCCAAACACAGAGTCCTGAGGCCCAAACACAGTCATGAGGCCCAAATACAGAGTCCTGAGGCCCAAACACAGAGTCATGAGGCCCAAACACAGAGTCAAGAGGCCCAAACACAGAGTCATGAGGCCCAAATAAAGAGTCCTGAGGCCCAAATATAGAGTCCTGAGGCCCAAACACAGAGTCCTGAGGCCCAAATACAGAGTCATGAGGCCCAAATACAGAGTCCTGAGGCCCAAATACAGAGTCCTGAGGCCCAAATACAGAGTCCTGAGGCCCAAACACAGAGTCCTGAGGCCCAAATACAGAGTCCTGAGGCCCAAACACAGACTCCTGAGGCCCAAACACAGAGTCATGAGGCCCAAATACAGAGTCCTAAGGCCCAAACAGAGTCCTTAGGCCCAAACACAGAGTCCTGAGGCCCAAATACAGAGTCCTGAGGCCTAAACACAGAGTCCTGAGGCCCAAACACAGAGTCCTGAGGCCCAAATACAGAGTCCTGAGGCCCAAATACAGAGTCCTGAGGCCCAAATACAGAGTCCTGAGGCCCACATACAGAGTCCTGAGGCCCAAACACAGAGTCCTGAGGCCCAAACACAGAGTCCTGAGGCCCAAACACAGAGTCCTGAGGCCCAAACACAGAGTCATGAGGCCCAAATACAGAGTCCTGAGGCCCAAACACAGAGTCCTGAGGCCCAAACACAGAGTCCTGAGGCCCAAACACAGAGTCCTGAGGCCCAAACACAGTCATGAGGCCCAAATACAGAGTCCTGAGGCCCAAACACAGAGTCATGAGGCCCAAACACAGAGTCAAGAGGCCCAAACACAGAGTCATGAGGCCCAAATAAAGAGTCCTGAGGCCCAAATACGGAGTCTTGAGGCCCAAATACAGAGTCCTGAGGCCCAAACACAGAGTCCTGAGGCCCAAACACAGAGTCCTGAGGCCCAAACACAGTCCTGAGGCCCAAACACAGAGTCCTGAGGCCCAAACACAGAGTCCCGAGGCCCAAACACAGAGTCCTGAAGCCCAAACACAGAGTCCTGAGGCCCAAACACAGAGTCATGAGGCCCAAATACAGAGTCCTGAGGCCCAAACACAGAGTCCTGAAGCCCAAACACAGAGTCCTGAGGCCCAAACACAGAGTCATGAGGCCCAAACACAGAGTCATGAGGCCCAAACACAGAGTCATGAGGCCCAAACACAGAGTCCTGAGGCCCAAATATAGAGTCCTGAGGCCCAAACACAGAGTCCTGAGGCCCAAATACAGAGTCATGAGGCCCAAATACAGAGTCCTGAGGCCCAAACACAGAGTCCTGAGGCCCAAACACAGAGTCCTGAGGCCCAAATACAGAGTCCTGAGGTCCAAATACAGAGTCATGAGGCCCAAATACAGAGTCCTGAGGCCCAAATAAAGAGTCATGAGGCCCAAATAAAGAGTCATGAGGCCCAAACACAGAGTCCTGAGGCCCAAATACAGAGTCCTGAGGCCCAAACACAGAGTCCTGAGGCCCAAATACAGAGTCCTGAGGCCCAAATACAGAGTCCTGAGGCCCAAATACAGAGTCCTGAGGCCCAAACACAGACTCCTGAGGCCCAAACACAGAGTCCTGAGGCCCAAATACAGAGTCCTGAGGCCCAAACACAGACTCCTGAGGTCCAAATACAGAGTCATGAGGCCCAAATACAGAGTCCTGAGGCCCAAATAAAGAGTCATGAGGCCCAAATAAAGAGTCATGAGGCCCAAACACAGAGTCCTGAGGCCCAAATACAGAGTCCTGAGGCCCAAACACAGAGTCCTGAGGCCCAAATACAGAGTCCTGAGGCCCAAATACAGAGTCCTGAGGCCCAAATACAGAGTCCTGAGGCCCAAACACAGACTCCTGAGGCCCAAACACAGAGTCCTGAGGCCCAAATACAGAGTCCTGAGGCCCAAACACAGACTCCTGAGGCCCAAACACAGAGTCATGAGGCCCAAACACAGAGTCCTTAGGCCCAAACACAGAGTCCTGAGGCCCAAATACAGAGTCCTGAGGCCTAAACACAGAGTCCTGAGGCCCAAACACAGAGTCCTGAGGCCCAAATACAGAGTCCTGAGGCCCAAATACAGAGTCCTGAGGCCCACATACAGAGTCCTGAGGCCCAAACACAGAGTCCTGAGGCCCAAACACAGAGTCCTGAGGCCCAAACACAGAGTCCTGAGGCCCAAACACAGAGTCATGAGGCCCAAATACAGAGTCCTGAGGCCCAAACACAGAGTCCTGAGGCCCAAACACAGAGTCCTGAGGCCCAAACACAGAGTCCTGAGGCCCAAACACAGTCATGAGGCCCAAATACAGAGTCCTGAGGCCCAAACACAGAGTCATGAGGCCCAAACACAGAGTCAAGAGGCCCAAACACAGAGTCATGAGGCCCAAATAAAGAGTCCTGAGGCCCAAATACGGAGTCTTGAGGCCCAAATACAGAGTCCTGAGGCCCAAACACAGAGTCCTGAGGCCCAAACACAGAGTCCTGAGGCCCAAACACAGTCCTGAGGCCCAAACACAGAGTCCTGAGGCCCAAACACAGAGTCCCGAGGCCCAAACACAGAGTCCTGAAGCCCAAACACAGAGTCCTGAGGCCCAAACACAGAGTCATGAGGCCCAAATACAGAGTCCTGAGGCCCAAACACAGAGTCCTGAAGCCCAAACACAGAGTCCTGAGGCCCAAACACAGAGTCATGAGGCCCAAACACAGAGTCATGAGGCCCAAACACAGAGTCATGAGGCCCAAACACAGAGTCCTGAGGCCCAAATATAGAGTCCTGAGGCCCAAACACAGAGTCCTGAGGCCCAAATACAGAGTCATGAGGCCCAAATACAGAGTCCTGAGGCCCAAACACAGAGTCCTGAGGCCCAAACACAGAGTCCTGAGGCCCAAATACAGAGTCCTGAGGTCCAAATACAGAGTCATGAGGCCCAAATACAGAGTCCTGAGGCCCAAATAAAGAGTCATGAGGCCCAAATAAAGAGTCATGAGGCCCAAACACAGAGTCCTGAGGCCCAAATACAGAGTCCTGAGGCCCAAACACAGAGTCCTGAGGCCCAAATACAGAGTCCTGAGGCCCAAACACAGACTCCTGAGGCCCAAACACAGAGTCATGAGGCCCAAATACAGAGTCCTAAGGCCCAAACAGAGTCCTTAGGCCCAAACACAGAGTCCTGAGGCCCAAATACAGAGTCCTGAGGCCTAAACACAGAGTCCTGAGGCCCAAACACAGAGTCCTGAGGCCCAAATACAGAGTCCTGAGGCCCAAATACAGAGTCCTGAGGTCCAAATACAGAGTCCTGAGGCCCACATACAGAGTCCTGAGGCCCAAACACAGAGTCCTGAGGCCCAAACACAGAGTCCTGAGGCCCAAACACAGAGTCCTGAGGCCCAAACACAGAGTCATGAGGCCCAAATACAGAGTCCTGAGGCCCAAACACAGAGTCCTGAGGCCCAAACACAGAGTCCTGAGGCCCAAACACAGAGTCCTGAGGCCCAAACACAGTCATGAGGCCCAAATACAGAGTCCTGAGGCCCAAACACAGAGTCATGAGGCCCAAACACAGAGTCAAGAGGCCCAAACACAGAGTCATGAGGCCCAAATAAAGAGTCCTGAGGCCCAAATACGGAGTCTTGAGGCCCAAATACAGAGTCCTGAGGCCCAAACACAGAGTCCTGAGGCCCAAACACAGAGTCCTGAGGCCCAAACACAGTCCTGAGGCCCAAACACAGAGTCCTGAGGCCCAAACACAGTCCTGAGGCCCAAACACAGAGTCCTGAGGCCCAAACACAGAGTCCTGAGGCCCAAACACAGAGTCATGAGGCCCAAATACGGAGTCAAGAGGCCCAAACACAGAGTCATGAGGCCCAAATAAAGAGTCCTGAGGCCCAAATACGGAGTCATGAGGCCCAAATACAGAGTCCTGAGGCCCAAACACAGAGTCCTGAGGCCCAAATACGGAGTCATGAGGCCCAAATACAGAGTCCTGAGGCCCAAACACAGAATCCTGAGGCCCAAACACAGTCCTGAGGCCCAAACACAGAGTCCTGAGGCCCAAACACAGTCCTGAGGCCCAAACACAGAGTCCTGAGGCCCAAACACATAGTCCTGAGGCCCAAACACAGAGTCCTGAGGCCCAAATACAGAGTCCTGAGGCCCAAAAACAGAGTCCTGAGGCCCAAACACAGAGTCATGAGGCCCAAACACAGAGTCCTGAGGCCCAAATACAGAGTCCTGAGGCCCAAACACAGAGTCCTGAGGCCCAAATACAGAGTCCTGAGGCCCAAACACAGACTCCTGAGGCCCAAACACAGAGTCATGAGGCCCAAATACAGAGTCCTAAGGCCCAAACAGAGTCCTGAGGCCCAAACACAGAGTCCTGAGGCCCAAATACAGAGTCCTGAGGCCTAAACACAGAGTCCTGAGGCCCAAACACAGAGTCCTGAGGCCCAAATACAGAGTCCTGAGGCCCAAATACAGAGTCCTGAGGCCCAAATACAGAGTCCTGAGGCCCACATACAGAGTCCTGAGGCCCAAACACAGAGTCCTGAGGCCCAAACACAGAGTCCTGAGGCCCAAACACAGAGTCCTGAGGCCCAAACACAGAGTCATGAGGCCCAAATACAGAGTCCTGAGGCCCAAACACAGAGTCCTGAGGCCCAAACACAGAGTCCTGAGGCCCAAACACAGAGTCCTGAGGCCCAAACACAGTCATGAGGCCCAAATACAGAGTCCTGAGGCCCAAACACAGAGTCATGAGGCCCAAACACAGAGTCAAGAGGCCCAAACACAGAGTCATGAGGCCCAAATAAAGAGTCCTGAGGCCCAAATACGGAGTCTTGAGGCCCAAATACAGAGTCCTGAGGCCCAAACACAGAGTCCTGAGGCCCAAATACAGAGTCATGAGGCCCAAAGACAAAGTCCTGAGGCCCAAACACAGAGTCCTGAGGCCCAAACACAGTCCTGAGGCCCAAACACAGAGTCCTGAGGCCCAAACACAGTCCTGAGGCCCAAACACAGAGTCCTGAGGCCCAAACACAGAGTCCTGAGGCCCAAACACAGAGTCATGAGGCCCAAACACAGAGTCAAGAGGCCCAAACACAGAGTCATGAGGCCCAAATAAAGAGTCCTGAGGCCCAAATACGGAGTCATGAGGCCCAAATACAGAGTCCTGAGGCCCAAACACAGAGTCCTGAGGCCCAAATACAGAGTCATGAGGCCCACATACAGAGTCCTGAGGCCCAAACACAGAGTCCTGAGGCCCAAATACAGAGTCATGAGGCCCAAATACAGAGTCCCGAGGCCCAAACACAGAGTCCTGAAGCCCAAACACAGAGTCCTGAGGCCCAAACACAGAGTCATGAGGCCCAAATACAGAGTCCTGAGGCCCAAACACAGAGTCCTGAAGCCCAAACACAGAGTCCTGAGGCCCAAACACAGAGTCATGAGGCCCAAACACAGAGTCATGAGGCCCAAACACAGAGTCATGAGGCCCAAACACAGAGTCATGAGGCCCAAACACAGAGTCCTGAGGCCCAAATATAGAGTCCTGAGGCCCAAACACAGAGTCCTGAGGCCCAAATACAGAGTCATGAGGCCCAAATACAGAGTCCTGAGGCCCAAACACAGAGTCCTGAGGCCCAAACACAGAGTCCTGAGGCCCAAATACAGAGTCCTGAGGTCCAAATACAGAGTCATGAGGCCCAAATACAGAGTCCTGAGGCCCAAATAAAGAGTCATGAGGCCCAAATAAAGAGTCATGAGGCCCAAACACAGAGTCATGAGGCCCAAACACAGAGTCCTGAGGCCCAAATACAGAGTCCTGAGGCCCAAACACAGAGTCCTGAGGCCCAAATACAGAGTCCTGAGGCCCAAACACAGACTCCTGAGGCCCAAACACAGAGTCATGAGGCCCAAATACAGAGTCCTAAGGCCCAAACAGAGTCCTTAGGCCCAAACACAGAGTCCTGAGGCCCAAATACAGAGTCCTGAGGCCTAAACACAGAGTCCTGAGGCCCAAACACAGAGTCCTGAGGCCCAAATACAGAGTCCTGAGGCCCAAATACAGAGTCCTGAGGCCCAAATACAGAGTCCTGAGGCCCACATACAGAGTCCTGAGGCCCAAACACAGAGTCCTGAGGCCCAAACACAGAGTCCTGAGGCCCAAACACAGAGTCCTGAGGCCCAAACACAGAGTCATGAGGCCCAAATACAGAGTCCTGAGGCCCAAACACAGAGTCCTGAGGCCCAAACACAGAGTCCTGAGGCCCAAACACAGAGTCCTGAGGCCCAAACACAGTCATGAGGCCCAAATACAGAGTCCTGAGGCCCAAACACAGAGTCATGAGGCCCAAACACAGAGTCAAGAGGCCCAAACACAGAGTCATGAGGCCCAAATAAAGAGTCCTGAGGCCCAAATACGGAGTCTTGAGGCCCAAATACAGAGTCCTGAGGCCCAAACACAGAGTCCTGAGGCCCAAACACAGAGTCCTGAGGCCCAAACACAGTCCTGAGGCCCAAACACAGAGTCCTGAGGCCCAAACACAGAGTCCCGAGGCCCAAACACAGAGTCCTGAAGCCCAAACACAGAGTCCTGAGGCCCAAACACAGAGTCATGAGGCCCAAATACAGAGTCCTGAGGCCCAAACACAGAGTCCTGAAGCCCAAACACAGAGTCCTGAGGCCCAAACACAGAGTCATGAGGCCCAAACACAGAGTCATGAGGCCCAAACACAGAGTCATGAGGCCCAAACACAGAGTCATGAGGCCCAAACACAGAGTCCTGAGGCCCAAATATAGAGTCCTGAGGCCCAAACACAGAGTCCTGAGGCCCAAATACAGAGTCATGAGGCCCAAATACAGAGTCCTGAGGCCCAAACACAGAGTCCTGAGGCCCAAACACAGAGTCCTGAGGCCCAAATACAGAGTCCTGAGGTCCAAATACAGAGTCATGAGGCCCAAATACAGAGTCCTGAGGCCCAAATAAAGAGTCATGAGGCCCAAATAAAGAGTCATGAGGCCCAAACACAGAGTCATGAGGCCCAAACACAGAGTCCTGAGGCCCAAATACAGAGTCCTGAGGCCCAAACACAGAGTCCTGAGGCCCAAATACAGAGTCCTGAGGCCCAAACACAGACTCCTGAGGCCCAAACACAGAGTCATGAGGCCCAAATACAGAGTCCTAAGGCCCAAACAGAGTCCTTAGGCCCAAACACAGAGTCCTGAGGCCCAAATACAGAGTCCTGAGGCCTAAACACAGAGTCCTGAGGCCCAAACACAGAGTCCTGAGGCCCAAATACAGAGTCCTGAGGCCCAAATACAGAGTCCTGAGGCCCAAATACAGAGTCCTGAGGCCCACATACAGAGTCCTGAGGCCCAAACACAGAGTCCTGAGGCCCAAACACAGAGTCCTGAGGCCCAAACACAGAGTCCTGAGGCCCAAACACAGAGTCATGAGGCCCAAATACAGAGTCCTGAGGCCCAAACACAGAGTCCTGAGGCCCAAACACAGAGTCCTGAGGCCCAAACACAGAGTCCTGAGGCCCAAACACAGTCATGAGGCCCAAATACAGAGTCCTGAGGCCCAAACACAGAGTCATGAGGCCCAAACACAGAGTCAAGAGGCCCAAACACAGAGTCATGAGGCCCAAATAAAGAGTCCTGAGGCCCAAATACGGAGTCTTGAGGCCCAAATACAGAGTCCTGAGGCCCAAACACAGAGTCCTGAGGCCCAAACACAGAGTCCTGAGGCCCAAACACAGTCCTGAGGCCCAAACACAGAGTCCTGAGGCCCAAACACAGTCCTGAGGCCCAAACACAGAGTCCTGAGGCCCAAACACAGAGTCCTGAGGCCCAAACACAGAGTCATGAGGCCCAAATACGGAGTCAAGAGGCCCAAACACAGAGTCATGAGGCCCAAATAAAGAGTCCTGAGGCCCAAATACGGAGTCATGAGGCCCAAATACAGAGTCCTGAGGCCCAAACACAGAGTCCTGAGGCCCAAATACAGAGTCATGAGGCCCAAATACAGAGTCCTGAGGCCCAAACACAGAATCCTGAGGCCCAAACACAGTCCTGAGGCCCAAACACAGAGTCCTGAGGCCCAAACACAGTCCTGAGGCCCAAACACAGAGTCCTGAGGCCCAAACACATAGTCCTGAGGCCCAAACACAGAGTCCTGAGGCCCAAATACAGAGTCCTGAGGCCCAAAAACAGAGTCCTGAGGCCCAAACACAGAGTCATGAGGCCCAAATACAGAGTCCTGAGGCCCAAACACAGAGTCCTGAAGCCCAAACACAGAGTCCTGAGGCCCAAACACAGAGTCATGAGGCCCAAACACAGAGTCATGAGGCCCAAACACAGAGTCATGAGGCCCAAACACAGAGTCATGAGGCCCAAACACAGAGTCCTGAGGCCCAAATACAGAGTCCTGAGGCCCAAACACAGAGTCCTGAGGCCCAAATACAGAGTCATGAGGCCCAAATACAGAGTCCTGAGGCCCAAACACAGAGTCCTGAGGCCCAAACACAGAGTCCTGAGGCCCAAATACAGAGTCCTGAGGTCCAAATACAGAGTCATGAGGCCCAAATACAGAGTCCTGAGGCCCAAATAAAGAGTCATGAGGCCCAAATAAAGAGTCATGAGGCCCAAACACAGAGTCATGAGGCCCAAACACAGAGTCCTGAGGCCCAAATACAGAGTCCTGAGGCCCAAACACAGAGTCCTGAGGCCCAAATACAGAGTCCTGAGGCCCAAACACAGACTCCTGAGGCCCAAACACAGAGTCATGAGGCCCAAATACAGAGTCCTAAGGCCCAAACAGAGTCCTGAGGCCCAAACACAGAGTCCTGAGGCCCAAATACAGAGTCCTGAGGCCTAAACACAGAGTCCTGAGGCCCAAACACAGAGTCCTGAGGCCCAAATACAGAGTCCTGAGGCCCAAATACAGAGTCCTGAGGCCCAAATACAGAGTCCTGAGGCCCACATACAGAGTCCTGAGGCCCAAACACAGAGTCCTGAGGCCCAAACACAGAGTCCTGAGGCCCAAACACAGAGTCCTGAGGCCCAAACACAGAGTCATGAGGCCCAAATACAGAGTCCTGAGGCCCAAACACAGAGTCCTGAGGCCCAAACACAGAGTCCTGAGGCCCAAACACAGAGTCCTGAGGCCCAAACACAGTCATGAGGCCCAAATACAGAGTCCTGAGGCCCAAACACAGAGTCATGAGGCCCAAACACAGAGTCAAGAGGCCCAAACACAGAGTCATGAGGCCCAAATAAAGAGTCCTGAGGCCCAAATACGGAGTCTTGAGGCCCAAATACAGAGTCCTGAGGCCCAAACACAGAGTCCTGAGGCCCAAATACAGAGTCATGAGGCCCAAAGACAAAGTCCTGAGGCCCAAACACAGAGTCCTGAGGCCCAAACACAGTCCTGAGGCCCAAACACAGAGTCCTGAGGCCCAAACACAGTCCTGAGGCCCAAACACAGAGTCCTGAGGCCCAAACACAGAGTCCTGAGGCCCAAACACAGTCATGAGGCCCAAACACAGAGTCAAGAGGCCCAAACACAGAGTCATGAGGCCCAAATAAAGAGTCCTGAGGCCCAAATACGGAGTCATGAGGCCCAAATACAGAGTCCTGAGGCCCAAACACAGAGTCCTGAGGCCCAAATACAGAGTCATGAGGCCCACATACAGAGTCCTGAGGCCCAAACACAGAGTCCTGAGGCCCAAATACAGAGTCATGAGGCCCAAATACAGAGTCCTGAGGCCCAAACACAGAGTCCTGAGGCCCAAACACAGAGTCCTGAGGCCCAAACACAGAGTCCTGAGGCCCAAACACAGAGTCCTGAGGCCCAAACACAGAGTCATGAGGCCCAAATACAGAGTCCTGAGGCCCAAACACAGAGTCCTGAGGCCCAAACACAGAGTCCTGAGGCCCAAATACAGAGTCCTGAGGCCCAAATACAGAGTCCTGAGGCCCAAAGACAGAGTCCTGAGGCCCAAGCACAGAGTCCTGAGGCCCAAATACAGAGTCCTGAGGCCCAAATACAGTGTCCTGAGGCCCAAATACAGAGTCCTGAGGCCCAAATACAGAGTCCTGAGGCCCAAACACAGAGTCCCGAGGCCCAAACACAGAGTCCTGAAGCCCAAACACAGAGTCCTGAGGCCCAAACACAGAGTCATGAGGCCCAAATACAGAGTCCTGAGGCCCAAACACAGAGTCCTGAAGCCCAAACACAGAGTCCTGAGGCCCAAACACAGAGTCATGAGGCCCAAACACAGAGTCATGAGGCCCAAACACAGAGTCATGAGGCCCAAACACAGAGTCATGAGGCCCAAACACAGAGTCCTGAGGCCCAAATATAGAGTCCTGAGGCCCAAACACAGAGTCCTGAGGCCCAAATACAGAGTCATGAGGCCCAAATACAGAGTCCTGAGGCCCAAACACAGAGTCCTGAGGCCCAAACACAGAGTCCTGAGGCCCAAATACAGAGTCCTGAGGTCCAAATACAGAGTCATGAGGCCCAAATACAGAGTCCTGAGGCCCAAATAAAGAGTCATGAGGCCCAAATAAAGAGTCATGAGGCCCAAACACAGAGTCATGAGGCCCAAACACAGAGTCCTGAGGCCCAAATACAGAGTCCTGAGGCCCAAACACAGAGTCCTGAGGCCCAAATACAGAGTCCTGAGGCCCAAACACAGACTCCTGAGGCCCAAACACAGAGTCATGAGGCCCAAATACAGAGTCCTAAGGCCCAAACAGAGTCCTTAGGCCCAAACACAGAGTCCTGAGGCCCAAATACAGAGTCCTGAGGCCTAAACACAGAGTCCTGAGGCCCAAACACAGAGTCCTGAGGCCCAAATACAGAGTCCTGAGGCCCAAATACAGAGTCCTGAGGCCCAAATACAGAGTCCTGAGGCCCACATACAGAGTCCTGAGGCCCAAACACAGAGTCCTGAGGCCCAAACACAGAGTCCTGAGGCCCAAACACAGAGTCATGAGGCCCAAATACAGAGTCCTGAGGCCCAAACACAGAGTCCTGAGGCCCAAACACAGAGTCCTGAGGCCCAAACACAGAGTCCTGAGGCCCAAACACAGTCATGAGGCCCAAATACAGAGTCCTGAGGCCCAAACACAGAGTCATGAGGCCCAAACACAGAGTCAAGAGGCCCAAACACAGAGTCATGAGGCCCAAATAAAGAGTCCTGAGGCCCAAATACGGAGTCTTGAGGCCCAAATACAGAGTCCTGAGGCCCAAACACAGAGTCCTGAGGCCCAAACACAGAGTCCTGAGGCCCAAACACAGTCCTGAGGCCCAAACACAGAGTCCTGAGGCCCAAACACAGTCCTGAGGCCCAAACACAGAGTCCTGAGGCCCAAACACAGAGTCATGAGGCCCAAATACGGAGTCAAGAGGCCCAAACACAGAGTCATGAGGCCCAAATACAGAGTCCCGAGGCCCAAACACAGAG
Organism: Eucyclogobius newberryi; assembly: GCF_026437365.1. Lineage (NCBI taxonomy): Eukaryota > Metazoa > Chordata > Actinopteri > Gobiiformes > Gobiidae > Eucyclogobius > Eucyclogobius newberryi. The sequence goes on along the minus strand of NW_027315746.1, from coordinate 36,992,112 downwards.
TCCTGAAGCCCAAACACAGAGTCCTGAGGCCCAAACACAGAGTCATGAGGCCCAAATACAGAGTCCTGAGGCCCAAACACAGAGTCCTGAAGCCCAAACACAGAGTCCTGAGGCCCAAACACAGAGTCATGAGGCCCAAACACAGAGTCATGAGGCCCAAACACAGAGTCATGAGGCCCAAACACAGAGTCATGAGGCCCAAACACAGAGTCCTGAGGCCCAAATATAGAGTCCTGAGGCCCAAACACAGAGTCCTGAGGCCCAAATACAGAGTCATGAGGCCCAAATACAGAGTCCTGAGGCCCAAACACAGAGTCCTGAGGCCCAAACACAGAGTCCTGAGGCCCAAATACAGAGTCCTGAGGTCCAAATACAGAGTCATGAGGCCCAAATACAGAGTCCTGAGGCCCAAATAAAGAGTCATGAGGCCCAAATAAAGAGTCATGAGGCCCAAACACAGAGTCATGAGGCCCAAACACAGAGTCCTGAGGCCCAAATACAGAGTCCTGAGGCCCAAACACAGAGTCCTGAGGCCCAAATACAGAGTCCTGAGGCCCAAACACAGACTCCTGAGGCCCAAACACAGAGTCATGAGGCCCAAATACAGAGTCCTAAGGCCCAAACAGAGTCCTTAGGCCCAAACACAGAGTCCTGAGGCCCAAATACAGAGTCCTGAGGCCTAAACACAGAGTCCTGAGGCCCAAACACAGAGTCCTGAGGCCCAAATACAGAGTCCTGAGGCCCAAATACAGAGTCCTGAGGCCCAAATACAGAGTCCTGAGGCCCACATACAGAGTCCTGAGGCCCAAACACAGAGTCCTGAGGCCCAAACACAGAGTCCTGAGGCCCAAACACAGAGTCCTGAGGCCCAAACACAGAGTCATGAGGCCCAAATACAGAGTCCTGAGGCCCAAACACAGAGTCCTGAGGCCCAAACACAGAGTCCTGAGGCCCAAACACAGAGTCCTGAGGCCCAAACACAGTCATGAGGCCCAAATACAGAGTCCTGAGGCCCAAACACAGAGTCATGAGGCCCAAACACAGAGTCAAGAGGCCCAAACACAGAGTCATGAGGCCCAAATAAAGAGTCCTGAGGCCCAAATACGGAGTCTTGAGGCCCAAATACAGAGTCCTGAGGCCCAAACACAGAGTCCTGAGGCCCAAACACAGAGTCCTGAGGCCCAAACACAGTCCTGAGGCCCAAACACAGAGTCCTGAGGCCCAAACACAGAGTCCCGAGGCCCAAACACAGAGTCCTGAAGCCCAAACACAGAGTCCTGAGGCCCAAACACAGAGTCATGAGGCCCAAATACAGAGTCCTGAGGCCCAAACACAGAGTCCTGAAGCCCAAACACAGAGTCCTGAGGCCCAAACACAGAGTCATGAGGCCCAAACACAGAGTCATGAGGCCCAAACACAGAGTCATGAGGCCCAAACACAGAGTCATGAGGCCCAAACACAGAGTCCTGAGGCCCAAATATAGAGTCCTGAGGCCCAAACACAGAGTCCTGAGGCCCAAATACAGAGTCATGAGGCCCAAATACAGAGTCCTGAGGCCCAAACACAGAGTCCTGAGGCCCAAACACAGAGTCCTGAGGCCCAAATACAGAGTCCTGAGGTCCAAATACAGAGTCATGAGGCCCAAATACAGAGTCCTGAGGCCCAAATAAAGAGTCATGAGGCCCAAATAAAGAGTCATGAGGCCCAAACACAGAGTCATGAGGCCCAAACACAGAGTCCTGAGGCCCAAATACAGAGTCCTGAGGCCCAAACACAGAGTCCTGAGGCCCAAATACAGAGTCCTGAGGCCCAAACACAGACTCCTGAGGCCCAAACACAGAGTCATGAGGCCCAAATACAGAGTCCTAAGGCCCAAACAGAGTCCTTAGGCCCAAACACAGAGTCCTGAGGCCCAAATACAGAGTCCTGAGGCCTAAACACAGAGTCCTGAGGCCCAAACACAGAGTCCTGAGGCCCAAATACAGAGTCCTGAGGCCCAAATACAGAGTCCTGAGGCCCAAATACAGAGTCCTGAGGCCCACATACAGAGTCCTGAGGCCCAAACACAGAGTCCTGAGGCCCAAACACAGAGTCCTGAGGCCCAAACACAGAGTCCTGAGGCCCAAACACAGAGTCATGAGGCCCAAATACAGAGTCCTGAGGCCCAAACACAGAGTCCTGAGGCCCAAACACAGAGTCCTGAGGCCCAAACACAGAGTCCTGAGGCCCAAACACAGTCATGAGGCCCAAATACAGAGTCCTGAGGCCCAAACACAGAGTCATGAGGCCCAAACACAGAGTCAAGAGGCCCAAACACAGAGTCATGAGGCCCAAATAAAGAGTCCTGAGGCCCAAATACGGAGTCTTGAGGCCCAAATACAGAGTCCTGAGGCCCAAACACAGAGTCCTGAGGCCCAAACACAGAGTCCTGAGGCCCAAACACAGTCCTGAGGCCCAAACACAGAGTCCTGAGGCCCAAACACAGTCCTGAGGCCCAAACACAGAGTCCTGAGGCCCAAACACAGAGTCCTGAGGCCCAAACACAGAGTCATGAGGCCCAAATACGGAGTCAAGAGGCCCAAACACAGAGTCATGAGGCCCAAATAAAGAGTCCTGAGGCCCAAATACGGAGTCATGAGGCCCAAATACAGAGTCCTGAGGCCCAAACACAGAGTCCTGAGGCCCAAATACAGAGTCATGAGGCCCAAATACAGAGTCCTGAGGCCCAAACACAGAATCCTGAGGCCCAAACACAGTCCTGAGGCCCAAACACAGAGTCCTGAGGCCCAAACACAGTCCTGAGGCCCAAACACAGAGTCCTGAGGCCCAAACACATAGTCCTGAGGCCCAAACACAGAGTCCTGAGGCCCAAATACAGAGTCCTGAGGCCCAAAAACAGAGTCCTGAGGCCCAAACACAGAGTCATGAGGCCCAAATACAGAGTCCTGAGGCCCAAACACAGAGTCCTGAAGCCCAAACACAGAGTCCTGAGGCCCAAACACAGAGTCATGAGGCCCAAACACAGAGTCATGAGGCCCAAACACAGAGTCATGAGGCCCAAACACAGAGTCATGAGGCCCAAACACAGAGTCCTGAGGCCCAAATACAGAGTCCTGAGGCCCAAACACAGAGTCCTGAGGCCCAAATACAGAGTCATGAGGCCCAAATACAGAGTCCTGAGGCCCAAACACAGAGTCCTGAGGCCCAAACACAGAGTCCTGAGGCCCAAATACAGAGTCCTGAGGTCCAAATACAGAGTCATGAGGCCCAAATACAGAGTCCTGAGGCCCAAATAAAGAGTCATGAGGCCCAAATAAAGAGTCATGAGGCCCAAACACAGAGTCATGAGGCCCAAACACAGAGTCCTGAGGCCCAAATACAGAGTCCTGAGGCCCAAACACAGAGTCCTGAGGCCCAAATACAGAGTCCTGAGGCCCAAACACAGACTCCTGAGGCCCAAACACAGAGTCATGAGGCCCAAATACAGAGTCCTAAGGCCCAAACAGAGTCCTGAGGCCCAAACACAGAGTCCTGAGGCCCAAATACAGAGTCCTGAGGCCTAAACACAGAGTCCTGAGGCCCAAACACAGAGTCCTGAGGCCCAAATACAGAGTCCTGAGGCCCAAATACAGAGTCCTGAGGCCCAAATACAGAGTCCTGAGGCCCACATACAGAGTCCTGAGGCCCAAACACAGAGTCCTGAGGCCCAAACACAGAGTCCTGAGGCCCAAACACAGAGTCCTGAGGCCCAAACACAGAGTCATGAGGCCCAAATACAGAGTCCTGAGGCCCAAACACAGAGTCCTGAGGCCCAAACACAGAGTCCTGAGGCCCAAACACAGAGTCCTGAGGCCCAAACACAGTCATGAGGCCCAAATACAGAGTCCTGAGGCCCAAACACAGAGTCATGAGGCCCAAACACAGAGTCAAGAGGCCCAAACACAGAGTCATGAGGCCCAAATAAAGAGTCCTGAGGCCCAAATACGGAGTCTTGAGGCCCAAATACAGAGTCCTGAGGCCCAAACACAGAGTCCTGAGGCCCAAATACAGAGTCATGAGGCCCAAAGACAAAGTCCTGAGGCCCAAACACAGAGTCCTGAGGCCCAAACACAGTCCTGAGGCCCAAACACAGAGTCCTGAGGCCCAAACACAGTCCTGAGGCCCAAACACAGAGTCCTGAGGCCCAAACACAGAGTCCTGAGGCCCAAACACAGAGTCATGAGGCCCAAACACAGAGTCAAGAGGCCCAAACACAGAGTCATGAGGCCCAAATAAAGAGTCCTGAGGCCCAAATACGGAGTCATGAGGCCCAAATACAGAGTCCTGAGGCCCAAACACAGAGTCCTGAGGCCCAAATACAGAGTCATGAGGCCCACATACAGAGTCCTGAGGCCCAAACACAGAGTCCTGAGGCCCAAATACAGAGTCATGAGGCCCAAATACAGAGTCCTGAGGCCCAAACACAGAGTCCTGAGGCCCAAACACAGAGTCCTGAGGCCCAAACACAGAGTCCTGAGGCCCAAACACAGAGTCCTGAGGCCCAAACACAGAGTCATGAGGCCCAAATACAGAGTCCTGAGGCCCAAACACAGAGTCCTGAGGCCCAAACACAGAGTCCTGAGGCCCAAATACAGAGTCCTGAGGCCCAAATACAGAGTCCTGAGGCCCAAAGACAGAGTCCTGAGGCCCAAGCACAGAGTCCTGAGGCCCAAATACAGAGTCCTGAGGCCCAAATACAGTGTCCTGAGGCCCAAATACAGAGTCCTGAGGCCCAAATACAGAGTCCTGAGGCCCAAACACAGAGTCCCGAGGCCCAAACACAGAGTCCTGAAGCCCAAACACAGAGTCCTGAGGCCCAAACACAGAGTCATGAGGCCCAAATACAGAGTCCTGAGGCCCAAACACAGAGTCCTGAAGCCCAAACACAGAGTCCTGAGGCCCAAACACAGAGTCATGAGGCCCAAACACAGAGTCATGAGGCCCAAACACAGAGTCATGAGGCCCAAACACAGAGTCATGAGGCCCAAACACAGAGTCCTGAGGCCCAAATATAGAGTCCTGAGGCCCAAACACAGAGTCCTGAGGCCCAAATACAGAGTCATGAGGCCCAAATACAGAGTCCTGAGGCCCAAACACAGAGTCCTGAGGCCCAAACACAGAGTCCTGAGGCCCAAATACAGAGTCCTGAGGTCCAAATACAGAGTCATGAGGCCCAAATACAGAGTCCTGAGGCCCAAATAAAGAGTCATGAGGCCCAAATAAAGAGTCATGAGGCCCAAACACAGAGTCATGAGGCCCAAACACAGAGTCCTGAGGCCCAAATACAGAGTCCTGAGGCCCAAACACAGAGTCCTGAGGCCCAAATACAGAGTCCTGAGGCCCAAACACAGACTCCTGAGGCCCAAACACAGAGTCATGAGGCCCAAATACAGAGTCCTAAGGCCCAAACAGAGTTCTTAGGCCCAAACACAGAGTCCTGAGGCCCAAATACAGAGTCCTGAGGCCTAAACACAGAGTCCTGAGGCCCAAACACAGAGTCCTGAGGCCCAAATACAGAGTCCTGAGGCCCAAATACAGAGTCCTGAGGCCCAAATACAGAGTCCTGAGGCCCACATACAGAGTCCTGAGGCCCAAACACAGAGTCCTGAGGCCCAAACACAGAGTCCTGAGGCCCAAACACAGAGTCCTGAGGCCCAAACACAGAGTCATGAGGCCCAAATACAGAGTCCTGAGGCCCAAACACAGAGTCCTGAGGCCCAAACACAGAGTCCTGAGGCCCAAACACAGAGTCCTGAGGCCCAAACACAGTCATGAGGCCCAAATACAGAGTCCTGAGGCCCAAACACAGAGTCATGAGGCCCAAACACAGAGTCAAGAGGCCCAAACACAGAGTCATGAGGCCCAAATAAAGAGTCCTGAGGCCCAAATACGGAGTCTTGAGGCCCAAATACAGAGTCCTGAGGCCCAAACACAGAGTCCTGAGGCCCAAACACAGAGTCCTGAGGCCCAAACACAGTCCTGAGGCCCAAACACAGAGTCCTGAGGCCCAAACACAGTCCTGAGGCCCAAACACAGAGTCCTGAGGCCCAAACACAGAGTCATGAGGCCCAAATACGGAGTCAAGAGGCCCAAACACAGAGTCATGAGGCCCAAATAAAGAGTCCTGAGGCCCAAATACGGAGTCATGAGGCCCAAATACAGAGTCCTGAGGCCCAAACACAGAGTCCTGAGGCCCAAATACAGAGTCATGAGGCCCAAATACAGAGTCCTGAGGCCCAAACACAGAATCCTGAGGCCCAAACACAGTCCTGAGGCCCAAACACAGAGTCCTGAGGCCCAAATACAGAGTCATGAGGCCCAAATACAGAGTCCTGAGGCCCAAACACAGAGTCCTGAGGCCCAAACACAGAGTCCTGAGGCCCAAATACAGAGTCCTGAGGTCCAAATACAGAGTCATGAGGCCCAAATACAGAGTCCTGAGGCCCAAATAAAGAGTCATGAGGCCCAAATAAAGAGTCATGAGGCCCAAACACAGAGTCATGAGGCCCAAACACAGAGTCCTGAGGCCCAAATACAGAGTCCTGAGGCCCAAACACAGAGTCCTGAGGCCCAAATACAGAGTCCTGAGGCCCAAACACAGACTCCTGAGGCCCAAACACAGAGTCATGAGGCCCAAATACAGAGTCCTAAGGCCCAAACAGAGTCCTGAGGCCCAAACACAGAGTCCTGAGGCCCAAATACAGAGTCCTGAGGCCTAAACACAGAGTCCTGAGGCCCAAACACAGAGTCCTGAGGCCCAAATACAGAGTCCTGAGGCCCAAATACAGAGTCCTGAGGCCCAAATACAGAGTCCTGAGGCCCACATACAGAGTCCTGAGGCCCAAACACAGAGTCCTGAGGCCCAAACACAGAGTCCTGAGGCCCAAACACAGAGTCCTGAGGCCCAAACACAGAGTCATGAGGCCCAAATACAGAGTCCTGAGGCCCAAACACAGAGTCCTGAGGCCCAAACACAGAGTCCTGAGGCCCAAACACAGAGTCCTGAGGCCCAAACACAGTCATGAGGCCCAAATACAGAGTCCTGAGGCCCAAACACAGAGTCATGAGGCCCAAACACAGAGTCAAGAGGCCCAAACACAGAGTCATGAGGCCCAAATAAAGAGTCCTGAGGCCCAAATACGGAGTCTTGAGGCCCAAATACAGAGTCCTGAGGCCCAAACACAGAGTCCTGAGGCCCAAATACAGAGTCATGAGGCCCAAAGACAAAGTCCTGAGGCCCAAACACAGAGTCCTGAGGCCCAAACACAGTCCTGAGGCCCAAACACAGAGTCCTGAGGCCCAAACACAGTCCTGAGGCCCAAACACAGAGTCCTGAGGCCCAAACACAGAGTCCTGAGGCCCAAACACAGAGTCATGAGGCCCAAACACAGAGTCAAGAGGCCCAAACACAGAGTCATGAGGCCCAAATAAAGAGTCCTGAGGCCCAAATACGGAGTCATGAGGCCCAAATACAGAGTCCTGAGGCCCAAACACAGAGTCCTGAGGCCCAAATACAGAGTCATGAGGCCCAAATACAGAGTCCTGAGGCCCAAACACAGAATCCTGAGGCCCAAACACAGTCCTGAGGCCCAAACACAGAGTCCTGAGGCCCAAACACAGTCCTGAGGCCCAAACACAGAGTCCTGAGGCCCAAACACATAGTCCTGAGGCCCAAACACAGAGTCCTGAGGCCCAAATACAGAGTCCTGAGGCCCAAAAACAGAGTCCTGAGGCCCAAACACAGAGTCCTGAAGCCCAAACACAGAGTCCTGAGGCCCAAATACAGAGTCCTGAGGCCCAAATACAGAGTCCTGAGGCCCACATACAGAGTCCTGAGGCCCAAACACAGAGTCCTGAGGCCCAAACACAGAGTCCTGAGGCCCAAATACAGAGTCCTGAGGCCCAAACACAGAGTCACGAGGCCCAAATAAAGAGTCCTGAGGCCCAAACACAGTCCTGAGGCCCAAACACAGAGTCCTGAGGCCCAAACACAGAGTCATGAGGTCCAAACACAGAGTCATGAGGCCCAAATACAGAGTCCTGAGGCCCAAACACAGAGTCCTGAGGCCCAAATACAGAGTCATGAGGCCCAAATACAGAGTCCTGAGGCCCAAATAAAGAGTCATGAGGCCCAAATACAGAGTCCTGAGGCCCAAATAAAGAGTCCTGAGGCCCAAACACAGAGTCCTGAGGCCCAAACACAGAGTCCTGAGGCCCAAACACAGAGTCATGAGGCCCAAATACAGAGTCCTGAGGCCCAAACACAGAGTCCTGAGGCCCAAATACAGAGTCCTGAGGCCCACATACAGAGTCCTGAGGCCCAAATACAGAGTCCTGAGGCCCAAATACAGAGTCCTGAGGCCCAAACACAGAGTCCTGAGGCCCAAACACAGAGTCCTGAGGCCCAAATACAGAGTCCTGAGGCCCAAATACAGAGTCCTGAGGCCCAAACACAGAGTCCTGAGGCCCAAACACAGAGTCCTGAGGCCCAAACACAGAGTCCTGAGGCCCAAACACAGAGTCATGAGGCCCAAATACAGAGTCCTGAGGCCCAAATAAAGAGTCATGAGGCCCAAACACAGAGTCATGAGGCCCAAATACAGAGTCCTGAGGCCCAAACACAGAGTCCTGAGGCCCAAACACAGAGTCCTGAGGCCCAAACACAGAGTCCTGAGGCCCAAACACAGAGTCCTGAGGCCCAAACACAGAGTCCTGAGGCCCAAACACAGAGTCCTGAGGCCCAAACACAGAGTCATGAGGCCCAAATACAGAGTCCTGAGGCCCAAATAAAGAGTCATGAGGCCCAAATAAAGAGTCATGAGGCCCAAACACAGAGTCATGAGGCCCAAATACAGAGTCCTGAGGCCCAAATACAGAGTCCTGAGGCCCAAATACAGAGTCCTGAGGCCCAAACACAGACTCCTGAGGCCCAAACACAGAGTCATGAGGCCCAAATACAGAGTCCTAAGGCCCAAACAGAGTCCTGAGGCCCAAACACAGAGTCATGAGGCCCAAATACAGAGTCCTAAGGCCCAAACAGAGTCCTGAGGCCCAAACACAGAGTCCTGAGGCCCACATACAGAGTCCTGAGGCCCAAACACAGAGTCCTGAGGCCCAAACACAGAATCCTGAGGCCCAAACACAGTCCTGAGGCCCAAACACAGAGTCCTGAGGCCCAAACACAGTCCTGAGGCCCAAACACAGAGTCCTGAGGCCCAAACACATAGTCCTGAGGCCCAAACACAGAGTCCTGAGGCCCAAATACAGAGTCCTGAGGCCCAAAAACAGAGTCCTGAGGCCCAAACACAGAGTCCTGAAGCCCAAACACAGAGTCCTGAGGCCCAAATACAGAGTCCTGAGGCCCAAATACAGAGTCCTGAGGCCCACATACAGAGTCCTGAGGCCCAAACACAGAGTCCTGAGGCCCAAACACAGAGTCCTGAGGCCCAAATACAGAGTCCTGAGGCCCAAACACAGAGTCACGAGGCCCAAATAAAGAGTCCTGAGGCCCAAACACAGTCCTGAGGCCCAAACACAGAGTCCTGAGGCCCAAACACAGAGTCATGAGGTCCAAACACAGAGTCATGAGGCCCAAATACAGAGTCCTGAGGCCCAAACACAGAGTCCTGAGGCCCAAATACAGAGTCATGAGGCCCAAATACAGAGTCCTGAGGCCCAAATAAAGAGTCATGAGGCCCAAATACAGAGTCCTGAGGCCCAAATAAAGAGTCCTGAGGCCCAAACACAGAGTCCTGAGGCCCAAACACAGAGTCCTGAGGCCCAAACACAGAGTCATGAGGCCCAAATACAGAGTCCTGAGGCCCAAACACAGAGTCCTGAGGCCCAAATACAGAGTCCTGAGGCCCACATACAGAGTCCTGAGGCCCAAATACAGAGTCCTGAGGCCCAAATACAGAGTCCTGAGGCCCAAACACAGAGTCCTGAGGCCCAAACACAGAGTCCTGAGGCCCAAATACAGAGTCCTGAGGCCCAAATACAGAGTCCTGAGGCCCAAACACAGAGTCCTGAGGCCCAAACACAGAGTCCTGAGGCCCAAACACAGAGTCCTGAGGCCCAAACACAGAGTCATGAGGCCCAAATACAGAGTCCTGAGGCCCAAATAAAGAGTCATGAGGCCCAAACACAGAGTCATGAGGCCCAAATACAGAGTCCTGAGGCCCAAACACAGAGTCCTGAGGCCCAAACACAGAGTCCTGAGGCCCAAACACAGAGTCCTGAGGCCCAAACACAGAGTCCTGAGGCCCAAACACAGAGTCCTGAGGCCCAAACACAGAGTCCTGAGGCCCAAACACAGAGTCATGAGGCCCAAATACAGAGTCCTGAGGCCCAAATAAAGAGTCATGAGGCCCAAATAAAGAGTCATGAGGCCCAAACACAGAGTCATGAGGCCCAAATACAGAGTCCTGAGGCCCAAATACAGAGTCCTGAGGCCCAAATACAGAGTCCTGAGGCCCAAACACAGACTCCTGAGGCCCAAACACAGAGTCATGAGGCCCAAATACAGAGTCCTAAGGCCCAAACAGAGTCCTGAGGCCCAAACACAGAGTCATGAGGCCCAAATACAGAGTCCTAAGGCCCAAACAGAGTCCTGAGGCCCAAACACAGAGTCCTGAGGCCCAAATAGAGTCCTGAGGCCCAAACACAGAGTCCTGAGGCCCAAATACAGAGTCCTGAGGCCCACATACAGAGTCCTGAGGCCCAAACACAGAGTCCTGAGGCCCAAACACAGAGTCCTGAGGCCCAAACACAGAGTCCTGAGGCCCAAACACAGAGTCATGAGGCCCAAATACAGAGTCCTGAGGCCCAAATAAAGAGTCATGAGGCCCAAATAAAGAGTCATGAGGCCCAAACACAGAGTCATGAGGCCCAAATACAGAGTCCTGAGGCCCAAATACAGAGTCCTGAGGCCCAAACACAGTCATGAGGCCCAAATACAGAGCCCGAGGCCCAAATACAGAGTCCTGAGGCCCAAATAAAGAGTCATGAGGCCCAAATAAAGAGTCATGAGGCCCAAACACAGAGTCATGAGGCCCAAACACAGAGTCCTGAGGCCCAAATACAGAGTCCTGAGGCCCAAACACAGAGTCCTGAGGCCCAAATACAGAGTCCTGAGGCCCAAACACAGACTCCTGAGGCCCAAACACAGAGTCATGAGGCCCAAATACAGAGTCCTAAGGCCCAAACAGAGTCCTGAGGCCCAAACACAGAGTCCTGAGGCCCAAATACAGAGTCCTGAGGCCCAAATACAGAGTCCTGAGGCCCAAATACAGAGTCCTGAGGCCCAAACACAGAATCCTGAGGCCCAAACACAGTCCTGAGGCCCAAACACAGAGTCCTGAGGCCCAAACACAGTCCTGAGGCCCAAACACAGAGTCCTGAGGCCCAAACACATAGTCCTGAGGCCCAAACACAGAGTCCTGAGGCCCAAATACAGAGTCCTGAGGCCCAAAAACAGAGTCCTGAGGCCCAAACACAGAGTCCTGAAGCCCAAACACAGAGTCCTGAGGCCCAAATACAGAGTCCTGAGGCCCAAATACAGAGTCCTGAGGCCCACATACAGAGTCCTGAGGCCCAAACACAGAGTCCTGAGGCCCAAACACAGAGTCCTGAGGCCCAAATACAGAGTCCTGAGGCCCAAACACAGAGTCACGAGGCCCAAATAAAGAGTCCTGAGGCCCAAACACAGTCCTGAGGCCCAAACACAGAGTCCTGAGGCCCAAACACAGAGTCATGAGGTCCAAACACAGAGTCATGAGGCCCAAATACAGAGTCCTGAGGCCCAAACACAGAGTCCTGAGGCCCAAATACAGAGTCATGAGGCCCAAATACAGAGTCCTGAGGCCCAAACACAGAGTCCTGAGGCCCAAATAAAGAGTCATGAGGCCCAAATACAGAGTCCTGAGGCCCAAATAAAGAGTCCTGAGGCCCAAACACAGAGTCCTGAGGCCCAAACACAGAGTCCTGAGGCCCAAACACAGAGTCATGAGGCCCAAATACAGAGTCCTGAGGCCCAAACACAGAGTCCTGAGGCCCAAATACAGAGTCCTGAGGCCCACATACAGAGTCCTGAGGCCCAAATACAGAGTCCTGAGGCCCAAATACAGAGTCCTGAGGCCCAAACACAGAGTCCTGAGGCCCAAACACAGAGTCCTGAGGCCCAAATACAGAGTCCTGAGGCCCAAATACAGAGTCCTGAGGCCCAAACACAGAGTCCTGAGGCCCAAACACAGAGTCCTGAGGCCCAAACACAGAGTCCTGAGGCCCAAACACAGAGTCATGAGGCCCAAATACAGAGTCCTGAGGCCCAAATAAAGAGTCATGAGGCCCAAACACAGAGTCATGAGGCCCAAATACAGAGTCCTGAGGCCCAAACACAGAGTCCTGAGGCCCAAACACAGAGTCCTGAGGCCCAAACACAGAGTCCTGAGGCCCAAATACAGAGTCCTGAGGCCCAAACACAGAGTCATGAGGCCCAAATACAGAGTCCTGACGCCCAAATAAAGAGTCATGAGGCCCAAATAAAGAGTCATGAGGCCCAAACACAGAGTCATGAGGCCCAAATACAGAGTCCTGAGGCCCAAATACAGAGTCCTGAGGCCCAAATACAGAGTCCTGAGGCCCAAACACAGACTCCTGAGGCCCAAACACAGAGTCATGAGGCCCAAATACAGAGTCCTAAGGCCCAAACAGAGTCCTGAGGCCCAAACACAGAGTCATGAGGCCCAAATACAGAGTCCTAAGGCCCAAACAGAGTCCTGAGGCCCAAACACAGAGTCCTGAGGCCCAAATAGAGTCCTGAGGCCCAAACACAGAGTCCTGAGGCCCAAATACAGAGTCCTGAGGCCCACATACAGAGTCCTGAGGCCCAAACACAGAGTCCTGAGGCCCAAACACAGAGTCCTGAGGCCCAAACACAGAGTCCTGAGGCCCAAACACAGAGTCATGAGGCCCAAATACAGAGTCCTGAGGCCCAAATAAAGAGTCATGAGGCCCAAATAAAGAGTCATGAGGCCCAAACACAGAGTCATGAGGCCCAAATACAGAGTCCTGAGGCCCAAATACAGAGTCCTGAGGCCCAAACACAGTCATGAGGCCCAAATACAGAGCCCGAGGCCCAAATACAGAGTCCTGAGGCCCAAATAAAGAGTCATGAGGCCCAAATAAAGAGTCATGAGGCCCAAACACAGAGTCATGAGGCCCAAACACAGAGTCCTGAGGCCCAAATACAGAGTCCTGAGGCCCAAACACAGAGTCCTGAGGCCCAAATACAGAGTCCTGAGGCCCAAACACAGACTCCTGAGGCCCAAACACAGAGTCATGAGGCCCAAATACAGAGTCCTAAGGCCCAAACAGAGTCCTGAGGCCCAAACACAGAGTCCTGAGGCCCAAATACAGAGTCCTGAGGCCCAAATACAGAGTCCTGAGGCCCAAATACAGAGTCCTGAGGCCCACATACAGAGTCCTGAGGCCCAAACACAGAGTCCTGAGGCCCAAACACAGAGTCCTGAGGCCCAAACACAGAGTCCTGAGGCCCAAATACAGAGTCCTGAGGCCCAAACACAGAGTCCTGAGGCCCAAACACAGAGTCCTGAGGCCCAAACACAGAGTCCTGAGGCCCAAATACAGAGTCCTGAGGCCCAAACACAGAGTCATGAGGCCCAAACACAGAGTCAAGAGGCCCAAACACAGAGTCATGAGGCCCAAATAAAGAGTCCTGAGGCCCAAATACGGAGTCTTGAGGCCCAAATACAGAGTCCTGAGGCCCAAACACAGAGTCCTGAGGCCCAAATACAGAGTCATGAGGCCCAAAGACAGAGTCCTGAGGCCCAAACACAGAGTCCTGAGGCCCAAACACAGTCCTGAGGCCCAAACACAGAGTCCTGAGGCCCAAACACAGTCCTGAGGCCCAAACACAGAGTCCTGAGGCCCAAACACAGAGTCCTGAGGCCCAAACACAGAGTCATGAGGCCCAAACACAGAGTCAAGAGGCCCAAACACAGAGTCATGAGGTCCAAATACAGAGTCCTGAGGCCCAAACACAGTCCTGAGGCCCAAACACAGAGTCCTGATGCCCAAACACAGTCCTGAGGCCCAAACACAGAGTCCTGAGGCCCAAACACATAGTCCTGAGGCCCAAACACAGAGTCCTGAGGCCCAAATACAGAGTCCTGAGGCCCAAACACAGAGTCCTGAGGCCCAAATACAGAGTCCTGAGGCCCAAATACAGTCATGAGGCCCAAATACAGAGCCCGAGGCCCAAATACAGAGTCATGAGGCCCAAATACAGACTCCTGAGGCCCAAACACAGAGTCATGAGGCCCAAATACAGAGTCCTAAGGCCCAAACAGAGTCCTGAGGCCCAAACACAGAGTCCTGAGGCCCAAATACAGAGTCCTGAGGCCTAAACACAGAGTCCTGAGGCCCAAACACAGAGTCCTGAGGCCCAAATACAGAGTCCTGAGGCCCAAATACAGAGTCCTGAGGCCCAAATACAGAGTCCTGAGGCCCACATACAGAGTCCTGAGGCCCAAACACAGAGTCCTGAGGCCCAAACACAGAGTCCTGAGGCCCAAACACAGAGTCCTGAGGCCCAAACACAGAGTCATGAGGCCCAAATACAGAGTCCTGAGGCCCAAACACAGAGTCCTGAGGCCCAAACACAGAGTCCTGAGGCCCAAACACAGAGTCCTGAGGCCCAAACACAGTCATGAGGCCCAAATACAGAGTCCTGAGGCCCAAACACAGAGTCATGAGGCCCAAACACAGAGTCAAGAGGCCCAAACACAGAGTCATGAGGCCCAAATAAAGAGTCCTGAGGCCCAAATACGGAGTCTTGAGGCCCAAATACAGAGTCCTGAGGCCCAAACACAGAGTCCTGAGGCCCAAATACAGAGTCATGAGGCCCAAAGACAGTCCTGAGGCCCAAACACAGAGTCCTGAGGCCCAAACACAGTCCTGAGGCCCAAACACAGAGTCCTGAGGCCCAAACACAGTCCTGAGGCCCAAACACAGAGTCCTGAGGCCCAAACACAGAGTCCTGAGGCCCAAACACAGAGTCATGAGGCCCAAACACAGAGTCAAGAGGCCCAAACACAGAGTCATGAGGCCCAAATAAAGAGTCCTGAGGCCCAAATACGGAGTCATGAGGCCCAAATACAGAGTCCTGAGGCCCAAACACAGAGTCCTGAGGCCCAAATACAGAGTCATGAGGCCCAAATACAGAGTCCTGAGGCCCAAACACAGAGTCCTGAGGCCCAAACACAGTCCTGAGGCCCAAACACAGAGTCCTGAGGCCCAAACACAGTCCTGAGGCCCAAACACAGAGTCCTGAGGCCCAAACACATAGTCCTGAGGCCCAAACACAGAGTCCTGAGGCCCAAATACAGAGTCCTGAGGCCCAAACACAGAGTCCTGAGGCCCAAATACAGAGTCCTGAGGCCCAAATACAGAGTCCTGAGGCCCAAATACAGAGTCCTGAGGCCCACATACAGAGTCCTGAGGCCCAAACACAGAGTCCTGAGGCCCAAACACAGAGTCCTGAGGCCCAAACACAGAGTCCTGAGGCCCAAACACAGAGTCATGAGGCCCAAATACAGAGTCCTGAGGCCCAAACACAGAGTCCTGAGGCCCAAACACAGAGTCCTGAGGCCCAAACACAGAGTCCTGAGGCCCAAATACAGAGTCCTGAGGCCCAAACACAGAGTCATGAGGCCCAAACACAGAGTCAAGAGGCCCAAACACAGAGTCATGAGGCCCAAATAAAGAGTCCTGAGGCCCCAAATACGGAGTCTTGAGGCCCAAATACAGAGTCCTGAGGCCCAAACACAGAGTCCTGAGGCCCAAATACAGAGTCATGAGGCCCAAAGACAGAGTCCTGAGGCCCAAACACAGAGTCCTGAGGCCCAAACACAGTCCTGAGGCCCAAACACAGAGTCCTGAGGCCCAAACACAGTCCTGAGGCCCAAACACAGAGTCCTGAGGCCCAAACACAGAGTCCTGAGGCCCAAACACAGAGTCATGAGGCCCAAACACAGAGTCAAGAGGCCCAAACACAGAGTCATGAGGCCCAAATAAAGAGTCCTGAGGCCCAAATACGGAGTCCTGAGGCCCAAACACAGAGTCCTGAGGCCCAAATACAGAGTCCTGAGGCCCAAATACAGTCATGAGGCCCAAATACAGAGCCCGAGGCCCAAATACAGAGTCATGAGGCCCAAATACAGACTCCTGAGGCCCAAACACAGAGTCATGAGGCCCAAATACAGAGTCCTAAGGCCCAAACAGAGTCCTGAGGCCCAAACACAGAGTCCTGAGGCCCAAATACAGAGTCCTGAGGCCTAAACACAGAGTCCTGAGGCCCAAACACAGAGTCCTGAGGCCCAAATACAGAGTCCTGAGGCCCAAATACAGAGTCCTGAGGCCCAAATACAGAGTCCTGAGGCCCACATACAGAGTCCTGAGGCCCAAACACAGAGTCCTGAGGCCCAAACACAGAGTCCTGAGGCCCAAACACAGAGTCCTGAGGCCCAAACACAGAGTCATGAGGCCCAAATACAGAGTCCTGAGGCCCAAACACAGAGTCCTGAGGCCCAAACACAGAGTCCTGAGGCCCAAACACAGAGTCCTGAGGCCCAAACACAGTCATGAGGCCCAAATACAGAGTCCTGAGGCCCAAACACAGAGTCATGAGGCCCAAACACAGAGTCAAGAGGCCCAAACACAGAGTCATGAGGCCCAAATAAAGAGTCCTGAGGCCCAAATACGGAGTCTTGAGGCCCAAATACAGAGTCCTGAGGCCCAAACACAGAGTCCTGAGGCCCAAATACAGAGTCATGAGGCCCAAAGACAGTCCTGAGGCCCAAACACAGAGTCCTGAGGCCCAAACACAGTCCTGAGGCCCAAACACAGAGTCCTGAGGCCCAAACACAGTCCTGAGGCCCAAACACAGAGTCCTGAGGCCCAAACACAGAGTCCTGAGGCCCAAACACAGAGTCATGAGGCCCAAACACAGAGTCAAGAGGCCCAAACACAGAGTCATGAGGCCCAAATAAAGAGTCCTGAGGCCCAAATACGGAGTCATGAGGCCCAAATACAGAGTCCTGAGGCCCAAACACAGAGTCCTGAGGCCCAAATACAGAGTCATGAGGCCCAAATACAGAGTCCTGAGGCCCAAACACAGAGTCCTGAGGCCCAAACACAGTCCTGAGGCCCAAACACAGAGTCCTGAGGCCCAAACACAGTCCTGAGGCCCAAACACAGAGTCCTGAGGCCCAAACACATAGTCCTGAGGCCCAAACACAGAGTCCTGAGGCCCAAATACAGAGTCCTGAGGCCCAAACACAGAGTCCTGAGGCCCAAATACAGAGTCCTGAGGCCCAAATACAGAGTCCTGAGGCCCAAATACAGAGTCCTGAGGCCCACATACAGAGTCCTGAGGCCCAAACACAGAGTCCTGAGGCCCAAACACAGAGTCCTGAGGCCCAAACACAGAGTCCTGAGGCCCAAATACAGAGTCCTGAGGCCCAAACACAGAGTCCTGAGGCCCAAACACAGAGTCCTGAGGCCCAAACACAGAGTCCTGAGGCCCAAATACAGAGTCCTGAGGCCCAAACACAGAGTCATGAGGCCCAAACACAGAGTCAAGAGGCCCAAACACAGAGTCATGAGGCCCAAATAAAGAGTCCTGAGGCCCCAAATACGGAGTCTTGAGGCCCAAATACAGAGTCCTGAGGCCCAAACACAGAGTCCTGAGGCCCAAATACAGAGTCATGAGGCCCAAAGACAGAGTCCTGAGGCCCAAACACAGAGTCCTGAGGCCCAAACACAGTCCTGAGGCCCAAACACAGAGTCCTGAGGCCCAAACACAGTCCTGAGGCCCAAACACAGAGTCCTGAGGCCCAAACACAGAGTCCTGAGGCCCAAACACAGAGTCAAGAGGCCCAAACACAGAGTCATGAGGCCCAAATAAAGAGTCCTGAGGCCCAAATACGGAGTCATGAGGCCCAAATACAGAGTCCTGAGGCCCAAACACAGAGTCCTGAGGCCCAAATACAGAGTCATGAGGCCCAAATACAGAGTCCTGAGGCCCAAACACAGAGTCCTGAGGCCCAAACACAGAGTCCTGAGGCCCAAACACAGAGTCCTGAGGCCCAAACACAGAGTCCTGATGCCCAAACACAGTCCTGAGGCCCAAACACAGAGTCCTGAGGCCCAAACACATAGTCCTGAGGCCCAAACACAGAGTCCTGAGGCCCAAATACAGAGTCCTGAGGCCCAAACACAGAGTCCTGAGGCCCAAATACAGAGTCCTGAGGCCCAAATACAGTCATGAGGCCCAAATACAGAGCCCGAGGCCCAAATACAGAGTCATGAGGCCCAAATACAGACTCCTGAGGCCCAAACACAGAGTCATGAGGCCCAAATACAGAGTCCTAAGGCCCAAACAGAGTCCTGAGGCCCAAACACAGAGTCCTGAGGCCCAAATACAGAGTCCTGAGGCCTAAACACAGAGTCCTGAGGCCCAAACACAGAGTCCTGAGGCCCAAATACAGAGTCCTGAGGCCCAAATACAGAGTCCTGAGGCCCACATACAGAGTCCTGAGGCCCAAACACAGAGTCCTGAGGCCCAAACACAGAGTCCTGAGGCCCAAACACAGAGTCCTGAGGCCCAAACACAGAGTCATGAGGCCCAAATACAGAGTCCTGAGGCCCAAACACAGAGTCCTGAGGCCCAAACACAGAGTCCTGAGGCCCAAACACAGAGTCCTGAGGCCCAAACACAGTCATGAGGCCCAAATACAGAGTCCTGAGGCCCAAACACAGAGTCATGAGGCCCAAACACAGAGTCAAGAGGCCCAAACACAGAGTCATGAGGCCCAAATAAAGAGTCCTGAGGCCCAAATACGGAGTCTTGAGGCCCAAATACAGAGTCCTGAGGCCCAAACACAGAGTCCTGAGGCCCAAATACAGAGTCATGAGGCCCAAAGACAGAGTCCTGAGGCCCAAACACAGAGTCCTGAGGCCCAAACACAGTCCTGAGGCCCAAACACAGAGTCCTGAGGCCCAAACACAGTCCTGAGGCCCAAACACAGAGTCCTGAGGCCCAAACACAGAGTCCTGAGGCCCAAACACAGAGTCATGAGGCCCAAACACAGAGTCAAGAGGCCCAAACACAGAGTCATGAGGCCCAAATAAAGAGTCCTGAGGCCCAAATACGGAGTCATGAGGCCCAAATACAGAGTCCTGAGGCCCAAACACAGAGTCCTGAGGCCCAAATACAGAGTCATGAGGCCCAAATACAGAGTCCTGAGGCCCAAACACAGAGTCCTGAGGCCCAAACACAGTCCTGAGGCCCAAACACAGAGTCCTGAGGCCCAAACACAGTCCTGAGGCCCAAACACAGAGTCCTGAGGCCCAAACACATAGTCCTGAGGCCCAAACACAGAGTCCTGAGGCCCAAATACAGAGTCCTGAGGCCCAAACACAGAGTCCTGAGGCCCAAATACAGAGTCCTGAGGCCCAAATACAGTCATGAGGCCCAAATACAGAGCCCGAGGCCCAAATACAGAGTCATGAGGCCCAAATACAGAGCCCGAGGCCCAAACACAGAGTCCTGAGGCCCAAATACAGAGTCCTGAGGCCCAAATACAGAGTCCTGAGGCCCACATACAGAGTCCTGAGGCCCAAACACAGAGTCCTGAGGCCCAAACACAGAGTCCTGAGGCCCAAATACAGAGTCCTGAGGCCCAAACACAGAGTCACGAGGCCCAAATAAAGAGTCCTGAGGCCCAAACACAGTCCTGAGGCCCAAACACAGAGTCCTGAGGCCCAAACACAGAGTCATGAGGTCCAAACACAGAGTCATGAGGCCCAAATACAGAGTCCTGAGGCCCAAACACAGAGTCCTGAGGCCCAAATACAGAGTCATGAGGCCAAAATACAGAGTCCTGAGGCCCAAATAAAGAGTCATGAGGCCCAAATACAGAGTCCTGAGGCCCAAATAAAGAGTCCTGAGGCCCAAACACAGAGTCCTGAGGCCCAAACACAGAGTCCTGAGGCCCAAATACAGAGTCCTGAGGCCCAAATACAGAGTCCTGAGGCCCAAACACAGAGTCCTGAGGCCCAAATACAGAGTCCTAAGGCCCACATACAGAGTCCTGAGGCCCAAATACAGAGTCCTGAGGCCCAAATACAGAGTCCTGAGGCCCAAACACAGAGTCCTGAGGCCCAAACACAGAGTCCTGAGGCCCAAACACAGAGTCCTGAGGCCCAAATACAGAGTCCTGAGGCCCACATACAGAGTCCTGAGGCCCAAACACAGAGTCTTGAGGCCCAAATAGAGAGTCCTGAGGCCCAAACACAGAGTCCTGAGGCCCAAACACAGAGTCCTGAGGCCTAAATACAGAGTCCTGAGGCCCAAATACAGAGTCCTGAGGTCCAAATACAGAGTCCTGAGGCCCAAACACAGAGTCCTGAGGCCCAAACACAGAGTCCTGAGGCCCAAATACAGAGTCCTGAGGCCCAAATACAGAGTCCTGAGGCCCAAACACAGAGTCCTGAGGCCCAAACACAGAGTCCTGAGGCCCAAATACAGAGTCCTGAGGCCCAAATACAGAGTCCTGAGGCCCAAATACAGAGTCCTGAGGCCCAAACACAGAGTCCTGAGGCCCAAATACAGAGTCCTGAGGCCCACATACAGAGTCCTGAGGCCCAAACACAGAGTCCTGAGGCCCAAACACAGAGTCCTGAGGCCCAAACACAGAGTCCTGAGGCCCAAACAGTCATGAGGCCCAAACACAGAGTCATGAGGCCCAAATACAGAGTCCTGAGGCCCAAACACAGAGTCCTAAGGCCCAAATACAGAGTCATGAGGCCCAAATACAGAGTCCTGAGGCCCAAATAAAGAGTCATGAGGCAAAATTACAGAGTCCTAAGGCCCAAACACAGAGTCCTGAGGCCCAAACACAGAGTCCTGAGGCCCAAACACAGAGTCCTGAGGCCCAAATACAGAGTCCTGAGGCCCAAACACAGAGTCCTGAGGCCCAAACACAGAGTCCTGAGGCCCAAAGACAGAGTCCTGAGGCCCAAAGACAGAGTCCTGAGGCCCAAATACAGAGTCCTGAGGCCCAAATACAGAGTCCTGAGGCCCAAATACAGAGTCCTGAGGCCCAAATACAGAGTCCTGAGGCCCAATTATAGAGTCCTGAGGCCTAAACACAGAGTCCTGAGGCCCAAACACAGAGTCCTGAGGCCCAAATACAGAGTCCTGAGGCCCAAATACAGAGTCCTGAGGCCCAAATACAGAGTCCTGAGGCCCACATACAGAGTCCTGAGGCCCAAACACAGAGTCCTGAGGCCCAAACACAGAGTCCTGAGGCCCAAACACAGAGTCCTGAGGCCCAAACACAGAGTCCTGAGGCCCAAACACAGAGTCCTGAGGCCCAAACACAGAGTCCTGAGGCCCAAACACAGAGTCCTGAGGCCCAAACACAGAGTCATGAGGCCCAAATACAGAGTCCTGAGGCCCATATAAAGAGTCATGAGGCCCAAATAAAGAGTCATGAGGCCCAAACACAGAGTCATGAGGCCCAAATACAGAGTCCTGAGGCCCAAATACAGAGTCCTGAGGCCCAAATACAGAGTCCTGAGGCCCAAACACAGACTCCTGAGGCCCAAACACAGAGTCATGAGGCCCAAATACAGAGTCCTAAGGCCCAAACAGAGTCCTGAGGCCCAAACACAGAGTCATGAGGCCCAAATACAGAGTCCTAAGGCCCAAACAGAGTCCTGAGGCCCAAACACAGAGTCCTAAGGCCCAAACAGAGTCCTGAGGCCTAAACACAGAGTCCTGAGGCCCAAACACAGAGTCCTGAGGCCCAAACACAGAGTCCTGAGGCCCAAATACAGAGTCCTGAGGCCCAAATACAGAGTCCTGAGGCCCAAACACAGAGTCACGAGGCCCAAATAAAGAGTCCTGAGGCCCAAACACAGTCCTGAGGCCCAAACACAGAGTCCTGAGGCCCAAACACAGAGTCATGAGGTCCAAACACAGAGTCATGAGGCCCAAATACAGAGTCCTGAGGCCCAAACACAGAGTCCTGAGGCCCAAATACAGAGTCATGAGGCCCAAATACAGAGTCCTGAGGCCCAAATAAAGAGTCATGAGGCCCAAATACAGAGTCCTGAGGCCCAAATAAAGAGTCCTGAGGCCCAAACACAGAGTCCTGAGGCCCAAACACAGAGTCCTGAGGCCCAAACACAGTCATGAGGCCCAAACACAGAGTCCTGAGGCCCAAACACAGAGTCCTGAGGCCCAAATACAGAGTCCTAAGGCCCACATACAGAGTCCTGAGGCCCAAATACAGAGTCCTGAGGCCCAAATACAGAGTCCTGAGGCCCAAACACAGAGTCAAGAGGCCCAAATACAGAGTCCTGAGGCCCAAACACAGAGTCCTGAGGCCCAAACACAGAGTCCTGAGGCCCAAATACAGAGTCCTGAGGTCCAAATACAGAGTCATGAGGCCCAAATACAGAGTCCTGAGGCCCAAATAAAGAGTCATGAGGCCCAAATAAAGAGTCATGAGGCCCAAACACAGAGTCATGAGGCCCAAACACAGAGTCCTGAGGCCCAAATACAGAGTCCTGAGGCCCAAACACAGAGTCCTGAGGCCCAAATACAGAGTCCTGAGGCCCAAACACAGACTCCTGAGGCCCAAACACAGAGTCATGAGGCCCAAACACAGACTCCTGAGGCCCAAACAGAGTCCTGAGGCCCAAACACAGAGTCCTGAGGCCCAAATACAGAGTCCTGAGGCCTAAACACAGAGTCCTGAGGCCCAAACACAGAGTCCTGAGGCCCAAATACAGAGTCCTGAGGCCCAAATACAGAGTCCTGAGGCCCAAATACAGAGTCCTGAGGCCCACATACAGAGTCCTGAGGCCCAAACACAGAGTCCTGAGGCCCAAACACAGAGTCCTGAGGCCCAAACACAGAGTCCTGAGGCCCAAACACAGTCATGAGGCCCAAATACAGAGTCCTGAGGCCCAAACACAGAGTCATGAGGCCCAAACACAGAGTCAAGAGGCCCAAACACAGAGTCATGAGGCCCAAATAAAGAGTCCTGAGGCCCAAATACGGAGTCTTGAGGCCCAAATACAGAGTCCTGAGGCCCAAACACAGAGTCCTGAGGCCCAAACACAGAGTCCTGAGGCCCAAACACAGTCATGAGGCCCAAATACAGAGTCCTGAGGCCCAAATACAGAGTCCTAAGGCCCAAACACAGAGTCCTGAGGCCCAAACACAGAGTCCTGAGGCCCAAACACAGAGTCCTGAGGCCCAAATACAGAGTCCTGAGGCCCACATACAGAGTCCTGAGGCCCAAACACAGAGTCTTGAGGCCCAAATAGAGAGTCCTGAGGCCCAAACACAGAGTCCTGAGGCCCAAACACAGAGTCCTGAGGCCTAAATACAGAGTCCTGAGGCCCAAATACAGAGTCCTGAGGTCCAAATACAGAGTCCTGAGGCCCAAACACAGAGTCCTGAGGCCCAAACACAGAGTCCTGAGGCCCAAATACAGAGTCCTGAGGCCCAAATACAGAGTCCTGAGGCCCAAACACAGAGTCCTGAGGCCCAAACACAGAGTCCTGAGGCCCAAATACAGAGTCCTGAGGCCCAAATACAGAGTCCTGAGGCCCAAACACAGAGTCCTGAGGCCCAAACACAGTCTTGAGGCCCAAATACAGAGTCCTGAGGCCCAAACACAGAGTCCTGAGGCCCAAATACAGAGTCCTGAGGCCCACATACAGAGTCCTGAGGCCCAAATACAGAGTCCTGAGGCCCAAATACAGAGTCCTGAGGCCCAAACACAGAGTCAAGAGGCCCAAATACAGAGTCCTGAGGCCCAAACACAGAGTCCTGAGGCCCAAACACAGAGTCCTGAGGCCCAAATACAGAGTCCTGAGGTCCAAATACAGAGTCATGAGGCCCAAATACAGAGTCCTGAGGCCCAAATAAAGAGTCATGAGGCCCAAATAAAGAGTCATGAGGCCCAAACACAGAGTCATGAGGCCCAAACACAGAGTCCTGAGGCCCAAATACAGAGTCCTGAGGCCCAAACACAGAGTCCTGAGGCCCAAATACAGAGTCCTGAGGCCCAAACACAGAGTCCTGAGGCCCAAACACAGAGTCATGAGGCCCAAACACAGACTCCTGAGGCCCAAACAGAGTCCTGAGGCCCAAACACAGAGTCCTGAGGCCCAAATACAGAGTCCTGAGGCCCAAATACAGAGTCCTGAGGCCCAAATACAGAGTCCTGAGGCCCAAATACAGAGTCCTGAGGCCCACATACAGAGTCCTGAGGCCCAAACACAGAGTCCTGAGGCCCAAACACAGAGTCCTGAGGCCCAAACACAGAGTCCTGAGGCCCAAACACAGAGTCATGAGGCCCAAATACAGAGTCCTGAGGCCCAAACACAGAGTCCTGAGGCCCAAACACAGAGTCCTGAGGCCCAAACACAGAGTCCTGAGGCCCAAACACAGTCATGAGGCCCAAATACAGAGTCCTGAGGCCCAAACACAGAGTCATGAGGCCCAAACACAGAGTCAAGAGGCCCAAACACAGAGTCATGAGGCCCAAATAAAGAGTCCTGAGGCCCAAATACGGAGTCTTGAGGCCCAAATACAGAGTCCTGAGGCCCAAACACAGAGTCCTGAGGCCCAAATACAGAGTCATGAGGCCCAAAGACAGAGTCCTGAGGCCCAAACACAGAGTCCTGAGGCCCAAACACAGTCCTGAGGCCCAAACACAGAGTCCTGAGGCCCAAACACAGTCCTGAGGCCCAAACACAGAGTCCTGAGGCCCAAACACAGAGTCCTGAGGCCCAAACACAGAGTCATGAGGCCCAAACACAGAGTCAAGAGGCCCAAACACAGAGTCATGAGGCCCAAATAAAGAGTCCTGAGGCCCAAATACGGAGTCATGAGGCCCAAATACAGAGTCCTGAGGCCCAAACACAGAGTCCTGAGGCCCAAATACAGAGTCATGAGGCCCAAATACAGAGTCCTGAGGCCCAAACACAGAATCCTGAGGCCCAAACACAGTCCTGAGGCCCAAACACAGAGTCCTGAGGCCCAAACACAGTCCTGAGGCCCAAACACAGAGTCCTGAGGCCCAAACACATAGTCCTGAGGCCCAAACACAGAGTCCTGAGGCCCAAATACAGAGTCCTGAGGCCCAAAAACAGAGTCCTGAGGCCCAAACACAGAGTCCTGAAGCCCAAACACAGAGTCCTGAGGCCCAAATACAGAGTCCTGAGGCCCAAATACAGAGTCCTGAGGCCCACATACAGAGTCCTGAGGCCCAAACACAGAGTCCTGAGGCCCAAACACAGAGTCCTGAGGCCCAAACACAGAGTCACGAGGCCCAAATAAAGAGTCCTGAGGCCCAAACACAGTCCTGAGGCCCAAACACAGAGTCCTGAGGCCCAAACACAGAGTCATGAGGTCCAAACACAGAGTCATGAGGCCCAAATACAGAGTCCTGAGGCCCAAACACAGAGTCCTGAGGCCCAAATACAGAGTCATGAGGCCCAAATACAGAGTCCTGAGGCCCAAATAAAGAGTCATGAGGCCCAAATACAGAGTCCTGAGGCCCAAATAAAGAGTCCTGAGGCCCAAATACAGAGTCCTGAGGCCCAAACACAGAGTCCTGAGGCCCAAACACAGTCATGAGGCCCAAATACAGAGTCCTGAGGCCCAAACACAGAGTCCTGAGGCCCAAATACAGAGTCCTAAGGCCCACATACAGAGTCCTGAGGCCCAAATAAAGAGTCATGAGGCCCAAACACAGAGTCATGAGGCCCAAACACAGAGTCCTGAGGCCCAAATACAGAGTCCTGAGGCCCAAACACAGAGTCCTGAGGCCCAAATACAGAGTCCTGAGGCCCAAACACAGAGTCCTGAGGCCCAAACACAGAGTCATGAGGCCCAAACACAGACTCCTGAGGCCCAAACAGAGTCCTGAGGCCCAAACACAGAGTCCTGAGGCCCAAATACAGAGTCCTGAGGCCCAAATACAGAGTCCTGAGGCCCAAATACAGAGTCCTGAGGCCCAAATACAGAGTCCTGAGGCCCACATACAGAGTCCTGAGGCCCAAACACAGAGTCCTGAGGCCCAAACACAGAGTCCTGAGGCCCAAACACAGAGTCCTGAGGCCCAAACACAGAGTCATGAGGCCCAAATACAGAGTCCTGAGGCCCAAACACAGAGTCCTGAGGCCCAAACACAGAGTCCTGAGGCCCAAACACAGAGTCCTGAGGCCCAAACACTGTCATGAGGCCCAAATACAGAGTCCTGAGGCCCAAACACAGAGTCATGAGGCCCAAACACAGAGTCAAGAGGCCCAAACACAGAGTCATGAGGCCCAAATAAAGAGTCCTGAGGCCCAAATACGGAGTCTTGAGGCCCAAATACAGAGTCCTGAGGCCCAAACACAGAGTCCTGAGGCCCAAATACAGAGTCATGAGGCCCAAAGACAGAGTCCTGAGGCCCAAACACAGAGTCCTGAGGCCCAAACACAGTCCTGAGGCCCAAACACAGAGTCCTGAGGCCCAAACACAGTCCTGAGGCCCAAACACAGAGTCCTGAGGCCCAAACACAGAGTCCTGAGGCCCAAACACAGAGTCATGAGGCCCAAACACAGAGTCAAGAGGCCCAAACACAGAGTCATGAGGCCCAAATAAAGAGTCCTGAGGCCCAAATACGGAGTCATGAGGCCCAAATACAGAGTCCTGAGGCCCAAACACAGAGTCCTGAGGCCCAAATACAGAGTCATGAGGCCCAAATACAGAGTCCTGAGGCCCAAACACAGAATCCTGAGGCCCAAACACAGTCCTGAGGCCCAAACACAGAGTCCTGAGGCCCAAACACAGTCCTGAGGCCCAAACACAGAGTCCTGAGGCCCAAACACATAGTCCTGAGGCCCAAACACAGAGTCCTGAGGCCCAAATACAGAGTCCTGAGGCCCAAAAACAGAGTCCTGAGGCCCAAACACAGAGTCCTGAAGCCCAAACACAGAGTCCTGAGGCCCAAATACAGAGTCCTGAGGCCCAAATACAGAGTCCTGAGGCCCACATACAGAGTCCTGAGGCCCAAACACAGAGTCCTGAGGCCCAAACACAGAGTCCTGAGGCCCAAACACAGAGTCACGAGGCCCAAATAAAGAGTCCTGAGGCCCAAACACAGTCCTGAGGCCCAAACACAGAGTCCTGAGGCCCAAACACAGAGTCATGAGGTCCAAACACAGAGTCATGAGGCCCAAATACAGAGTCCTGAGGCCCAAACACAGAGTCCTGAGGCCCAAATACAGAGTCATGAGGCCCAAATACAGAGTCCTGAGGCCCAAATAAAGAGTCATGAGGCCCAAATACAGAGTCCTGAGGCCCAAATAAAGAGTCCTGAGGCCCAAACACAGAGTCCTGAGGCCCAAACACAGAGTCCTGAGGCCCAAACACAGTCATGAGGCCCAAATACAGAGTCCTGAGGCCCAAACACAGAGTCCTGAGGCCCAAATACAGAGTCCTAAGGCCCACATACAGAGTCCTGAGGCCCAAATACAGAGTCCTGAGGCCCAAATACAGAGTCCTGAGGCCCAAACACAGAGTCAAGAGGCCCAAATACAGAGTCCTGAGGCCCAAACACAGAGTCCTGAGGCCCAAACACAGAGTCCTGAGGCCCAAATACAGAGTCCTGAGGCCCAAATAAAGAGTCATGAGGCCCAAATAAAGAGTCATGAGGCCCAAACACAGAGTCATGAGGCCCAAACACAGAGTCCTGAGGCCCAAATACAGAGTCCTGAGGCCCAAACACAGAGTCCTGAGGCCCAAATACAGAGTCCTGAGGCCCAAACACAGACTCCTGAGGCCCAAACACAGAGTCATGAGGCCCAAACACAGACTCCTGAGGCCCAAACAGAGTCCTGAGGCCCAAACACAGAGTCCTGAGGTCCAAATACAGAGTCCTGAGGCCTAAACACAGAGTCCTGAGGCCCAAACACAGAGTCCTGAGGCCCAAATACAGAGTCCTGAGGCCCAAATACAGAGTCCTGAGGCCCAAATACAGAGTCCTGAGGCCCACATACAGAGTCCTGAGGCCCAAACACAGAGTCCTGAGGCCCAAACACAGAGTCCTGAGGCCCAAACACAGAGTCATGAGGCCCAAATACAGAGTCCTGAGGCCCAAACACAGAGTCCTGAGGCCCAAACACAGAGTCCTGCGGCCCAAACACAGAGTCCTGAGGCCCAAACACAGTCATGAGGCCCAAATACAGAGTCCTGAGGCCCAAACACAGAGTCATGAGGCCCAAACACAGAGTCAAGAGGCCCAAACACAGAGTCATGAGGCCCAAATAAAGAGTCCTGAGGCCCAAATACGGAGTCTTGAGGCCCAAATACAGAGTCCTGAGGCCCAAACACAGAGTCCTGAGGCCCAAACACAGAGTCCTGAGGCCCAAACACAGAGTCCTGAGGCCCAAACACAGTCATGAGGCCCAAATACAGAGTCCTGAGGCCCAAACACAGAGTCCTGAGGCCCAAATACAGAGTCCTAAGGCCCAAACACAGAGTCCTGAGGCCCAAACACAGAGTCCTGAGGCCCAAATACAGAGTCCTGAGGCCCACATACAGAGTCCTGAGGCCCAAACACAGAGTCTTGAGGCCCAAATAGAGAGTCCTGAGGCCCAAACACAGAGTCCTGAGGCCCAAACACAGAGTCCTGAGGCCTAAATACAGAGTCCTGAGGCCCAAACACAGAGTCCTGAGGCCCAAATACAGAGTCCTGAGGCCCAAACACAGACTCCTGAGGCCCAAACACAGAGTCATGAGGCCCAAACACAGACTCCTGAGGCCCAAACAGAGTCCTGAGGCCCAAA
The DNA here is from genome assembly GCF_026437365.1 of Eucyclogobius newberryi. Classification (NCBI taxonomy): domain Eukaryota; kingdom Metazoa; phylum Chordata; class Actinopteri; order Gobiiformes; family Gobiidae; genus Eucyclogobius; species Eucyclogobius newberryi. Next base: position 36,963,129 of record NW_027315746.1, on the reverse strand, counting down.
CACAGAGTCCTGAGGCCCAAATACAGAGTCCTGAGGCCTAAACACAGAGTCCTGAGGCCCAAACACAGAGTCCTGAGGCCCAAATACAGAGTCCTGAGGCCCAAATACAGAGTCCTGAGGCCCAAATACAGAGTCCTGAGGCCCACATACAGAGTCCTGAGGCCCAAACACAGAGTCCTGAGGCCCAAACACAGAGTCCTGAGGCCCAAACACAGAGTCCTGAGGCCCAAACACAGAGTCATGAGGCCCAAATACAGAGTCCTGAGGCCCAAACACAGAGTCCTGAGGCCCAAACACAGAGTCCTGAGGCCCAAACACAGAGTCCTGAGGCCCAAACACAGTCATGAGGCCCAAATACAGAGTCCTGAGGCCCAAACACAGAGTCATGAGGCCCAAACACAGAGTCAAGAGGCCCAAACACAGAGTCATGAGGCCCAAATAAAGAGTCCTGAGGCCCAAATACGGAGTCTTGAGGCCCAAATACAGAGTCCTGAGGCCCAAACACAGAGTCCTGAGGCCCAAACACAGAGTCCTGAGGCCCAAACACAGAGTCCTGAGGCCCAAACACAGTCATGAGGCCCAAATACAGAGTCCTGAGGCCCAAACACAGAGTCCTGAGGCCCAAATACAGAGTCCTAAGGCCCAAACACAGAGTCCTGAGGCCCAAACACAGAGTCCTGAGGCCCAAACACAGAGTCCTGAGGCCCAAATACAGAGTCCTGAGGCCCACATACAGAGTCCTGAGGCCCAAACACAGAGTCTTGAGGCCCAAATAGAGAGTCCTGAGGCCCAAACACAGAGTCCTGAGGCCCAAACACAGAGTCCTGAGGCCTAAATACAGAGTCCTGAGGCCCAAATACAGAGTCCTGAGGTCCAAATACAGAGTCCTGAGGCCCAAACACAGAGTCCTGAGGCCCAAACACAGAGTCCTGAGGCCCAAATACAGAGTCCTGAGGCCCAAATACAGAGTCCTGAGGCCCAAACACAGAGTCCTGAGGCCCAAACACAGAGTCCTGAGGCCCAAATACAGAGTCCTGAGGCCCAAATACAGAGTCCTGAGGCCCAAACACAGAGTCCTGAGGCCCAAACACAGTCTTGAGGCCCAAATACAGAGTCCTGAGGCCCAAACACAGAGTCCTGAGGCCCAAATACAGAGTCCTGAGGCCCACATACAGAGTCCTGAGGCCCAAATACAGAGTCCTGAGGCCCAAATACAGAGTCCTGAGGCCCAAACACAGAGTCAAGAGGCCCAAATACAGAGTCCTGAGGCCCAAACACAGAGTCCTGAGGCCCAAACACAGAGTCCTGAGGCCCAAATACAGAGTCCTGAGGTCCAAATACAGAGTCATGAGGCCCAAATACAGAGTCCTGAGGCCCAAATAAAGAGTCATGAGGCCCAAATAAAGAGTCATGAGGCCCAAACACAGAGTCATGAGGCCCAAACACAGAGTCCTGAGGCCCAAATACAGAGTCCTGAGGCCCAAACACAGAGTCCTGAGGCCCAAATACAGAGTCCTGAGGCCCAAACACAGAGTCCTGAGGCCCAAACACAGAGTCATGAGGCCCAAACACAGACTCCTGAGGCCCAAACAGAGTCCTGAGGCCCAAACACAGAGTCCTGAGGCCCAAATACAGAGTCCTGAGGCCCAAATACAGAGTCCTGAGGCCCAAATACAGAGTCCTGAGGCCCACATACAGAGTCCTGAGGCCCAAACACAGAGTCCTGAGGCCCAAACACAGAGTCCTGAGGCCCAAACACAGAGTCCTGAGGCCCAAACACAGAGTCATGAGGCCCAAATACAGAGTCCTGAGGCCCAAACACAGAGTCCTGAGGCCCAAACACAGAGTCCTGAGGCCCAAACACAGAGTCCTGAGGCCCAAACACAGTCATGAGGCCCAAATACAGAGTCCTGAGGCCCAAACACAGAGTCATGAGGCCCAAACACAGAGTCAAGAGGCCCAAACACAGAGTCATGAGGCCCAAATAAAGAGTCCTGAGGCCCAAATACGGAGTCTTGAGGCCCAAATACAGAGTCCTGAGGCCCAAACACAGAGTCCTGAGGCCCAAATACAGAGTCATGAGGCCCAAAGACAGAGTCCTGAGGCCCAAACACAGAGTCCTGAGGCCCAAACACAGTCCTGAGGCCCAAACACAGAGTCCTGAGGCCCAAACACAGTCCTGAGGCCCAAACACAGAGTCCTGAGGCCCAAACACAGAGTCCTGAGGCCCAAACACAGAGTCATGAGGCCCAAACACAGAGTCAAGAGGCCCAAACACAGAGTCATGAGGCCCAAATAAAGAGTCCTGAGGCCCAAATACGGAGTCATGAGGCCCAAATACAGAGTCCTGAGGCCCAAACACAGAGTCCTGAGGCCCAAATACAGAGTCATGAGGCCCAAATACAGAGTCCTGAGGCCCAAACACAGAATCCTGAGGCCCAAACACAGTCCTGAGGCCCAAACACAGAGTCCTGAGGCCCAAACACAGTCCTGAGGCCCAAACACAGAGTCCTGAGGCCCAAACACATAGTCCTGAGGCCCAAACACAGAGTCCTGAGGCCCAAATACAGAGTCCTGAGGCCCAAAAACAGAGTCCTGAGGCCCAAACACAGAGTCCTGAAGCCCAAACACAGAGTCCTGAGGCCCAAATACAGAGTCCTGAGGCCCAAATACAGAGTCCTGAGGCCCACATACAGAGTCCTGAGGCCCAAACACAGAGTCCTGAGGCCCAAACACAGAGTCCTGAGGCCCAAACACAGAGTCACGAGGCCCAAATAAAGAGTCCTGAGGCCCAAACACAGTCCTGAGGCCCAAACACAGAGTCCTGAGGCCCAAACACAGAGTCATGAGGTCCAAACACAGAGTCATGAGGCCCAAATACAGAGTCCTGAGGCCCAAACACAGAGTCCTGAGGCCCAAATACAGAGTCATGAGGCCCAAATACAGAGTCCTGAGGCCCAAATAAAGAGTCATGAGGCCCAAATACAGAGTCCTGAGGCCCAAATAAAGAGTCCTGAGGCCCAAATACAGAGTCCTGAGGCCCAAACACAGAGTCCTGAGGCCCAAACACAGTCATGAGGCCCAAATACAGAGTCCTGAGGCCCAAACACAGAGTCCTGAGGCCCAAATACAGAGTCCTAAGGCCCACATACAGAGTCCTGAGGCCCAAATAAAGAGTCATGAGGCCCAAACACAGAGTCATGAGGCCCAAACACAGAGTCCTGAGGCCCAAATACAGAGTCCTGAGGCCCAAACACAGAGTCCTGAGGCCCAAATACAGAGTCCTGAGGCCCAAACACAGAGTCCTGAGGCCCAAACACAGAGTCATGAGGCCCAAACACAGACTCCTGAGGCCCAAACAGAGTCCTGAGGCCCAAACACAGAGTCCTGAGGCCCAAATACAGAGTCCTGAGGCCCAAATACAGAGTCCTGAGGCCCAAATACAGAGTCCTGAGGCCCAAATACAGAGTCCTGAGGCCCACATACAGAGTCCTGAGGCCCAAACACAGAGTCCTGAGGCCCAAACACAGAGTCCTGAGGCCCAAACACAGAGTCCTGAGGCCCAAACACAGAGTCATGAGGCCCAAATACAGAGTCCTGAGGCCCAAACACAGAGTCCTGAGGCCCAAACACAGAGTCCTGAGGCCCAAACACAGAGTCCTGAGGCCCAAACACTGTCATGAGGCCCAAATACAGAGTCCTGAGGCCCAAACACAGAGTCATGAGGCCCAAACACAGAGTCAAGAGGCCCAAACACAGAGTCATGAGGCCCAAATAAAGAGTCCTGAGGCCCAAATACGGAGTCTTGAGGCCCAAATACAGAGTCCTGAGGCCCAAACACAGAGTCCTGAGGCCCAAATACAGAGTCATGAGGCCCAAAGACAGAGTCCTGAGGCCCAAACACAGAGTCCTGAGGCCCAAACACAGTCCTGAGGCCCAAACACAGAGTCCTGAGGCCCAAACACAGTCCTGAGGCCCAAACACAGAGTCCTGAGGCCCAAACACAGAGTCCTGAGGCCCAAACACAGAGTCATGAGGCCCAAACACAGAGTCAAGAGGCCCAAACACAGAGTCATGAGGCCCAAATAAAGAGTCCTGAGGCCCAAATACGGAGTCATGAGGCCCAAATACAGAGTCCTGAGGCCCAAACACAGAGTCCTGAGGCCCAAATACAGAGTCATGAGGCCCAAATACAGAGTCCTGAGGCCCAAACACAGAATCCTGAGGCCCAAACACAGTCCTGAGGCCCAAACACAGAGTCCTGAGGCCCAAACACAGTCCTGAGGCCCAAACACAGAGTCCTGAGGCCCAAACACATAGTCCTGAGGCCCAAACACAGAGTCCTGAGGCCCAAATACAGAGTCCTGAGGCCCAAAAACAGAGTCCTGAGGCCCAAACACAGAGTCCTGAAGCCCAAACACAGAGTCCTGAGGCCCAAATACAGAGTCCTGAGGCCCAAATACAGAGTCCTGAGGCCCACATACAGAGTCCTGAGGCCCAAACACAGAGTCCTGAGGCCCAAACACAGAGTCCTGAGGCCCAAACACAGAGTCACGAGGCCCAAATAAAGAGTCCTGAGGCCCAAACACAGTCCTGAGGCCCAAACACAGAGTCCTGAGGCCCAAACACAGAGTCATGAGGTCCAAACACAGTCATGAGGCCCAAATACAGAGTCCTGAGGCCCAAACACAGAGTCCTGAGGCCCAAATACAGAGTCATGAGGCCCAAATACAGAGTCCTGAGGCCCAAATAAAGAGTCATGAGGCCCAAATACAGAGTCCTGAGGCCCAAATAAAGAGTCCTGAGGCCCAAACACAGAGTCCTGAGGCCCAAACACAGAGTCCTGAGGCCCAAACACAGTCATGAGGCCCAAATACAGAGTCCTGAGGCCCAAACACAGAGTCCTGAGGCCCAAATACAGAGTCCTAAGGCCCACATACAGAGTCCTGAGGCCCAAATACAGAGTCCTGAGGCCCAAATACAGAGTCCTGAGGCCCAAACACAGAGTCAAGAGGCCCAAATACAGAGTCCTGAGGCCCAAACACAGAGTCCTGAGGCCCAAACACAGAGTCCTGAGGCCCAAATACAGAGTCCTGAGGTCCAAATACAGAGTCATGAGGCCCAAATACAGAGTCCTGAGGCCCAAATAAAGAGTCATGAGGCCCAAATAAAGAGTCATGAGGCCCAAACACAGAGTCATGAGGCCCAAACACAGAGTCCTGAGGCCCAAATACAGAGTCCTGAGGCCCAAACACAGAGTCCTGAGGCCCAAATACAGAGTCCTGAGGCCCAAACACAGACTCCTGAGGCCCAAACACAGAGTCATGAGGCCCAAACACAGACTCCTGAGGCCCAAACAGAGTCCTGAGGCCCAAACACAGAGTCCTGAGGTCCAAATACAGAGTCCTGAGGCCTAAACACAGAGTCCTGAGGCCCAAACACAGAGTCCTGAGGCCCAAATACAGAGTCCTGAGGCCCAAATACAGAGTCCTGAGGCCCAAATACAGAGTCCTGAGGCCCACATACAGAGTCCTGAGGCCCAAACACAGAGTCCTGAGGCCCAAACACAGAGTCCTGAGGCCCAAACACAGAGTCATGAGGCCCAAATACAGAGTCCTGAGGCCCAAACACAGAGTCCTGAGGCCCAAACACAGAGTCCTGAGGCCCAAACACAGTCATGAGGCCCAAATACAGAGTCCTGAGGCCCAAACACAGAGTCATGAGGCCCAAACACAGAGTCAAGAGGCCAAAACACAGAGTCATGAGGCCCAAATAAAGAGTCCTGAGGCCCAAATACGGAGTCTTGAGGCCCAAATACAGAGTCCTGAGGCCCAAACACAGAGTCCTGAGGCCCAAACACAGAGTCCTGAGGCCCAAACACAGAGTCCTGAGGCCCAAACACAGTCATGAGGCCCAAATACAGAGTCCTGAGGCCCAAACACAGAGTCCTGAGGCCCAAATACAGAGTCCTAAGGCCCAAACACAGAGTCCTGAGGCCCAAACACAGAGTCCTGAGGCCCAAACACAGAGTCCTGAGGCCCAAATACAGAGTCCTGAGGCCCACATACAGAGTCCTGAGGCCCAAACACAGAGTCTTGAGGCCCAAATAGAGAGTCCTGAGGCCCAAACACAGAGTCCTGAGGCCCAAACACAGAGTCCTGAGGCCTAAATACAGAGTCCTGAGGCCCAAATACAGAGTCCTGAGGTCCAAATACAGAGTCCTGAGGCCCAAACACAGAGTCCTGAGGCCCAAACACAGAGTCCTGAGGCCCAAATACAGAGTCCTGAGGCCCAAATACAGAGTCCTGAGGCCCAAACACAGAGTCCTGAGGCCCAAACACAGAGTCCTGAGGCCCAAATACAGAGTCCTGAGGCCCAAATACAGAGTCCTGAGGCCCAAACACAGAGTCCTGAGGCCCAAACACAGTCATGAGGCCCAAATACAGAGTCCTGAGGCCCAAACACAGAGTCCTGAGGCCCAAATACAGAGTCCTAAGGCCCACATACAGAGTCCTGAGGCCCAAATACAGAGTCCTGAGGCCCAAATACAGAGTCCTGAGGCCCAAACACAGAGTCAAGAGGCCCAAATACAGAGTCCTGAGGCCCAAACACAGAGTCCTGAGGCCCAAACACAGAGTCCTGAGGCCCAAATACAGAGTCCTGAGGTCCAAATACAGAGTCATGAGGCCCAAATACAGAGTCCTGAGGCCCAAATAAAGAGTCATGAGGCCCAAATAAAGAGTCATGAGGCCCAAACACAGAGTCATGAGGCCCAAACACAGAGTCCTGAGGCCCAAATACAGAGTCCTGAGGCCCAAACACAGAGTCCTGAGGCCCAAATACAGAGTCCTGAGGCCCAAACACAGAGTCCTGAGGCCCAAACACAGAGTCATGAGGCCCAAACACAGACTCCTGAGGCCCAAACAGAGTCCTGAGGCCCAAACACAGAGTCCTGAGGCCCAAATACAGAGTCCTGAGGCCTAAACACAGAGTCCTGAGGCCCAAACACAGAGTCCTGAGGCCCAAATACAGAGTCCTGAGGCCCAAATACAGAGTCCTGAGGCCCAAATACAGAGTCCTGAGGCCCACATACAGAGTCCTGAGGCCCAAACACAGAGTCCTGAGGCCCAAACACAGAGTCCTGAGGCCCAAACACAGAGTCCTGAGGCCCAAACACAGAGTCATGAGGCCCAAATACAGAGTCCTGAGGCCCAAACACAGAGTCCTGAGGCCCAAACACAGAGTCCTGAGGCCCAAACACAGAGTCCTGAGGCCCAAACACAGTCATGAGGCCCAAATACAGAGTCCTGAGGCCCAAACACAGAGTCATGAGGCCCAAACACAGAGTCAAGAGGCCCAAACACAGAGTCATGAGGCCCAAATAAAGAGTCCTGAGGCCCAAATACGGAGTCTTGAGGCCCAAATACAGAGTCCTGAGGCCCAAACACAGAGTCCTGAGGCCCAAATACAGAGTCATGAGGCCCAAAGACAGAGTCCTGAGGCCCAAACACAGAGTCCTGAGGCCCAAACACAGTCCTGAGGCCCAAACACAGAGTCCTGAGGCCCAAACACAGTCCTGAGGCCCAAACACAGAGTCCTGAGGCCCAAACACAGAGTCCTGAGGCCCAAACACAGAGTCATGAGGCCCAAACACAGAGTCAAGAGGCCCAAACACAGAGTCATGAGGCCCAAATAAAGAGTCCTGAGGCCCAAATACGGAGTCATGAGGCCCAAATACAGAGTCCTGAGGCCCAAACACAGAGTCCTGAGGCCCAAATACAGAGTCATGAGGCCCAAATACAGAGTCCTGAGGCCCAAACACAGAGTCCTGAGGCCCAAACACAGAGTCCTGAGGCCCAAATACAGAGTCCTGAGGCCCAAATACAGAGTCCTGAGGCCCAAACACAGAGTCCTGAGGCCCAAACACAGTCATGAGGCCCAAATACAGAGTCCTGAGGCCCAAACACAGAGTCCTGAGGCCCAAATACAGAGTCCTAAGGCCCACATACAGAGTCCTGAGGCCCAAATACAGAGTCCTGAGGCCCAAATACAGAGTCCTGAGGCCCAAACACAGAGTCAAGAGGCCCAAATACAGAGTCCTGAGGCCCAAACACAGAGTCCTGAGGCCCAAACACAGAGTCCTGAGGCCCAAATACAGAGTCCTGAGGTCCAAATACAGAGTCATGAGGCCCAAATACAGAGTCCTGAGGCCCAAATAAAGAGTCATGAGGCCCAAATAAAGAGTCATGAGGCCCAAACACAGAGTCATGAGGCCCAAACACAGAGTCCTGAGGCCCAAATACAGAGTCCTGAGGCCCAAACACAGAGTCCTGAGGCCCAAATACAGAGTCCTGAGGCCCAAACACAGAGTCCTGAGGCCCAAACACAGAGTCATGAGGCCCAAACACAGACTCCTGAGGCCCAAACAGAGTCCTGAGGCCCAAACACAGAGTCCTGAGGCCCAAATACAGAGTCCTGAGGCCTAAACACAGAGTCCTGAGGCCCAAACACAGAGTCCTGAGGCCCAAATACAGAGTCCTGAGGCCCAAATACAGAGTCCTGAGGCCCAAATACAGAGTCCTGAGGCCCACATACAGAGTCCTGAGGCCCAAACACAGAGTCCTGAGGCCCAAACACAGAGTCCTGAGGCCCAAACACAGAGTCCTGAGGCCCAAACACAGAGTCATGAGGCCCAAATACAGAGTCCTGAGGCCCAAACACAGAGTCCTGAGGCCCAAACACAGAGTCCTGAGGCCCAAACACAGAGTCCTGAGGCCCAAACACAGTCATGAGGCCCAAATACAGAGTCCTGAGGCCCAAACACAGAGTCATGAGGCCCAAACACAGAGTCAAGAGGCCCAAACACAGAGTCATGAGGCCCAAATAAAGAGTCCTGAGGCCCAAATACGGAGTCTTGAGGCCCAAATACAGAGTCCTGAGGCCCAAACACAGAGTCCTGAGGCCCAAATACAGAGTCATGAGGCCCAAACACAGTCCTGAGGCCCAAACACAGAGTCCTGAGGCCCAAACACAGAGTCCTGAGGCCCAAACACAGAGTCCTGAGGCCCAAACACAGAGTCATGAGGCCCAAACACAGAGTCAAGAGGCCCAAACACAGAGTCATGAGGCCCAAATACAGAGTCCTGAGGCCCAAATAAAGAGTCATGAGGCCCAAATAAAGAGTCATGAGGCCCAAATACAGAGTCCTGAGGCCCAAATACAGAGTCCTGAGGCCCAAACACAGACTCCTGAGGCCCAAACACAGAGTCATGAGGCCCAAATACAGAGTCCTAAGGCCCAAACAGAGTCCTGAGGCCCAAACACAGAGTCATGAGGCCCAAATACAGAGTCCTAAGGCCCAAACAGAGTCCTGAGGCCCAAACACAGAGTCCTGAGGCCCAAATACAGAGTCCTGAGGCCTAAACACAGAGTCCTGAGGCCCAAACACAGAGTCCTGAGGCCCAAATACAGAGTCCTGAGGCCCACATACAGAGTCCTGAGGCCCAAACACAGAGTCCTGAGGCCCAAACACAGAGTCCTGAGGCCCAAACACAGAGTCCTGAGGCCCAAACACAGAGTCATGAGGCCCAAATACAGAGTCCTGAGGCCCAAATAAAGAGTCATGAGGCCCAAATAAAGAGTCATGAGGCCCAAACACAGAGTCATGAGGCCCAAATACAGAGTCCTGAGGCCCAAATACAGAGTCCTGAGGCCCAAACACAGAGTCATGAGGCCCAAATACAGAGTCCTGAGGCCCAAATACAGAGTCATGAGGCCCAAAGACAGAGTCCTGAGGCCCAAACACAGAGTCCTGAGGCCCAAACACAGTCCTGAGGCCCAAACATAGAGTCCTGAGGCCCAAACACAGAGTCCTGAGGCCCAAACACAGAGTCCTGAGGCCCAAACACAGAGTCATGAGGCCCAAACACAGAGTCAAGAGGCCCAAACACAGAGTCATGAGGCCCAAATAAAGAGTCCTGAGGCCCAAATACGGAGTCATGAGGCCCAAATACAGAGTCCTGAGGCCCAAACACAGAGTCCTGAGGCCCAAATACAGAGTCATGAGGCCCAAATACAGAGTCCTGAGGCCCAAACACAGAATCCTGAGGCCCAAACACAGTCCTGAGGCCCAAACACAGAGTCCTGAGGCCCAAACACAGTCCTGAGGCCCAAACACAGAGTCCTGAGGCCCAAACACATAGTCCTGAGGCCCAAACACAGAGTCCTGAGGCCCAAATACAGAGTCCTGAGGCCCAAAAACAGAGTCCTGAGGCCCAAACACAGAGTCCTGAAGCCCAAACACAGAGTCCTGAGGCCCAAATACAGAGTCCTGAGGCCCAAATACAGAGTCCTGAGGCCCACATACAGAGTCCTGAGGCCCAAACACAGAGTCCTGAGGCCCAAACACAGAGTCCTGAGGCCCAAATACAGAGTCCTGAGGCCCAAACACAGAGTCACGAGGCCCAAATAAAGAGTCCTGAGGCCCAAACACAGTCCTGAGGCCCAAACACAGAGTCCTGAGGCCCAAACACAGAGTCATGAGGTCCAAACACAGAGTCATGAGGCCCAAATACAGAGTCCTGAGGCCCAAACACAGAGTCCTGAGGCCCAAATACAGAGTCATGAGGCCCAAATAAAGAGTCATGAGGCCCAAATACAGAGTCCTGAGGCCCAAATAAAGAGTCCTGAGGCCCAAACACAGAGTCCTGAGGCCCAAACACAGAGTCCTGAGGCCCAAACACAGAGTCATGAGGCCCAAATACAGAGTCCTGAGGCCCAAACACAGAGTCCTGAGGCCCAAATACAGAGTCCTGAGGCCCACATACAGAGTCCTGAGGCCCAAATACAGAGTCCTGAGGCCCAAATACAGAGTCCTGAGGCCCAAACACAGAGTCCTGAGGCCCAAACACAGAGTCCTGAGGCCCAAATACAGAGTCCTGAGGCCCAAATACAGAGTCCTGAGGCCCAAACACAGAGTCCTGAGGCCCAAACACAGAGTCCTGAGGCCCAAACACAGAGTCCTGAGGCCCAAACACAGAGTCATGAGGCCCAAATACAGAGTCCTGAGGCCCAAATAAAGAGTCATGAGGCCCAAATAAAGAGTCATGAGGCCCAAACACAGAGTCATGAGGCCCAAATACAGAGTCCTGAGGCCCAAACACAGAGTCCTGAGGCCCAAACACAGAGTCCTGAGGCCCAAACACAGAGTCCTGAGGCCCAAATACAGAGTCCTGAGGCCCAAACACAGAGTCCTGAGGCCCAAACACAGAGTCCTGAGGCCCAAACACAGAGTCCTGAGCCCAAACACAGAGTCATGAGGCCCAAATACAGAGTCCTGAGGCCCAAATAAAGAGTCATGAGGCCCAAATAAAGAGTCATGAGGCCCAAACACAGAGTCATGAGGCCCAAATACAGAGTCCTGAGGCCCAAATACAGAGTCCTGAGGCCCAAATACAGAGTCCTGAGGCCCAAACACAGAATCCTGAGGCCCAAACACAGTCCTGAGGCCCAAACACAGAGTCCTGAGGCCCAAACACAGTCCTGAGGCCCAAACACAGAGTCCTGAGGCCCAAACACATAGTCCTGAGGCCCAAACACAGAGTCCTGAGGCCCAAATACAGAGTCCTGAGGCCCAAAAACAGAGTCCTGAGGCCCAAACACAGAGTCCTGAAGCCCAAACACAGAGTCCTGAGGCCCAAATACAGAGTCCTGAGGCCCAAATACAGAGTCCTGAGGCCCACATACAGAGTCCTGAGGCCCAAACACAGAGTCCTGAGGCCCAAACACAGAGTCCTGAGGCCCAAATACAGAGTCCTGAGGCCCAAACACAGAGTCACGAGGCCCAAATAAAGAGTCCTGAGGCCCAAACACAGTCCTGAGGCCCAAACACAGAGTCCTGAGGCCCAAACACAGAGTCATGAGGTCCAAACACAGAGTCATGAGGCCCAAATACAGAGTCCTGAGGCCCAAACACAGAGTCCTGAGGCCCAAATACAGAGTCATGAGGCCCAAATACAGAGTCCTGAGGCCCAAATAAAGAGTCATGAGGCCCAAATACAGAGTCCTGAGGCCCAAATAAAGAGTCCTGAGGCCCAAACACAGAGTCCTGAGGCCCAAACACAGAGTCCTGAGGCCCAAACACAGAGTCATGAGGCCCAAATACAGAGTCCTGAGGCCCAAACACAGAGTCCTGAGGCCCAAATACAGAGTCCTGAGGCCCACATACAGAGTCCTGAGGCCCAAATACAGAGTCCTGAGGCCCAAATACAGAGTCCTGAGGCCCAAACACAGAGTCCTGAGGCCCAAACACAGAGTCCTGAGGCCCAAATACAGAGTCCTGAGGCCCAAATACAGAGTCCTGAGGCCCAAACACAGAGTCCTGAGGCCCAAACACAGAGTCCTGAGGCCCAAACACAGAGTCCTGAGGCCCAAACACAGAGTCATGAGGCCCAAATACAGAGTCCTGAGGCCCAAATAAAGAGTCATGAGGCCCAAATAAAGAGTCATGAGGCCCAAACACAGAGTCATGAGGCCCAAATACAGAGTCCTGAGGCCCAAACACAGAGTCCTGAGGCCCAAACACAGAGTCCTGAGGCCCAAATACAGAGTCCTGAGGCCCAAACACAGAGTCCTGAGGCCCAAACACAGAGTCCTGAGGCCCAAACACAGAGTCCTGAGCCCAAACACAGAGTCATGAGGCCCAAATACAGAGTCCTGAGGCCCAAATAAAGAGTCATGAGGCCCAAATAAAGAGTCATGAGGCCCAAACACAGAGTCATGAGGCCCAAATACAGAGTCCTGAGGCCCAAATACAGAGTCCTGAGGCCCAAATACAGAGTCCTGAGGCCCAAACACAGACTCCTGAGGCCCAAACACAGAGTCATGAGGCCCAAATACAGAGTCCTAAGGCCCAAACAGAGTCCTGAGGCCCAAACACAGAGTCATGAGGCCCAAATACAGAGTCCTAAGGCCCAAACAGAGTCCTGAGGCCCAAACACAGAGTCCTGAGGCCCAAATACAGAGTCCTGAGGCCTAAACACAGAGTCCTGAGGCCCAAACACAGAGTCCTGAGGCCCAAATACAGAGTCCTGAGGCCCACATACAGAGTCCTGAGGCCCAAACACAGAGTCCTGAGGCCCAAACACAGAGTCCTGAGGCCCAAACACAGAGTCCTGAGGCCCAAACACAGAGTCATGAGGCCCAAATACAGAGTCATGAGGCCCAAATACAGAGTCCTGAGGCCCAAATAAAGAGTCATGAGGCCCAAATACAGAGTCCTGAGGCCCAAATAAAGAGTCCTGAGGCCCAAACACAGAGTCCTGAGGCCCAAACACAGAGTCCTGAGGCCCAAACACAGAGTCATGAGGCCCAAATACAGAGTCCTGAGGCCCAAACACAGAGTCCTGAGGCCCAAATACAGAGTCCTGAGGCCCACATACAGAGTCCTGAGGCCCAAATACAGAGTCCTGAGGCCCAAATACAGAGTCCTGAGGCCCAAACACAGAGTCCTGAGGCCCAAACACAGAGTCCTGAGGCCCAAATACAGAGTCCTGAGGCCCAAATACAGAGTCCTGAGGCCCAAACACAGAGTCCTGAGGCCCAAACACAGAGTCCTGAGGCCCAAACACAGAGTCCTGAGGCCCAAACACAGAGTCATGAGGCCCAAATACAGAGTCCTGAGGCCCAAATAAAGAGTCATGAGGCCCAAATAAAGAGTCATGAGGCCCAAACACAGAGTCATGAGGCCCAAATACAGAGTCCTGAGGCCCAAACACAGAGTCCTGAGGCCCAAACACAGAGTCCTGAGGCCCAAACACAGAGTCCTGAGGCCCAAATACAGAGTCCTGAGGCCCAAACACAGAGTCCTGAGGCCCAAACACAGAGTCCTGAGGCCCAAACACAGAGTCCTGAGCCCAAACACAGAGTCATGAGGCCCAAATACAGAGTCCTGAGGCCCAAATAAAGAGTCATGAGGCCCAAATAAAGAGTCATGAGGCCCAAACACAGAGTCATGAGGCCCAAATACAGAGTCCTGAGGCCCAAATACAGAGTCCTGAGGCCCAAATACAGAGTCCTGAGGCCCAAACACAGACTCCTGAGGCCCAAACACAGAGTCATGAGGCCCAAATACAGAGTCCTAAGGCCCAAACAGAGTCCTGAGGCCCAAACACAGAGTCATGAGGCCCAAATACAGAGTCCTAAGGCCCAAACAGAGTCCTGAGGCCCAAACACAGAGTCCTGAGGCCCAAATACAGAGTCCTGAGGCCTAAACACAGAGTCCTGAGGCCCAAACACAGAGTCCTGAGGCCCAAATACAGAGTCCTGAGGCCCACATACAGAGTCCTGAGGCCCAAACACAGAGTCCTGAGGCCCAAACACAGAGTCCTGAGGCCCAAACACAGAGTCCTGAGGCCCAAACACAGAGTCATGAGGCCCAAATACAGAGTCCTGAGGCCCAAATAAAGAGTCATGAGGCCCAAATAAAGAGTCATGAGGCCCAAACACAGAGTCATGAGGCCCAAATACAGAGTCCTGAGGCCCAAATACAGAGTCCTGAGGCCCAAACACAGTCATGAGGCCCAAATACAGAGCCCGAGGCCCAAATACAGAGTCCTGAGGCCCAAATAAAGAGTCATGAGGCCCAAATAAAGAGTCATGAGGCCCAAACACAGAGTCATGAGGCCCAAACACAGAGTCCTGAGGCCCAAACACAGAGTCCTGAGGCCCAAACACAGAGTCATGAGGCCCAAATACAGAGTCCTGAGGCCCAAACACAGACTCCTGAGGCCCAAACACAGAGTCATGAGGCCCAAATACAGAGTCCTAAGGCCCAAACAGAGTCCTGAGGCCCAAACACAGAGTCCTGAGGCCCAAATACAGAGTCCTGAGGCCTAAACACAGAGTCCTGAGGCCCAAACACAGAGTCCTGAGGCCCAAATACAGAGTCCTGAGGCCCAAATACAGAGTCCTGAGGCCCAAATACAGAGTCCTGAGGCCCACATACAGAGTCCTGAGGCCCAAACACAGAGTCCTGAGGCCCAAACACAGAGTCCTGAGGCCCAAACACAGAGTCCTGAGGCCCAAACACAGAGTCATGAGGCCCAAATACAGAGTCCTGAGGCCCAAACACAGAGTCCTGAGGCCCAAACACAGAGTCCTGAGGCCCAAACACAGAGTCCTGAGGCCCAAACACAGAGTCATGAGGCCCAAATACAGAGTCCTGAGGCCCAAACACAGACTCCTGAGGCCCAAACACAGAGTCATGAGGCCCAAACACAGAGTCATGAGGCCCAAATACAGAGTCCTGAGGCCCAAACACAGAGTCCTGAGGCCCAAACACAGAGTCCTGAGGCCCAAACACAGAGTCCTGAGGCCCAAATACAGAGTCCTGAGGCCCAAACACAGAGTCCTGAGGCCCAAACACAGAGTCCTGAGGCCCAAACACAGAGTCCTGAGCCCAAACACAGAGTCATGAGGCCCAAATACAGAGTCCTGAGGCCCAAATAAAGAGTCATGAGGCCCAAATAAAGAGTCATGAGGCCCAAACACAGAGTCATGAGGCCCAAATACAGAGTCCTGAGGCCCAAATACAGAGTCCTGAGGCCCAAATACAGAGTCCTGAGGCCCAAACACAGACTCCTGAGGCCCAAACACAGAGTCATGAGGCCCAAATACAGAGTCCTAAGGCCCAAACAGAGTCCTGAGGCCCAAACACAGAGTCATGAGGCCCAAATACAGAGTCCTAAGGCCCAAACAGAGTCCTGAGGCCCAAACACAGAGTCCTGAGGCCCAAATACAGAGTCCTGAGGCCTAAACACAGAGTCCTGAGGCCCAAACACAGAGTCCTGAGGCCCAAATACAGAGTCCTGAGGCCCAAATACAGAGTCCTGAGGCCCAAACACAGAGTCCTGAGGCCCAAACACAGAGTCCTGAGGCCCAAACACAGAGTCATGAGGCCCAAATACAGAGTCCTGAGGCCCAAATAAAGAGTCATGAGGCCCAAATAAAGAGTCATGAGGCCCAAACACAGAGTCATGAGGCCCAAATACAGAGTCCTGAGGCCCAAATACAGAGTCCTGAGGCCCAAACACAGTCATGAGGCCCAAATACAGAGCCCGAGGCCCAAATACAGAGTCATGAGGCCCAAATAAAGAGTCATGAGGCCCAAACACAGAGTCATGAGGCCCAAACACAGAGTCCTGAGGCCCAAATACAGAGTCCTGAGGCCCAAACACAGAGTCCTGAGGCCCAAATACAGAGTCCTGAGGCCCAAACACAGACTCCTGAGGCCCAAACACAGAGTCATGAGGCCCAAATACAGAGTCCTAAGGCCCAAACAGAGTCCTGAGGCCCAAACACAGAGTCCTGAGGCCCAAATACAGAGTCCTGAGGCCTAAACACAGAGTCCTGAGGCCCAAACACAGAGTCCTGAGGCCCAAATACAGAGTCCTGAGGCCCAAATACAGAGTCCTGAGGCCCAAATACAGAGTCCTGAGGCCCACATACAGAGTCCTGAGGCCCAAACACAGAGTCCTGAGGCCCAAACACAGAGTCCTGAGGCCCAAACACAGAGTCATGAGGCCCAAATACAGAGTCCTGAGGCCCAAACACAGAGTCCTGAGGCCCAAACACAGAGTCCTGAGGCCCAAACACAGAGTCCTGAGGCCCAAACACAGTCATGAGGCCCAAATACAGAGTCCTGAGGCCCAAACACAGAGTCATGAGGCCCAAACACAGAGTCAAGAGGCCCAAACACAGAGTCATGAGGCCCAAATAAAGAGTCCTGAGGCCCAAATACGGAGTCTTGAGGCCCAAATACAGAGTCCTGAGGCCCAAACACAGAGTCCTGAGGCCCAAATACAGAGTCATGAGGCCCAAAGACAGAGTCCTGAGGCCCAAACACAGAGTCCTGAGGCCCAAACACAGTCCTGAGGCCCAAACACAGAGTCCTGAGGCCCAAACACAGTCCTGAGGCCCAAACACAGAGTGCTGAGGCCCAAACACAGAGTCCTGAGGCCCAAACACAGAGTCATGAGGCCCAAACACAGAGTCAAGAGGCCCAAACACAGAGTCATGAGGCCCAAATAAAGAGTCCTGAGGCCCAAATACGGAGTCATGAGGCCCAAATACAGAGTCCTGAGGCCCAAACACAGAGTCCTGAGGCCCAAATACAGAGTCATGAGGCCCAAATACAGAGTCCTGAGGCCCAAACACAGTCCTGAGGCCCAAACACAGAGTCCTGAGGCCCAAACACAGTCCTGAGGCCCAAACACAGAGTCCTGAGGCCCAAACACATAGTCCTGAGGCCCAAACACAGAGTCCTGAGGCCCAAATACAGAGTCCTGAGGCCCAAACACAGAGTCCTGAGGCCCAAATACAGAGTCCTGAGGCCCAAATACAGTCATGAGGCCCAAATACAGAGCCCGAGGCCCAAATACAGAGTCATGAGGCCCAAATACAGAGCCCGAGGCCCAAACACAGAGTCCTGAGGCCCAAATACAGAGTCCTGAGGCCCAAATACAGAGTCCTGAGGCCCACATACAGAGTCCTGAGGCCCAAACACAGAGTCCTGAGGCCCAAACACAGAGTCCTGAGGCCCAAATACAGAGTCCTGAGGCCCAAACACAGAGTCACGAGGCCCAAATAAAGAGTCCTGAGGCCCAAACACAGTCCTGAGGCCCAAACACAGAGTCCTGAGGCCCAAACACAGAGTCATGAGGTCCAAACACAGAGTCATGAGGCCCAAATACAGAGTCCTGAGGCCCAAACACAGAGTCCTGAGGCCCAAATACAGAGTCATGAGGCCCAAATACAGAGTCCTGAGGCCCAAATAAAGAGTCATGAGGCCCAAATACAGAGTCCTGAGGCCCAAATAAAGAGTCCTGAGGCCCAAACACAGAGTCCTGAGGCCCAAACACAGAGTCCTGAGGCCCAAACACAGTCATGAGGCCCAAATACAGAGTCCTGAGGCCCAAACACAGAGTCCTGAGGCCCAAATACAGAGTCCTAAGGCCCACATACAGAGTCCTGAGGCCCAAATACAGAGTCCTGAGGCCCAAATACAGAGTCCTGAGGCCCAAACACAGAGTCCTGAGGCCCAAACACAGAGTCCTGAGGCCCAAACACAGAGTCCTGAGGCCCAAATACAGAGTCCTGAGGCCCACATACAGAGTCCTGAGGCCCAAACACAGAGTCTTGAGGCCCAAATAGAGAGTCCTGAGGCCCAAACACAGAGTCCTGAGGCCCAAACACAGAGTCCTGAGGCCTAAATACAGAGTCCTGAGGCCCAAATACAGAGTCCTGAGGTCCAAATACAGAGTCCTGAGGCCCAAACACAGAGTCCTGAGGCCCAAACACAGAGTCCTGAGGCCCAAATACAGAGTCCTGAGGCCCAAATACAGAGTCCTGAGGCCCAAACACAGAGTCCTGAGGCCCAAACACAGAGTCCTGAGGCCCAAATACAGAGTCCTGAGGCCCAAATACAGAGTCCTGAGGCCCAAATACAGAGTCCTGAGGCCCAAACACAGAGTCCTGAGGCCCAAATACAGAGTCCTGAGGCCCACATACAGAGTCCTGAGGCCCAAACACAGAGTCCTGAGGCCCAAACACAGAGTCCTGAGGCCCAAACACAGAGTCCTGAGGCCCAAACAGTCATGAGGCCCAAACACAGAGTCATGAGGCCCAAATACAGAGTCCTGAGGCCCAAACACAGAGTCCTGAGGCCCAAATACAGAGTCATGAGGCCCAAATACAGAGTCCTGAGGCCCAAAGAAAGAGTCATGAGGCCCAAATACAGAGTCCTGAGGCCCAAATAAAGAGTCCTGAGGCCCAAACACAGAGTCCTGAGGCCCAAACACAGAGTCCTGAGGCCCAAACACAGTCATGAGGCCCAAATACAGAGTCCTGAGGCCCAAACACAGAGTCCTGAGGCCCAAATACAGAGTCCTAAGGCCCACATACAGAGTCCTGAGGCCCAAATACAGAGTCCTGAGGCCCAAATACAGAGTCCTGAGGCCCAAACACAGAGTCCTGAGGCCCAAACACAGAGTCCTGAGGCCCAAACACAGAGTCCTGAGGCCCAAATACAGAGTCCTGAGGCCCACATACAGAGTCCTGAGGCCCAAACACAGAGTCTTGAGGCCCAAATAGAGAGTCCTGAGGCCCAAACACAGAGTCCTGAGGCCCAAACACAGAGTCCTGAGGCCTAAATACAGAGTCCTGAGGCCCAAATACAGAGTCCTGAGGTCCAAATACAGAGTCCTGAGGCCCAAACACAGAGTCCTGAGGCCCAAACACAGAGTCCTGAGGCCCAAATACAGAGTCCTGAGGCCCAAATACAGAGTCCTGAGGCCCAAACACAGAGTCCTGAGGCCCAAACACAGAGTCCTGAGGCCCAAATACAGAGTCCTGAGGCCCAAATACAGAGTCCTGAGGCCCAAATACAGAGTCCTGAGGCCCAAACACAGAGTCCTGAGGCCCAAATACAGAGTCCTGAGGCCCAAACACATAGTCCTGAGGCCCAAACACAGAGTCCTGAGGCCCAAACACAGAGTCCTGAGGCCCAAACACAGAGTCCTGAGGCCCAAACAGTCATGAGGCCCAAACACAGAGTCATGAGGCCCAAATACAGAGTCCTGAGGCCCAAACACAGAGTCCTGAGGCCCAAATACAGAGTCATGAGGCCCAAATACAGAGTCCTGAGGCCCAAATAAAGAGTCATGAGGCAAAATTACAGAGTCCTAAGGCCCAAACACAGAGTCCTGAGGCCCAAACACAGAGTCCTGAGGCCCAAACACAGAGTCCTGAGGCCCAAATACAGAGTCCTGAGGCCCAAACACAGAGTCCTGAGGCCCAAACACAGAGTCCTGAGGCCCAAAGACAGAGTCCTGAGGCCCAAAGACAGAGTCCTGAGGCCCAAATACAGAGTCCTGAGGCCCAAATACAGAGTCCTGAGGCCCAAATACAGAGTCCTGAGGCCCAATTATAGAGTCCTGAGGCCTAAACACAGAGTCCTGAGGCCCAAACACAGAGTCCTGAGGCCCAAATACAGAGTCCTGAGGCCCAAATACAGAGTCCTGAGGCCCACATACAGAGTCCTGAGGCCCACATACAGAGTCCTGAGGCCCAAACACAGAGTCCTGAGGCCCAAACACAGAGTCCTGAGGCCCAAACACAGAGTCCTGAGGCCCAAATACAGAGTCCTGAGGCCCAAACACAGAGTCCTGAGGCCCAAACACAGAGTCCTGAGGCCCAAACACAGAGTCCTGAGGCCCAAACACAGAGTCATGAGGCCCAAATACAGAGTCCTGAGGCCCAAATAAAGAGTCATGAGGCCCAAATAAAGAGTCATGAGGCCCAAACACAGAGTCATGAGGCCCAAATACAGAGTCCTGAGGCCCAAATACAGAGTCCTGAGGCCCAAATACAGAGTCCTGAGGCCCAAACACAGACTCCTGAGGCCCAAACACAGAGTCATGAGGCCCAAATACAGAGTCCTAAGGCCCAAACAGAGTCCTGAGGCCCAAACACAGAGTCCTGAGGCCCAAAGACAGAGTCCTGAGGCCCAAAGACAGAGTCCTGAGGCCCAAATACAGAGTCCTGAGGCCCAAATACAGAGTCCTGAGGCCCAAATACAGAGTCCTGAGGCCCAAATACAGAGTCCTGAGGCCCAATTATAGAGTCCTGAGGCCTAAACACAGAGTCCTGAGGCCCAAACACAGAGTCCTGAGGCCCAAACACAGAGTCCTGAGGCCCAAACACAGAGTCCTGAGGCCCAAACACAGAGTCCTGAGGCCCAAATACAGAGTCCTGAGGCCCAAACACAGAGTCCTGAGGCCCAAACACAGAGTCCTGAGGCCCAAACACAGAGTCCTGAGGCCCAAACACAGAGTCATGAGGCCCAAATACAGAGTCCTGAGGCCCAAATAAAGAGTCATGAGGCCCAAATAAAGAGTCATGAGGCCCAAACACAGAGTCATGAGGCCCAAATACAGAGTCCTGAGGCCCAAATACAGAGTCCTGAGGCCCAAACACAGACTCCTGAGGCCCAAACACAGAGTCATGAGGCCCAAATACAGAGTCCTAAGGCCCAAACAGAGTCCTGAGGCCCAAACACAGAGTCATGAGGCCCAAATACAGAGTCCTAAGGCCCAAACAGAGTCCTGAGGCCCAAACACAGAGTCCTGAGGCCCAAATACAGAGTCCTGAGGCCTAAACACAGAGTCCTGAGGCCCAAACACAGAGTCCTGAGGCCCAAATACAGAGTCCTGAGGCCCACATACAGAGTCCTGAGGCCCAAATACAGAGTCCTGAGGCCTAAACACAGAGTCCTGAGGCCCAAACACAGAGTCCTGAGGCCCAAATACAGAGTCCTGAGGCCCAAATACAGAGTCCTGAGGCCCAAACACAGAGTCACGAGGCCCAAATAAAGAGTCCTGAGGCCCAAACACAGTCCTGAGGCCCAAACACAGAGTCCTGAGGCCCAAACACAGAGTCATGAGGTCCAAACACAGAGTCATGAGGCCCAAATACAGAGTCCTGAGGCCCAAACACAGAGTCCTGAGGCCCAAATACAGAGTCATGAGGCCCAAATACAGAGTCCTGAGGCCCAAATAAAGAGTCATGAGGCCCAAATACAGAGTCCTGAGGCCCAAATAAAGAGTCCTGAGGCCCAAACACAGAGTCCTGAGGCCCAAACACAGAGTCCTGAGGCCCAAACACAGTCATGAGGCCCAAATACAGAGTCCTGAGGCCCAAACACAGAGTCCTGAGGCCCAAATACAGAGTCCTAAGGCCCACATACAGAGTCCTGAGGCCCAAATACAGAGTCCTGAGGCCCAAATACAGAGTCCTGAGGCCCAAACACAGAGTCCTGAGGCCCAAACACAGAGTCCTGAGGCCCAAATACAGAGTCCTGAGGCCCAAACACAGAGTCCTGAGGCCCAAACACAGAGTCCTGAGGCCCAAACACAGAGTCTTGAGGCCCAAATAGAGTCCTGAGGCCCAAACACAGAGTCCTGAGGCCCAAACACAGAGTCCTGAGGCCTAAATACAGAGTCCTGAGGCCCAAATACAGAGTCCTGAGGTCCAAATACAGAGTCCTGAGGCCCAAACACAGAGTCCTGAGGCCCAAACACAGAGTCCTGAGGCCCAAACACAGAGTCCTGAGGCCCAAATACAGAGTCCTGAGGCCCAAATACAGAGTCCTGAGGCCCAAATACAGAGTCCTGAGGCCCACATACAGAGTCCTGAGGCCCAAATACAGAGTCCTGAGGCCCAAATACAGAGTCCTGAGGCCCAAACA